>NC_066583.1:480448434-480765855 GCF_024323335.1 Lathyrus oleraceus | reverse complement strand
GTCAAATATGTCAGCCATATTCGACAATCTTTGGTCGAGATGCACAGACTATTGTGTGAATACAATCACTATGAGCATGACCATGACAGATGCCGAGTTTGCACTGTCAATCAAAGGGGATGTCGCCAAGTCCGCAAAGACATCCAAGAAATGCTGGATGAAGGTGTAATTGAAATACTTCATAATTGAGATGTTGATGATGATGAAGTCAATGTGATATCTCCGATATTTCGGATCCCTGAGCCTGTTGTCATCAGGTATGATGGAATTAAACAGAAGGCTTCTCCCTTTTTGATTATTAAACCAACTGGCCATGTGCCATATTCTTCCGATAAAGCTGTCCCCTATCATTACAATGTTGTGGCATTGGAAGATGGGAAGGAGGTGCCCCTGCCCTCTACTTCTGTTGTTAATATTATCGACGTCAGCGGCTTGGCCCGTAGCGGTCGTGTTTTCTCGGCTCAACCAAAACCCCAGACTGATGTCAGAAGGGCTGATGTTGCTGATTATGATGTGCGCCCAGTTGGGAATGTTGTTATTGCTCCGAATCCGATACTTATTGCTAGTAAACGTGTCGTCGTTGAAAGAACTCCTGTCACTACTGGCCAGAGTGGCACAATGAAAGAAGACTGTGATGAAATGCTAAGGCTCATCCAGAGGAGTGAATACAATGTTGTAGATCAACTTCTACAAACGCCATCAAAGATATCTGTATTATCTTTGTTGTTGAACTCAGAACCATACCATGAAGCTCTGCATAAGGTGTTGGATATGGCGTATGTAGATCATGACGTCACAATAGAACAATTTGATAGTATTGTTGCGAATATTACCGCTTGTAACAATCTGAGTTTTTGTGATGCTAATCTCCCTAAGGAGGGAAGAGACCACAATTTGGCACTTCACATATCCATGAGCTGCAAGGATGATGCCATGTCTAATGTGCTGGTAGACACTGGATCATCGCCGAATGTGTTGCCAAAATCCACTCTGGCCAGATTGTCATACCAGGGGCCTCCCATGAGGCAAAGTGGAGTAGTGGTGAAAGCTTTTGATGGATCCACCCATCATATAGCTGTCTGTTGGGCAGACCATGGATTCACGAGGCAGGCGCCGTGACATCCACCTTACACCAGAAACTGAAGTTTGTCAAAAACAAAAAGCTGGTGGTGGTAGGGGGAGAGAAGGCTCTCCTGGTTAGCCATTTGTCTTCCTTTTCTTACATAGATGCTGAGGATGAAGTTGGAACACCGTTCCAAGCTTTATCTATTGCTGAGCCTACTAAAAAAGGAACTTCTTTATTTGCGTCCTACAATGATGCTAAGTTGGCCATTGAGCATGGCACAACTACTGGTTTGGGACAAATGATCAAGCTAGAAGACAACAAATCCCAGGCTGGAATAGGATATTCTTCTGGCGCTTTCAACAAGCATGGGTTGTTTCAGAGTGGTGGATTCATCCACACTGTTAAAGAAGAGGAAGCTGCTGCTATTGTGGAAGAGGATACAAAGGAAGATTCTGGCAACTTTGTCATCCCTAGAGGGGTCTGTAATAACTGGGTCGTTGTTGATGTTCCAACAGTCGTCCATAAGTCAACGTAATGTTCATTTTTTTCAAAAAACCCTTCTCCCATGCGAAAAGGAGGAGTGATGACATTGTTGGCTCATAAATATAATGATATTTTCATTCAATAAATTCATGTTAAATGTTTGTTTTTCCAATTATTTTTACTTTTTTCTTTTTCGCATGAAATTGGTGATCACATAAAACCTTAAAAATAGAATAAAATCAATATGTTCATCTGCATAATGATTTGTCTTGTTTGAATTCTAAAATCTCTTTTATATCCTAAATCATTATGCAGGTTGATCAAACCCATTGAACTTAATGATCCAACACCATCTCCCAACTTTGAGTTCCCTGTATTTGAGGCCGAAGAAGATGATGTTAAAGAGATTCCTGGCGAGATTACCCGTCTGCTTGAGCACGAAGAGAAGATCATTCAGCCACATCTTGAGAATCTGGAAACAATCAACTTGGGGTCTGAGGATTGTGTTCGCAAAGTGAAGATTGGGGCACTCCTAGAAGAATCTGTTAAGAAGGGGTTGATTGAGTTGCTACGAGAATACGTCGACGTCTTTGCCTGGTCATATGAAGACATGCCTGGTCTGGATACCGATATCGTGCAACATTTCCTGCCTTTTGAAGCCTGAGTGCATTCATGTGAAGCAAAAGCTAAGAACAACTCATCCCGACATGGCAGTGAAGTTTAAAGAAGAAGTTCAGAAGCAAATTGATGCGGGGTTTCTGGTGACTTCTACATATCCTCAATGGGTGGCCAATATTGTGCTTGTGCCTAAGAAAGATGGAAAAGTACGAATGTGTGTGGACTATAGATACTTGAATAAAGCTAGTCCGAAAGATGATTTCCGTCTACCACATATTGATATGTTGGTAGATAATACAGCTAAATTCAATGTCTTCTCGTTTATGGACGGATTTTCCGGATATAATCAGATTAAGATGGCACCTGAGGATATGGAGAAGACAACATTCATCACACCTTGGGGAACATTTTGTTATCGAGTGATGCCCTTCGGTTTGAAGAACGCCGGAGCCACGTATCAACGAGCTATGACTACCTTGTTTCACGATATGATGCACAAGGAGATTGAGGTATATGTTCATGATATGATTGCAAAGTCGAGAACGGAAGTTGAACATGTAGAGCACTTGTTGAAACTTTTCCAGCGTTTGAGGAAGTATAAGCTTCATCTGAATCCCAACAAGTGTACATTTGAAGTCTGTTCCGGTAAGTTATTGGGCTTCATTGTCAGCGAGAGAGGTATTGAAGTTGATCCTGCTAAGGTCAAAGCAATACTAGAGATGCCTGCACCCAAAACTGTGAAGCAAGTCCGAGGTTTTCTTGGCCGCTTGAATTATGTTTCCAGATTCATATCCCATATGACTGCCACATGTGCGCCTATATTCAAGCTCCTCCAGAAAGATCAGCGTCATGATTGGACTGAGGATTGCCAAAAAGCCTTTGATAGTATTAAAGGGTACTTGTCTGAGCCGCCGATTTTGTCTCCACCTGTGAAAGGGAGACCATAAATTATGTATTTGACAGTTCTTGAAGACTCAATGGGTTGTGTCCTTGGTCAGCAAGACGAATCTAGGAAGAAAGAATATGCGATCTACTATCTAAGTAAGAAATTCACCGATTGTGAGTCTCGATACTCAATGCTTGAGAAGATATGATGTGCTTTGGCTTGGGCTGTTAAGCGCTTACGCCAGTATATGTTGAATCATACGACTTGGTTGATATCCAAAATGGATCCGATCAAGTATATCTTTGAGAAGCCTGCTCTAACTGGGAGGATTTCCCGTTGGCAGATGTTGTTATCTGAGTATGATATTGAGTATCGAGTTCAGAAGGCTATTAAAGGTAGTGTGTTGGCTGACCACTTGGCACATAACCCAATCGAGGATTATCAGTCCGTTCGGTACGACTTCCCAGATGAGGAGATTCTGTATTTGAAAATGAAAGATTACGATGAGCCTACACTCGATGAAGGGCCAGAGCATGGTTCCTGATGGAGCATGGTGTTTGATGGCGCTGTAATCAATATGGAAATGGTATTGGGGCAGTAATTATTACTCCTCAGGGCACACATTTTCCTTTTACGACAAGGCTAACTTTCAAATGCACGAATAATATGGCTGAGTATGAGGCCTGTATCATGGGATTGGAAGAGTGTATTGATCTTAGGATCAAACATCTTGATGTCTATGGTGATTCGACCCTTGTTGTTAATCAGATGAAGGGTGAATGGGAGACGAATCAGCCTGGTCTCATCCGATATAGAGATTATGGGAGGAGGATTTCAACGTTATTTACTGAGGTTGACTTCCATCATATTCCTCGAGATGAGAATCGGATGGCAGATGCACTTGCTACACTTGCTTCGATGATCCTGGTGAGACTCTGGAATGAAGTTCCCAATATCACTGTGATGCGCTTGGATAGACCAGCCCATGTATTTGCAGTTGAAGAAGTGAAAGACGATAAGCCATGGTATTATGATATCAAGTGCTTTCTTCAGAGTCAGATGTACCCGCCTGGGGCATCTGTGAAAGATGGGAAGACTTTGAGGAGATTATCAGGCAGTTTCTACCTCAATAGTGATGTGCTTTATAAGAGGAATTTTGACATGGTTTTGCTCAGATGCGTGGATAGACACGAAGCAGACCTGTTAATGACTGAGGTCCATGAGGGTTCATTTGGTACTCATTCCAATTGACATGCCATGGCTAGAAAGATGTTGAGAGCAGGCTACTATTGGATGACAATGGAGTCTGATTGCTGCAAATATGTGAAGAAATGCCACAAGTGTCAGATTTATGCAGACAAGATGCATATTCCCCCAACACTTCTGAATGTGATTTCATCACCATGGCCTTTCTCTATGTGGGGAATTGACATGATTGGCATGATAGAGCCGAAAGCGTCCAACGGTCACAGGTTTATTCTCGTAGCAATTGATTACTTCACCAAGTGGGTTGAAGCGGCGTCATATGCAAACGTGACCAGGAAGGTGGTTGTGAAGTTTATCAAGAGTCAACTCATATGCCATTATGGTGTTCCAGATAAGATCATTATTGATAATGGATCTAACTTGAACAACAAGATGATGAAAGAGCTGCGTAGTGAGTTCAAGATTGCACATCATAATTCTTCTCCTTATAGACCCAAGATGAATGGGGCTGTTGAAGCTGCTAATAAGAATATCAAGAAGATTGTCCAAAAGATGGTTGTTACGTACAAAGATTGGCATGAGATGCTGCCATTTGCTTTGTATGGATACCATACATCTGTCCACACTTTAACAGGGGCAACCCCTTTCTCTCTTGTTTACAGCATGGAGGTTGTGCTCTCAGTAGAGGTGGAGATCCCATCAATGGGAGTCTTGATGGAAGCTAAGTTGATTGATGCTGAATGGTTTCAGAGTCGTTATGACCAACTGAATTTGATGGAAGAGAAGAGATTAACTGCCATGTGCCATGGTCAGTTGTATCAGCAAAGGATGAAGAAAACCTTTGATAAGAAGGTCAAGCCTCATGTGTTCCGAGAAGGTGACCTCGTGCTCAAGAAAGTTTTGTCTTTCGCACCCGATTCCAAGGGCAAGTGGACTCCAAACTATGAAGGTCCATATGTTGTTAAGAGAGCCTTTTCAGGCGGTGCTTTGATACTTATAACTATGGATGGGGAGGATTTCACTCGTCCTGTGAATTCAGATGTAGTTAAGAAATACTTCGCCTAAAATAAAAATAGAATAGCTCGCTAAGTTGAAAACCCGAAAGGGCGGCTTAGGAAAAAATGAGCGTCTTGGTGGATTGAAAATCCAAAAGGGAGATCTAGGAAAAAGTTAGAGACATAAAAAATGGATATATATCCCACTAGATTGAGTACCTCACCCTGGGGCAATTTAGGTAAAAATTAGGGATTTGGCAAGTAACTGCATCCTGACAAGACTTTGTTCTACAACTGTCATCTGTCAAAGACTTTCTCTCAATCATCGTCAACTGAAGCTTCAAATACATCGGATTCAGAGTTGGTGGAGAAATGGTCATTATGTTCAACGTAGCCCTTTTCCAATATATATCACCAATTTCAAATTTGTAAAGATTCATGGAGTCTTGCCATTTGCAGACTACCATTCCATCAAATAAATTTGAGCCTCTATCCAATTCTTTGCACTCTTATTTGTTTCTGTTTAAACAAATATTTTTGCATGTTTTAATTGAAAAATATCATTGTCTTAAATAAATAAAATTTTCATAAATTGTTTTTAAACAAAGTGAACATTCACAATGACAGAAAGGATACTCGGGACGTCTTCAGTGCTCTCCCAAGAATAGTATGATCTCCAAAAGGGTAACACATTTGTTCATATTCCCAGCATACTTGTATCCTCTTTAATATCTTTCAGGTTGTCTCTTCTGCGAGCATGGAAGAGAGTTGTACCTCCCACCAAATCCCCATAGAATTTGGAGTTTTGGGTGTGGTCTCAATCTTCTAATCCCATAGTGAGTCTGGATTTAGCATTTGTGTTATCAATTATATGGTTGTCATCCCTTGCGTGGATTGACCTAAAATCCCTTATAGATTGATAAATTGAATATGCTAACCTTTCCGAAGGAGTTGGTTTTCCCTCACTTCGAGTTAGAAATTTCTCCGCCAGAGTGAGCAGGAAATCCCCAGCATAAGCAGAATGGTCGTCAAGTTTGGTATGTGGCTTTTTCCTTGTGAACTTGTCTACCTTTGATCTCCAGCAGATTTGCTCCTCGACCATCCTCAACAGGGTTGATCCCACTTTTACTCCCTAGTATGGTCACTAGCAGGGTATCCCCAGTAGTTGCCTACGGGTAATCCCCGGATCGGTCGTCAACAGTGTTTCCCTAGTGGAATTGTCTGATCAGAGCCCGTTTGTCTTTTCCTCTTGGGCAGAGTGGTTGATAAAGATGTTTATCTTGCCTCCCCCAGCGGAGTAGTGTCCCTCTCTCCTCGGAAGATATGATTTCTTCAGCAGTGCGAGGAATGTGTTGGCATTAGGAACCTTCTGATTGGTGGTTGTTCCCCATAGAGTTTCATTTCCCTCTTTGATGATTTCCCTAGTAGAGTTGCTTCTACGAAGGATTTTATCCGTCTTTAGATCCCTGCAGAGATCTTTGCTTCCGGGTATATGTTGCCCCCATCAGATTGGATGTTCTCCAGTGGCCCTGGCTTTCTCTCTTGAGGTGTAGTACCAGATGTTTGTCCATTGATTCTTGGACCTGTTTATGTTAGATATGTCTGTTTGTCAGCATTCATCATACATAAACCACGCATATATGCACATTCTTAACATACAAATATTCATGCCACATCCTTTGCCATACATCTTTGTTTGTTGTCTCCTGCTAGTTGGTGATATATTTCCCCAAGCAGATGCTTGTGTCTGATCTCTCCATATAGAGTCAGCCCCATAGGCAGAAAGTGTCTACCCTTTCTCCCATATTCCCCAAAATATGTACTCGGATGAAGTTTCTCCCCTGAGATGTATCCTCATTGGGTTGAGTCTTGCTTCATTGTGTCTCTCTAGTTTATTCCTAGATTGACTGTTCTTGTTATTTCCCCTGCACTTCCCCGTAGTTTTAGATGAATGATTGCTCAGTAACCAGTAATTGTCCATTTGTTCCCCAGCGGAGTCTGTGGCCTACTACCCAGTATCCGGTGGTTGTAAGTCCTATGTCTGTGGTTTTCTATCCTCATACCGGTAGTTGTAAACCCCATTTTATCCCCTTGCAGAGTTAACCTTATTTTGTTCATCCTAACCGATGGCAGTTACTCTTCTGTGGTTTTCTACCTAATATCTGGTAGATGTAATCCCCTCCTTGTTGGTTATCTTTATCCAATATTCGGTATTGATATTCCTTCACTTTTTAAGTATATCTCCCAGTAACCGGTGATATATCTCCCGGATCATTGTCTTAGTCAATGTATCCCCAGCGAGTCATCTTTCATTTTACCCTTGGTTGGTAATGATTGTTTCCCCCCTTTGATTGGTCATCATTTTATACCTAGTATTCGGTATCCCGATGTCCTCTCCTTTCGGTGGATTTATCCTTTATTAACCCAGTAACTGGTTGTGGATAATCTTCCATGCGAGTATATTATCTACGTTTTGACGGTAATAGATAATATGTCTCATGCGCTCTTTGGTCGAGTGTCTTGGAAATATTCCCCAATTCACGCTTGGTTGGTCACCTATTATATGCCCAGTAACCGGTATCCCTAGTGTTCCTTCCTTTTCTTCTCCCTATTATAGCTTTTTGTCCCCCTGTGGAGTCAGATTTCCTGAGTAGAAATATACCTTTTTAGGTCTTCCTCAGATGTTTTTGGATGTTTGATATCTATCACCCTTATACCGATCTTAGATATTCATTCTCCCCGAGCGTGTTGTTCTCTCACCCTCATACCGGTGTTTCGATCACATGTCTCCTTGAGCTTATTACCCAGTAACCGATAATACCTCATTCTATTGTTTCCTCAGATGAGTCCTGTTTGGACATTCCCCAGTGAAGTCCCTTAGTGGATTTTCCCCATCTGAGTCCGGATTTTCATCCGAAGTATCCTTTGTGGATAGTTTCTGCTGTGTTGGCATATTCCCCAATACATGCATCTCTGAGTCAGCTCGAGTCTTTCCATTGATTTATTTTCGTGGAATCCCTCTCGTGTCTCTCAGCAAGTTCTAAGTCGTGACCTGCTCACGCATTTTATTCCCTTTCTTATCCCCATAAGAATCTCCAGAGTCTCTGTCCCATATGAGTGTATTACTCATATGGATTGTCAGTTTCTCCTGATTTCTTCTCTCTTTATGGACACATATCCCCACATAGTATTACCTTTTGCATACATACATTTGCATCATGAGGTCTCTTAGGGACCAAAATTCGTCTCTTTGTTATTATTTAAGCCCATTCTACCTCGTCGAGATGAAGATTTTAACCTTCACTTCTTCGGCTAGAATGACCTTAAATAGGGGCAACTGTAAGACCCTAATTTTGACCCTAAGATCCCTCATAGGATCATAGCATCTTGGCTCCTTAATCTTTGGGTGGGATCCCTTGAGAGTTGGTTTGAGATCACCAAGCATGCTTGAATTGTATATTATTGCTTTTCTCATTCTATTCACTAACCAAAAGTACAAAAATATGTCACTAACATCTTTTGTTTTAAGCTTGAGCAGTCACAAGATCCAAAGCTTCTAGGAGATCCTATGTGCATTGATATGGCCAAGAAGAGATGACAGCAAGCATGGAAATGGTTCCCCAAAGCTCTCATCCATCAAATATGCCTCCCAAGTATCTCAATTCATCATTTTGATCAAAGCAAACCAAAGGGTTTGAGGTTTGTTTCCCAAGGAAACCCTAATTCATTTGGGTACCAACTTTGCCTTGCTCATGAAGCAACCTCAACCTATGATCAAATGCAATCCAGGTAAGTTCTTTAATTCATCATTTCATGCATATTTGAACTTATTTGAGTGTTCTCAATCATCAATTCATCAAGATATGGGGTTTGGACTTGAGAAGTTGATCAGTCAATTCATCTGACTATTCTGAAGTACACTGAGACCTAACTTTTGATGTGTTTGTCAAATGGAGATTCCCCCAAGAGTAAAAATGTTCTTAAGAACCATGTGAACAAATTTCATGTTCATCAAAAATTGATTTTCAGCTTGGAAGATCATCATCCATTTCAAAACATAATAGGTCATTTTGACTGAAACCTTAATTTTGGGTCAACTTCCCAAGGACATAACTCCTTCATTTTTCTTGATTTTGAGGTGGGATCAAATGCGTTGGAAATATTAAGATGTCTAATTAAATTTATGTTGAGAAAAATTTCAAAATCTTACAAGAAATACTTGTAAAAATGAAAAATTTCAACTTCCCAAGGACATAACTCCTTCAATTAGGTTATTTTTATGCATTTTTAATTGATTAAAAATAGTTTCTGACTTCTAAAAATGCTGAAATTTTTTGTCAAACTTTGTTTGACCTTGTTGAACTTAGGATAATTCACTTGGACTTTTCAAAGTTGATTTGAAGTGAGTTTGAAGTTTGACCTTTCTTTATTATTTTAATTCAAGTATTATTTTACTTTTAAAAAATACCAAAAATATTTTATTTGTTTCTTGACTTCTAATCTTTATCTTGCTTTTGTTTACTATTGTTTGACCTTGATCTCATATATCTTTGGTCAATGCTTGTTGATTACCTCATTCCATTTCCATTAATGCACTTTATTATTCATCATCTTCTTCTTCTTCTTCTTCATCTTCTTTTTCTTTTTTGATCAATGAGTTAAAGATTGGTGGTTAGCCTTGATACATGGGAGGTTTAACCTTCCTTGATTTAAATCTAATTCATCTTGATCATGGATTAAGTGAATGACTTTGCATTAAGGATAGGTTGCTTCCTAATCAAGCAAAGAACCTAAATCAATACAAGATCATTTCTCATCTTCTTTTTGGCATGGCGAGTTGTAGGAGTTTGATTCACTAATCAAAATCTCTAACTTGTGTTGTTGCCTACATTATTATTGACCAGCCTCAGATAGTTGTGACTTCTATATAAGTCCAATTACGATTGCTTAACATAACACTAAATTGCCTTATGGCACACTAACTCTAACACTAATCATTAACCATTAACATTTATTTCTTGCACTTTACATTTATGCAATTTACTATTCTTGTACATATTATTCATTTGCTTTTTCCCTTTGCTCATTTGAGCACATATTTATGTTAATGCAATTTGCCTTTTGCTCACTTGAGCACATAATTGTGTATATATTATTATGCTTCTGCTTTTGTTTTGATTGTTGTGGACCAAATGCAAAAAATGGACAAAAAGGACTTAGATTCTAGGACATACCCTATGCAAAATGGAGTAAAAAGGCCTTCATGTTGAAGATGGATTAGAAGGACCGAATCTATAAACTCACTCTTGTCCATTCTTTATTTACTTCATGGAACTTTTTTATGTGTGTGCTTTTATGCTAGGGAATCCTATTTGAGCCAAATTGAAGAACCATTGTCATGTGCATCTAAAGTGAAAGATACAAGAGCCATTGGGGATCTTCTAAGAGCTTGCTTGATTGTTTGATTGCTTGAGTTTACACTTATTTGCTTGCTTATTCCAAAGGATGGGAGCTACTTGGATCATCAATATGATATCAAGAGAGGAACTCCATTTGTGGTCTTGTTTCTTATCCTTCACCTCTTATATGATTAGGACTTTATCCATTCTTCTTCTTCCCTCCACTCTAACCCAAGCCAAAACTTTTATGCAAACATTAACACTTGTTTTCAAAACATTAGAAACCTAAGCATTATGCTTTTGATTTTCAAACTTTCTTTTCATAACACTCGTTTTGAATTGAATCTTTAAGTCAATTTTGACCATATTTTGTAAATACTTTTCATTGGTAAATATAACTCATTCAAATACTTTTTGTGGTTTCAATGGCCAATTTCTTATTAAAACTTTTCATAACCTTTAGCTATTAGGTTTGAGTTATCATTGAGGTAGATGTAACACTCACCTATATCCTTAGTGATGGACAATGACTCTTCCATGCTTATTATAGGGTTAACCCCTTACTAGCATGTTGAAGCTATCCTCACATGGTGGATTTGTGGATTTTAGTTTGAGTTTTTCCCTTGGATAACAAAAGACCTTAAGGCTTTTGGACCAATCAATTCACCAACTTGTTTTGAGATTTTTACCCCGAACTACGAGGTTTTGATCCTAATCTTTTTTAAGATGGTACGTAGGCAATGGGTTTATCCATCCAAACACAAATTGTAAATAACTTGTATGTTCTTCTCTCATCTCTTCAATCATGTTTGCACAAACAAATTTTTCACAAAATACCAGCCTTACAAAAAGTGTGAAAATGGCTCCATAGGAGTACCTAGGATGTTTTGGGTGCTTAACACCTTCCCATTGCATAACCAACCCCCTTACCCCGATCTCTGATATTTTTACTAGTTTTTTATTCGATAAAACTATTAGGTTTTTGTTCGCTTTCTAACCATTCCTTTGGATAAATAGAAGTGCGGTGGCGACTCGACTTGTATGGTTTACTTTTGATTTAGTCAATAAATCTAAAGGTAACGAATACCCCGCTACAGAACCCAAGTTGACGACGAGCCAAAGCAGGGTTGTAGTTAATTCCTCCTTGTGTACCAATGAGAGGCACATTAGAGAATTCACCACAACAAACAATAATCTTTAAACTGTTCAAAGAAGGATCATACCAAACTATATCATCATTAATGAGAGACATTAGTCTCTGATACCACCATAAACATTGTTTGTTCTCCACAAAAGCAGGTGTCTAAGACAAGTGCTAAATAAACCACTTGTATAGAAGAGGAATGCAATAGACAATAGTTCCACCACCCTTAGAATTGCTTAGATGCAAGGAGAAATACATATCACCCAACAAAGTAGGAATAAGATTCCCAACCAAGAAAAGTCTAATGGCGTTAACATCAACAAAACCGTCAATGTTAGGGAATAAAGCTAATCCATAAATGAGTAACACAAATATAGCTTCAAAAGCCACCACACTACCGGCTTGAGCAAAAGCAGTAGCTTCCTTGATGAGAAAATCAGATGGCAACCCAAATAAACCTCATTTCTTTACCCAATTAGCCTCTATCTCAGACTTCTTAAAGTGAAGAGCTTTAGCAACAAGATGAGATATGAGAATCTCTTCCAATCCATTAAAATGTACCCTACTAGAAACAGGTATCCCCAAGAGATGGGCATACTCCTCCAATGTAGGCACAAGCTGATAATCTGGGAAACTGAAGCAACGGTAGAGAGGATCATAGAGCTGCACTAACACACTCAAGAGTCCTTGAACCACATCAGCAGACAAGATAGATAGAAGCTTCCCATGACGTTGTTTGAAGTCCAAGAGATCTAATACAAAAGATGCTAGCTTCCTTAACTCTTTCAAGTCGGGACATCTGAAACTGTACTTCTTAGTGTTCTTTCGTCCATGATCCATGGTCCGAAAATATTTGCAAATAATACCTCAGTTCCTTGAAATTTTTGTGTGATGAATGTTATGATGCGCATGAATACATGAATGCAACAATCACAAATAAGGGATCACACACAAGGCAAGCAATCAAAGGTTAAGGGATGAATCAAGTCATTGTCAAGATCAATCATCCATTTTGGTGGATTATGGTTTACACCTTATCAACACCTAAGTTCCATTGATATTGATAAGACTTGATTGGATCAACCAAGAATCAAGGGTTTGTTGTGAGTCACGAGCATGGAGTCTGGGTAAAAACCATCCCAAAGGAGTGAACTAAGGATAAAAACCTGTAGATCATGTTCTAAAAAGTTCCCAGAGTCTTAATTCCATCTATCGGATACTACCGGTTAAGATGACTGCCTCATCGACCCATAATATTCTCAAGAGAAACTTGTCTGAGTGTAGTATCGCGTAACAACTGTTATCAAGTCTACACTTGAACAGTCTCCTCACTATGTCCTAAATATGCCAAGAGGGGTAAATGTTCTATGGTCTTCAGCTTCTCGGACCCAAATTAGAGATAGTAATGCCTAACCACAAATACTTGTGTGACATTTCCAAATCCAAAAGAGTCTCCACTGAGCAGATGGATCTCAAGCCAACTTATTAAGGACTACTCCGCACAAGTCGAACATGACTATACCATCCTCCTATCTTAATTGCACTCGAGTTCGGGTTAGAACTCATCTCACCACTCAGAGATCACCAAGAACAACAAACAAATTATATCCCACAAACAAATATACATACATCACATATATACAATTATATAAACCCAAAAAAGTATGATAAACCCACTAGAGACTACTCCCCAACGGAGTCGCCACTTAATTTTTGTAGCGGTAAATTCATGATCATCAAGCTATGGATAAGCAAGACATCAATTAAACCTGAGTCGCCACCACGCTTTTATTGTTTCCAAGGAAAAAGGGAAAAGTATGAACAAAACCCAACAGTAAGAAGTTTACAAATCAAAACTAATAAAATGTCAAAGATTACAAGTAAGGGGGTTGGTTACACAGAGGGAAGGTGTTAGCACCCAAAGTGTCCTAGGTACTCCTAGGGAGCCCTTTTTCGTGTCATATGTATTTTGTACAAAAATGATGTTTACAAACAATTATAATGGGGGGATGAGAAAAGAATTCATGTATTATATTTTTGTGTTTGACAAGACCTTCGGACTGGTGCCTACGTATCAACATAAAAATGAGGGATCAAAACCTCGTAGTTCGTAATACAAATTTCAAAGTGGATGGATTGCTTTTAATAAAAAATTAAGTTTTAAAGGCATAAAGGCCTAGAAAATGGTTTGAATGGGTTAGTTCTCTTTTGGATTTTTTGAAAGTTTAGGTCAAATATAATTAAGTTTATTTACAAGTTTGATGAAGAAAAGAAGTTTGAAAAGGCAATGGCATAAGGCCAAAGTTTCTAGTTTGCAAAGTGGTCAAAGTTTAGAATAAAACTAGTTCAAACAAAGATTTTTTTTTCAAATGGAGGGAGAGATTTGAAATTAAATAAATGGGGAGGAGATGAAGAGACTAATCCTATGTACAAAATTAAAAGTTAAGAGTTGAAAAGATATGACCAATGGGTAGCAATCCAATAGACAAGAGTGTCTTATAGAAACCCCAAATTCCCTTGGATATTAGAATCAAGCAACACACAATGCATACAATATTATCTTGAAGAGAAAGGCATCAAATAAAGATAGCCTCATCCAAGCCTTAGCCACTCCATGATCTTCTTCAAATTTGCTCATGTAGTAGATGAATTCCGCAAGTCATAGGTTCAAAATAACAACTTCATAATGATCATGTTGCAGATGAAATAAAAGGGATCTTCAAAGATGTATCAGATGAAGTTTCAAATTGCAAGCACTTGGTTTCACAACAGTTGGCATTGGCCAAGTCCTTTAGCATACGGAGGTTTCCTGGATTCTAAGTCCAATTGTCCAAGATCAAGTCAACAGTCCACACAAAAGTTTTTTAGGGTTTTTGTTCTTATTATGTACATTAATGGTCCAAGACCACCCAAACAAACAAAATATACACAAGCATGATATATCACACAATATGGTCCAAATGGACAAAGGGAAAATGATATTAACATAAACAATTAGAATTGAATGAATAAATGGTAAATGAATAGAGCTTAAAAATTAAAGTGAATTAAAATAAAGGACTTAAAATTAAATGTTAGTTGTTAATAAGTTAGAAGTTAATATTGCTTTGCCTTTTGTTTTAAGTCATTCTTTGGAGAACACTCAACCCACTAATCACAAGCATGGATCCTTGAACCAAGACATCTTCCAAAGGAAGGAAAAAAGGCCAAGTTTCCATACAATACCATGAAAGAGGGTAGACATACAATCTCACTAACTAGAAGGCTATGCCTTTTGCGTCAAAAATTTAGCGATATGTTAAGCAACCGTAATTGCACTTACGTAGAAGTCATAACTATTTGAGGTCGGGCAATAGAATTTTGGTGTTGATGCATGTTAGAGACATAATATAATGGACTATGCTCATGAAACATACCACACACAAAAAGAATATGCAAAAGGGGTGGCCTAATCTCATCCATACTTGTGTTGATTTTACAATCAACTAGCCTTAGGATTTAGAGATATTATAGGTCAAACGAGATTAATGCATAAAGAAAGGGAAGTAAATGAAAAGGGAGGGGAATGGATCATAACTCAAATTGGTCAAAGAAGGACTTTTACCAAATTAATATCATTCATTCATTTTGGGAGATGGAATGTACATTCTATCAATCCCCTAAATCCAATGATATTAACCTAGCAAAGTCAAATCAACCTTGACCAAGGCCCAACAACACAAGTCAAACTTACACAAACCATCACAAGAGGTCAACACAATTATTTGGCATTTATTCAATTTAAAAATACTAAAATAAATCATTTAAATTAAATATGGTTTGTCAAATTCCTAAAACCTCATCAAAACACCAAAGAAATGGCCATGAGATTTATAATAGGTCAAACAAGGTCAAAGTACCTTGGAGATTTTTTTTTAGAATTTCTAAAGACTTAAAAGTATTTTAAACAATTAAAAATATTCATAAAATTAATTAAATCATGAAAATATTAATAATGATCTAAAAAATGATTCTAATTCAATATATGAAAGACGAATTTATTTTTAAATTTTTTTGGTGAAACTCTCATATTTTTTGGATCAATATTAAAATTAATATGAATTAATGAAATTCAAATGAAATAAAACAAAAATTAGACAATAAAAAAAACGTGAGCCACTTGATCTCCCTCGTTAATTGAAGGGGCAGATCAAGCGGACACAAAGGTGCGTTCCATGATGGAACCTAGTCAGCGCGCCACACGCGTGGTAATCAAAACAAACGCCTAAGATTAAAATAATTTGAATGGATCCTGTGGCTGGGAGACGTGCCAACAGACCGCCAGAGCCAGAGCTCCGGTCTTCTTCTCTGGTGGACCTCACCGGACTGGTCCACCCTCAACCATCACCAAAATAAAAAAGGAGGACATGATCTGAAAGAAAAAATGGCGTAGAGCACAAACAGTGAGATTCAAACTCAATTTTCAAGTTGAAAATTATCAGGTTTTCCTTTGAAATGTGAGGATTTGAATTGGGGGGAAAAGCTGGCGCGCAAGGTCTCCTTGAATTGAACTCCAAGGGCCTGTATTTATAGCAATTGGGACTGATATTTGCACACTTGAAAAATTGCTAATTTTGGAAATGTCATGCACAAGCTTGCGTGGACGTGTACATGCCCATGAAGCAATCCAATTTGGTCCACTTGCATCTGTTTTGAAGTTCAAATCATGCTTCGATATCAAGGCAAAGTGAAATGTGATTTTTGGCATTTGATTTTTTTCAATCATGCAGCTCTGTTAAAGCCATGCGCAAACCTAGCAAACTTTGTCCAAAATGCATGAAATTGGGTTCTTTGGAAATCTTAGATCAAGGGGAACAAGTTTGATGTTGAACAATTTTTCATTTGGAACTTGGATCATGGTGAATTTGGAGGTGGAAGTTTGGAAATTCCAACATGTTGAAAAATTGTCTAAGTGTCAAGCCATATATCTCAATATTCCACCTTGCTTTACTTTTATTGTGAGCTTCAAATGAGAAAAGTGTCTTCATCAAAGTTGTAGCTCTTTCAACGACCTTCAAAATGGTCACAAATTTCATGTTATTTGAATTTATAATGATAGAGTAATGCATTTTTGAATTTTGGAAAAATCACTTGTTCAATGGTATAGGTCAAAAATTACCTATAATGTATCCTCATATCACATGCTCATAAAAGTTGAATTAGATCTCACTCCAAACATCAAAGTTGAATTATACATTTTGAATTGGATTGTGCAACTTGGAAATCTTTCATCTCATAAAAATTAAGCATGTTATGGCCTTGGGAAGTTGACTTTCAAATTAGGGTTTAGATAAAATGACCTATAATGTTTCAACATAGAAAATGATTTTCCAAGAAAAAACTAGCTCTAGGTCTCAACATGAAAGTTGTTTGGAATGTCATTTAGAGTAACTTTTCTATTGGAATTATTTTCATATGGTGAAAATTGTAGGAGATAGGGTCTAGGGAGACCCAGTTTTGATCAGATGAATTCATCTGGCCAACCACCATCAACCAACTTGCTAACCTTCAATTCTCTTGACTTTCTAGGCATGGTATATCATATATGCATAAGATGATGGAAATTTGAAGTGTCTCTTGATAAAATTGATCAAATGGTGAGATAGCTTGTTGGAGAAGTTACTTAAGATACCCAATCAAACTAGGGTTTCCAAGGCAAATCACTTCCAAACTCTTGAAGAATGCTTGATCAACATAACATGTAGAGATCATTGGGACTCATATATGATGCTTTGAGACATTGTGGGTCAATCCTTGGTTGTGCTTTTAGCCATGAGGGTCTCAAACCCTAGGTGTGAACTTGATAAATTTTGATGATCATGCCCTCCCTACAAAAGAGTTAAGCAAATACAAAGACATAGTTTTTGGTATTTTGGTTAGTAAAAATGATAAAATACAAGTAGGATACAATCACATGGTGCTTGGTGATCTCTCCCAAAACAAACCCAATGAAATAGGGGTTAGGAGGATGCCAAGGTATGATCCAAATTCTAATGCTTATGATGAAATTGCATGAGGGATCTTAGGGTCAAAATTGGGGTCTTATAGTGCAGTCTTCATCTTCATCACCCTCGATCACGATAGCTAAGTGTTGCTCATTACCATGAATGAACCCTCCACTGCAGAAACTGGGTTGCATGTCTTCAGCTCTAATCTCAAATGAACCTCGTTCGAATCCCAAACCGGCTCTACTCTTGTTCTCGGGGACCTCTATCATCTGTCCCTTTTGGTCAGAAATACCATCTTCAACAATCTTTTGGGCGTCTTTGAAGGAGGACATAGGTGCCCCAACTCTCTTTTCCTCAGCAATAGATAGAGCTTGGAACGGAGTTCCAACCTCATCCTCAACTTCTACATAAGAGAAAGACGACATGTGGCTTACCAACAAAGCCTTCTCCCCACCGACAATAGCATGCTTTCCATTCTTGACAAACGTCAATTTCTGATGCAAAGTTGACGTAGCGGCTCCTGCCTCATGTATCCATGGCCTTCCTAACAATCAGTTATACGCCGAGTGGATATCCATTACTTGGAAAGTAATTTGGAAATCACTCAGACCTATCTTCACAGGAAGGTCTACTTCACCAATCACAGTCTCGCAAGAACCATCAAATGCCTTGACGATCACGCCACTATATCCCATCGGAGCTCCTTGATATGTCAATCTAGAAAGAGTTGATTTGGGAAGAACATTCAAAGATGAACCAGTATCAACCAACATATTTGACAGTGCATCCTCCTTACAATTCATTTAAATGTGCAATGTCAAATTGTGATTTCTACCCTCCTCAAGAAGTTCTTCATCATAGAAGCTCAAGTTGTTACAGGAGGTGATGTTAGCCACAATATGATCAAAATGATCCACTGTTACATCATGCTCTACATACGCTTGCTCCAATACCTTTTGCAATGCTTCTCTGTACGCTTCAAAGTTCATAAGTAGAGACAACATTGCAATTTTGGAGGAAGTTTGGAGCAACTGCTCCACCATATTAAGCTCACTCTTCTTAATCAACCGGAGTACCTCATCATAATTATTAGGCTTCACACTGTTGGTTTCACCAGACTGACACTTTGGTGCGTTAATTGGATCCACTGCAGGCACTTCCACCTTCTTACTGGTAGATACATCTTCTACATTCTTCGGGAACACCGACCCAAAATCTCGACCGCTACGGGTCACCTTTGTAACACCAGGAATGCTCACAACAGAAATGGTCGTAGGAAAAGGAACCTCTTGACCATTCTCTATCATAGTCGCATTATACCAGTATGGAACAACCTTATAATGCATACGGGACTGGACCCACTAACCGTATAACCAACAAAGATACCGATCTATTGTTGACATTGTTACTACTGCTACTGTCAAATTGAATCACAACTCTCTTTGGTGTCTTGAACACAAGAACTATAACAATCACATCATCACCCAAGTGACGGGACTGAAGAATCTGGATCATACCTTCATCCATCAACCTCTAGATGTCTCTCTTCACAACCACACAACCTCGAGGATTAACACTACAGATTGCATAACCATCATGGTCATGCTCACAATCACTTACCAAACAGGTATCCTTTTGCATCGTCACCAAGGACCTTCTAATGAAGCGGACATCAAATATTTTGAACTCCTTAGGACAACCATCTACCATGTTAACAGAAGGGTTACCATGAGCAGGTAGCGGGTTAGCTTTGACATTCGGCGCACGATCCTCAAAGGACACCATCTCACTCTTGACCAACTTCTGAACTTCGTACTTCAAGGGGTAACAGTTCTCAATATCATGTCCAGGAGCCCCGTGGTGAAAGGCACAGTGAAGTTATGACTTGTACCACCATGGAAATGGTTCTGGAATCCGGGGAGGATTTCTCGGTTGCAAAAGGTTCTTGAGAACTAATGATGGGTACAATTCAGCATAAGACATAGGAATCAGGTCAAAATAGACCTTCTTCCTCTCGAAATTTTGTTATTGTTGGTGTTGTTGTTGTAGTTGTTTGTTCTTTGTTATGGTTGTTGTTGACGTTGTTGTTGAACTGGCATTGATTGATTATTTGAAAATACAAGAATAACATATGATACTTGATGATGGTGTTGACGGGGTTATGGATTCCTTCTAACATGAGGCCTCCTCTACCTCCTAACTGATACAGCATTAGTCTCGTCTTCTTTCTTTCTAGCAAACCCACTGTCTTACTTCTTGTTAGACGAAACCTCCTCTTTAGATAACCATCCATATCAGACACCTTCTTCTAACCTCATCCCCATGTGTTACCATTTCGGTAAAATCGCTGGGGGCATTGGCAATCATGCGCTCATAGTAAAATAAGCTCAGAGTCTTGAGAAAAATCTTGGTCATCTCCTTTTCTTTCAAAGGAGGGGTAATTTGAGCAGCTAGCTCTCTCCATCACTGAGCGTATTCCTTGAACGCCTCCTTGTCCTTCTGAGACAACGACCTCAATTGGTCCCTATCCGGCGCCATATCCACACTATATTTGTATTGCTTCACGAAAGCCTCACCCAAATCATTGAACATGCGGACACTCGCACTATCCAAACGCATGTACCACCTCAGAGTGGCACCAATAAGACTGTCTTGGAAATAATGAATCAGTAACTGATCATTATCAGTTTGCGTCGACATCTTTCTAACATACATGACATGACGACTGAGTGGACAGGTATTCCCCTTATACTTTTTAAAGTCAGGGACTTTGAACTTCATCGGGATCTTAACATTGGGAACCAAGCAAAGTTCCACAACACTCTTACCGAACAAATCTTTTACCCTCAGGGTCTTCAACTCATTTCGTGGCTCAAGGAATTGGTGTTTCATTTCATCCATCTTTTCATAAACATCAGGGCCATCAGACGGCTCAGAATGATATATGGTTTCCTCGACACGAGGCAGAGTATGAACAATCGGTGGTGGCACGGACATGACCGGACTAGATGCCGGCATGGAAGAAAAAGTAGGCACAAAACCCTCAGGTACAAAGTTGGGAGGTATTCCCCACGGGAATCCAGCAGACATGGCAGGAGCGAAATACGCGCCAGGCACGGTTGACGAACACAATCTCTGATATGACAGACCTCTGAGGAGGAGGAGTTGCAGGTGTGGGAGAAAAATGACTTTGAGCAGCTAGGACTGACTCCATCATAGCATTCAGACGGGAAATCTCGTCCTTCAAGTATCTGTTCTCTTGCTCTATATGTTCCATGATTCTTGGACGATTGGGAAGGGTATTGTATCGATGAGTCAGCTTGGCTGAAGAACAGAAGAAAAACCAATAAGACATCTGGCGCAAGAGAAACATGTATACAAATGATGCATGAAATGCAATGCTTGTTTATTTTTATTTTTATTTTCAAGGAACATACTGATTTATTTGCAAATATACATATAATAACAATTGTGCAATTTGATTGACCATAAAAAATCTATTTTATTTATATAATTGGATGAATTACACTGAGTATAATTTCAGAAACCAAATGAAAAATACAAGAGGAAAGGATACTGGTCATCCTAAGGATCCCTAACAACAATCTCAGAAGATTTGGCTGTGGGCGCGTACTTCCTTCGAATTCGCCAGATCTCGGTCTCAAAAGAAACCTTCATCTGAGTCTTCTCGAGGACAAGCTGATTAACAATCTTCTTCCAAGCAACGGAAGGATGAGGCATAACAGAGGAAGATGAAACCTCTGGCTCTCTATGTCTCTTTGTTACTCGGTCTTCAAGTAGCTCAATGAGTACATCTTTGTCCTTAGACTCAAGCTGCAACTCTTCATGCTTTCTACTCAAAGCATGGAAACACTCTTCCCACATATCCTTCTCTTGTTTCATCTTGGTGAGCGCGTCTTCCAACTCCTCTACATCCTGGTTAGGGAGAGTTAATGGCTCAACCACAACCATAAACATAGGTCTTTCACAAGCATAAGACATCTTCAATTCTAAATCTCTCTTATTCACCCAAAGAGTGTAAGCTTCCAAAGCTACACAATTGCATGGACCAAGATCCGATGTTTCTGTCCTATGCACATTATGCCAAGCATGCACTATCTTCTGCTTCAAATGTTGGGGGATCTTTACCCTCTTGATAGAAAAGACCTTCTAACAAAGTGTTATTAGGTTTGCCTCTCAAGGGGAACCCAAGTTGGCGACGAGCCAAAGCAGGGCTGTAGTTAATTCCTCATTGTGTACCAATGAGAGGCACATTATAGAATTCACCACAACAATCAATAATCTCCAAACTGCTCAAATAAGGACCATACCAAACTATATCATCATTTGTGAGAGACATAAGTCTCTGAGACCACCTTAGGCATTGTTTGTTCTCCACAAAAGCAGGCGTCTGAGGAGGAGGAGTTGCAGGTGTGGGAGAAAAATGACTTTGAGCAGCTAGGACTGACTCCATCATAGCAGTCAGAAGGGAAATCTAGTCGTTCAAGTCTCTGTTCTCTTGCTCTAGATGTTCCATGATCCTTGGACGATTGGCAAGGGTATTGTATCGATGAGTCATCTTGGCTGAAGCACGGAATAAAAACCAATAAGACATCTGGCGAAAGAGAAACCTGTATACAAATGATGCATGAAATGCTATGCTTATTTCTTTTTATTTTTATTTTCAAGGAACATACTGTTTTATTTGCAAATATACATATAATAACAATTGTGCAATTTGATTGACCATAAAAAATCCCTTTTATTTGTATAATTGGAAGGATTACACTGAGTAAAATTTCAGAAACCAAAATACAAAATACAAGAGAAAAGGAAACTAATCATCCTAAGGATCCCTAACAACAATTTCAGACGATCGGGCCGCAGGCGCATACTTCCTTTGGATGCGTCGGATCTCGGACTCAAAAGAAGTCTTCGTATGAGTCTTCCAAGGACAAGCTGATGAACAATCTTATTCCAAGCAATGGAAGGCTGAGGCATACTAGAGGAAGATGAAACCTCTATATCTCTCTATCTCTTCATTACTCGGTCTTCAAGAATCTCAATAAGTGCATCTTTGTCCTTAGACTCAAGCTGCAACTCCTCATGCTTTCGGCTCAAAGCACGGAACCGCTCCTCCCACACATGCTTCTCTTGCTTCATCTTGGCGAGTGCATCTTCCAACTCCTCTACATCTTGGTTAGGGAGAGTTGATGGCTCAATAACAACCATAGGCATAGGTCTCTCACAAGCATAAGGCATCTTCAATTCCAAAGCTCTCTTCTTCATCCAAATAGTGTAATCTTCCAAAGCTACACAGTTGCACGGACCAAGCTCGGTTCTTTCTTTCCTATGCACATTATGCCAAGCATGTACAATCTTCTGCTTCAAATGTTGGGGATCTTTACCCTTTTGATAGAAAAAACCTTCTAACAAAGTGTTATTAGGTTTGTCTCTCAAGGGGAACCCAAGTTGACGACGACCCAAAGCAGGGTTGTAGTTGATTCCTCCTTGTGTACCAGTGAGAGGCACATTAGAGAATTCACCATAAAAATCAATAATATCCAAGCTACTCAATGAAGAATCATACCACACTATATCATCATTAGTGAGAGACGTAAGTCTCTGAGACCACCTTAGACATTGTTTGTTCTCCACAAAAGCAGGCGTTTGAGGCAAGTGTGAAATAAAACATTTGTACAGAAGAGGAACACAACAGACAATAGTTCCACCACCTTTAGAATACCTTAGATGCAAAGAGAAGTACATATCTCTTAAAAGAGTGGGCACATGATTCTCAATCAAGAAAATTCTAATGCGTTAATATCAACAAAACCATCAATGTTAGGGAACAAAGCCAACCCATAGATGAGCAACACAAAGATAGCTTCAAAAACATCCACACTACCGGCTTGAGCAAAGGTAGTAGCTTCCTTGATGAGGAACTCAGAAGTCAATCCAAACAATCACGAGGCGGGAGCTGTTACCTCCAGGTTGCATCAAAAGCTCAAGTTTGTCAAGAATGGGAAGCTAGTTATTGTTGGCGGGGAAAAGGCGTTGTTGGTCAGCCACCTGTCATCTTTTTCTTATGTTGAAGCTGAGGACGTGGTTGGAACTCCTTTCCAAGCCTTATCTATTGCTGTTGAAAAGAGAGTAGGGGAACCCATGTCCTCATTTAAAGATGCAAGGAAGATTGTCGAAGATGGAAATGTTGATCAGTGGGGACAGATGGTAGAGGTCTCCGAAAACAAGAACAGAACCGGTTTGGTTTTCCAGCAAGGGTCGTCAACTATCCGATCTGATGATGCGCAACTCAGCTTCCGTAGCGGAGGGTTCCTTCACGGCAATGAACAACATTTAGCTATTGTGCTAGAGGATGACAAAGAGGAAGACTGCACCAATTTTGTGATGTATGGAAAAGCTTGCAACAATTGGACTGCTGTTGATATTCCTATTATTATGCATCGATCAAAGTAATTGCTTTTATTTTTAAAAAAAATCTGCTATGCCTAAGGGAGAAGTGAGCATTGTCTAGGCATTTTCAATTTGATCATTAATAAAATATAATTCTATTCATCCACATCTATGATGTTTTGTTTTTACTTTTTGCTTTATTCTGAAAATGGTAATCACAAAAAATATAAATAAATAATATAATTGTCCATCTGTATAATATTTGGTCACAAATTCACTTCTCTAAAATCAAAATATCAAATCATTATGCAGGTTGGTTTCTAACCCCACTGAATACAATGATTCTACTCCTTCTCCAAATTTTGAATTCCCTGTGTTTGAGGATGAGGAGGAAAGTAATGAGGAAGTGAATGATGAATTGTCTCGTCTTCTTGAGCGTGAAGGAAAAGCCATTCAGCCATTCGAAGAGCAGATTGAGCTAGTCAACTTGGGTTCCGAAGATGATGTGAAGGAAGTCAAGATTGGGTCTCGACTGTGTTATGATGTTAAGAATGGGTTGATTAATCTTCTTCGAGAGTATTCAGATGTGTTTGCTTGGTCCTATCAAGACATGCCTGGTTTGGATTCTAAGATAGTGGAGCATAGATTGTTGTTGAAGCCAAAAGGCCCGCCAGTCAAGCAGAAGTTGAGGAGGACTCATCTTGATATGGCAGTGAAGATCAAATAAGAAGTGGAAAAGCATATTGATGTCGGTTTCCTGGTGACTGTTGAGTATCCGTAATGGGTGGCCAATATTGTGCTTGTTCCGAAGAAAGATGGAAAAGTTTGTATGTGCGTTGATTACCGAGATTTGAATAAAGCCAGTCCGAAAGATGATTTCCCACTGCCACGCATTGATATGTTGGTAGACAATACAACTAAATTCAATGTCTTCTCGTTTATGGACGAATTTTCCAGATATAATCAGATCAAGATGGAACCCGAAGATATGGAGAAGACCACATTCATTACACCTTAGGGAACATTCTGTTATAGAGTGATGCCTTTCGGTTTGAAGAATGCTGGTGCAAATTACCAAAGAGCAATGACTACTCTTTTTCATGATATGATGCATAAAGAGATTGAAGTTTATGTCGATGACATGATTGCTAAATCTATTGATGAAGAGGAATATGTTGAACATTTGTTGAAGCTATTCCAGCGTTTGAGGAAGTATAAACTATGCTTGAATCCCAATAAATGTACTTTTGGTGTTCGTTCTGGTAAGTTGTTGGGATTTATTGTCAACAAGAAGGGTATTGAAGTTGATTCTGCTAAGGTCAAAGCAATACAAGAGATGCCTGCACCCAAAACTGAGAAGCAAGTCAGAGGTTTTCTCGGCCGCTTGAATTATATCTCAAGATTCATTTCCCACATGACTTCCACATGTGCGCCTACATTCAAGCTTCTTCGGAAAGATCAGTCTTGTGATTGGACCGAAGACTTCTAGAAAGCTTTTGAAAGTATCAAGGAATATTTTCTTAAGCCTCCGATTTTGTCTCCACCTGTTGAAGGAAGATCGTTGATCATGTATTTGACTGTGCTTGAAGAGAGTATGGGTTGTGTTCTTGGTCAGCAAGATGAAACTGGAAAGAAAGAATTTGCAATATACTACCTTAGTAAGAAGTTACCGACTGTGAGACTCGGTATTCTATGCTAGAGAAGACTTGTTGCGCATTAGCTTGGGCTGCTAAGCATATGCGTCAGTATATGTTGAATCATACCACTTGGTTGATATCCAAAATGGATCCAATCAAGTACATATTTGAGAAGCCTGATTTAACTGGGAGGATTTCCCATTGGCAAATGTTATTATCAGAGTATGATATCAAATACCGATCTCAGAAAGCTATTAACGATAGTGTCTTGGCTGACCATTTGGCTCACCAACCGATTGAAGATTATCAGTCAGTGCAATATGATTTTCTCGATGAAGAGATTATGTATTTGAAAATGAAATATTGTGATGAACCATTGCTTTAAGAAGGGCCATAACCTGGTTCCCGTTGGGGCATGGTATTTGATGAAGGTGTTAATCGTTATGGTAATGACATTGGGGCAGTAATCATTACTCCTCAAGGCACGCATTTTCCATTTACAGCTAGATTGACTTTCAAGTGTACAAACAATATGGCAGAATATGAAGCTTGCATTATGGGGCTTGAAGAGGACATTGATCTCAGAATCAAGAACTTGGATGTCTATGGAAATTCAACTTTGGTGGTGAATCAAACCAAAGGTGGGAGAAGAACCAACCCGGTTTGATACCATATAGAGATTATGCGAGGAGGATTTCAACTTACTTTACAAAGGTTGAGTTTCACCATATCCCTCAAGATGAAAACCGGATGGCAGATGCTCTTACAATGTTGACTATGATGCGTCTTGATAGGCCAGCCCTTGTGTTTGCTGTTGAAGAGGTCAAAGACGAAAAACCATGGTATTATGACATCAAGTGTTTCCTCCAAAGTCAGGTTTATCCGTCTGAGGCATCTTTGAAAGATAAGAAGACTTTGAGAAGATTAGCGAGCAATTTCTACCTAAATGGTGATGTTTTATACAAAAGAAACTTCGATATGGTTCTGCTCAGATGCGTGGATAGACACGAAGCAGACTTATTGTTGGCTGAAATCCATGAAGGTTCCTTTGGTACTCATTCTAATGGACATGCAATGGCGAAGAAGATGTTGCGAGCAGGTTACTATTGACTGACAATGTAATCTGACTGTTGCAAGTTTGTGAAGAAATTCTACAAGTGTCAAATATATGCAGATAAGATTCATGTTCCTCTAATGCTGTTGAATGTCATTTCCTCCCCATGGCCCTTCTCCATGTGGGGATGTGACATGATTGGCATGATCGATCCCAAAGCTTCGAATGGACATCGTTTCATTTTGGTGGCAATTGATTACTTTACAAAGTGGGTTGAAGCGGAATCATATGCGAATGTGACCAAGCAAGTTATTGTGAGGTTTATCAAGAATCAGATCATATGCCATTATGGTGTGCCAAGTAAGATCATTACTGATAATGGATCAAACTTGAATAATAATATGATGGAAGCTCTTTGCAAAGACGTCAAGATTGCACATCATAATTCTTCTCCCTACAGACCCAAGATGAACGGGGATGTTGAAGCTGCAAACAAGAATGTCAAGAAGATTATTCAGAAGATGGTTGTAACGCACAAGGATTGGCAGGAGATGCTCCTATTTTCTTTGCACGGGTATCGTACATCCATTCTCACTTCAATAGGGGCAACCCATTTCTCTCTTGTATATGGTATGGAAGTAGTGCTCCCCATAGAGGCTGAGATCCCATCACTGTGTGTGTTGATGTAAGCCAAGTTGATTGAGGCTGAATGGTGTCAGACCAGGTATGATCAATTGAATTTGATTGAAGAGAAGAGGTTAACTACCATGTGTCATGGTCAGTTATACCAGCAGAGAATGAAGAAAGCTTTTGATAAGAAGGTCAAACCTCGCGTATTCAGAGAAGGTGACCGTGTGCTCAAGAAGATTTTATCTTTTAAACCATATTCTAGGGGCAAATGGACTCCTAATTATGAAGGCCCATATGTTGTTAAGAGAGCCTTTTCAGACAGTGCTTTGATTCTTACAACTATGAATGGTGAAGAGTTCACTCATCCTGTGTGTAGCGGGGTATTCGTTACCGTTAGAGATATTGACTAAATCCAAGGTAAACCATACAAGTCGAGTCGCCACCGCACTTCTATTTATCCAAAGGAATGGTTAGAAAGCGAACAAAAACCTAAAAGTTTTTATCGAATCAAAAACTAGTAAAAGAGAGTCAGAGATCTGGGTAAGGGGGTTGGTTATGCAATGGGAAGGTGTTAGGCACCCAAAACATCCTAGGTACTCCTAGGGAGCCCTTTTCATATTTTTTGTAAGGTTTTTATTTTTTTGTGAAAAATTGTTTGTGCAAACATGATTGAAGAGATGAGAAAAGAATATACAAGTTTATTTACATTTTGTATTTGGATGGATAAACCCATTGCCTACGTACCATCTTAAAAAAGATTAGGATCAAAACCTCGTAGTTCGGGGTAAAAATTCAAAAAATGAGTTGGTGAATTGATTGGTCCAAAAGCCTTAAGGTCTTTTGTTATCCAAGGGAGAAAACTCAACATAAAAACACAAATCCACCATGTGAGGATAGCTTCAACATGCTAGTGAGGGGTTAACCCTATAATAAGCGTGGAAGACTCATTGTCCACCACTAAGGATATAGGTGAGTATTACATCTACCTCAAGGATAACTCAAACCTAATAGCTAAGGGTTATGAACAGTTTGATTAAGAAAGTGGTCATTGAAACCACAAAAGACATTTGAATGGGTTATATTTACCAATGAGAAGTATTTACGAAAATGGTCAAAGTTGACTTAGAAGTTCAATTCAAAATAAGTGTTATGAAAAGAAAAGTTTGAAAATCAAAAGCATAAGGCTTAGGTTTCTAATGTTGAAAACAAGTTTTAATGTTTGCACAAAAGTTTTGGCTTGGGTTAGAGTGGAGAGAAGAAGAAGAAGGGCTAAGGTCCTAAGCATACCAGAGGTAAGAGATAAAGGAACAAAACCACAAAAGGAGTTCCTCTCTTGAGATCATATTGATGATCCAAGTAGCTCCCATACTTTGGAATAAGCAATCACCATAATGATAAACTCAAGCAATCAACAATCAAATAAAGCTCTTGGAAAAGTTCCTCAAGATATCTTGGATCCCCCTTTCTTAGAAGCTCATGGCAATGGTTCCTCAATTTGGATCAACTTGGAATCCCTAGCACAAAGAAACACACACATCAAAAGATTCTATTTACAAATCAAAGAATGGACAAGAGGGAGTTTATAATATGGTCCTTTCAATGTTCATCTTCAAGATTTAAGCATTCTAAAGGCATGAGGCCTAGTTGCTCTTTGACATTTATAGCACTCTAAAGGCATGAGACCTAGTTGCTCTTTGACTCCATTTTGCATAGGGAAGGTCCTAAAGTCTAAGTCCTTTTGTTCATTTTTGGCATTTGGGTCCACAACAATCAAACAAAACACAAACACAATAGTATACACACAATTATGTGCTCAAGTGAGAAAAAGGCAAATTGCATTAGCATAAACATGTGCTCAAGTGAGCAAAGGAAAAAGCAAATGGATAATATGTGCAAGAATAGTAAATTGTATAAAAGTAAAAAGCAAAAGTAAATGTCAATGGTTAATAGTTAGTGTTAGTAGTTAGTGTGCCATAAGGAAAATTTAGCGCTATGTTAAGCAATCGTAATTGGACTTATGTAGAAGTCACAACTATCTGAGGCCGGTCAATAATAATGTAGGCAACAACACAAGTTAGAAGTCTTGATTAGCGAACCAAGTTCCAACAACTTGCCATGCCAAAAAGAAGAAGAGAATTGATCTTGTATTGGTTTAAGCCTTTTGCATGACTTAAGAAACAACTTATCCTTAATGCAAAGCCATTCACTTGATCAATTGATCAAGATGAATTAGATTTGAATCAAGGAAGATTAAGTCTCCCTAATCAATGCTAACTTATCAACCTTCAACTCATTGATCAAAAGAAATAGAAGAAGAAGAAGAAAAAATGAATAATGGAAAAGGAAATGGAAAGAATAAAGTGCATAAGGTGACATAAAATGTACCAATCCATGTGTGTTGACCAAATGACATTGAAAGTCAAAGTCAAACCATGAGAAACCAAAAATGGGATGAAGATTGGAGGTCAAATAATAAGCAAAATATTTTGGCATTTTCTTTATTAAAAATAAACTTGAATAAAAAATAAAAGAAATGTCAAACTGCAAAATCACTTCAAATCAGCCTTGAAAGGTCCAAGTGATTTATCCCAAGTTCAATAAGGTCAAACAAAGTTTGACAAAAAATTTCAGCATTTTTAAAAGTCAGAAACTATTTTTAATCAATTAAAAATAAATAAAAATAACCTAATTGAACTAAAATCTAAAATAAATCTCAAATTAATTAAAAAATTGATGAGAATATTTTTCATAGATCCATCATCATTCAAAGAGGTTAGGAAAATATTTTTGTATTTTTTGAATATCAAAAACTATTTAGAATGAATTAAAAATAACCAAAAAAGAGAAAATTGACAAAAAATATCAATTGAAAAAATAAAAAATATTAAAAATCAATTTTAGAAACTCGAATTTATTTGGAGAAGAATGCAATTGGTCCCATATTTTTTGGATTTAAAATGAAGAAGATATGAATTTTTGAAAATAAAAGAAATAAAAGAAATTAAATCAGAAAATAGAAAATTCAAAAAAACAGGGAGCGTCTGATCAAGCCTCATTAATTGACGTGGCTGATCAAACTCTCCAGATGCGCGCTTCCATGGTAGGCTTCAGTCCACGCGTAACACAATGAATTATTAAAAGTCATAAGAAGCAAAGGCGAGGATTAGATCTGGAGATGCCATCACACGGTCCACAATCCATCTGGAAAAGGGACGGTGGCGAGAGCCACCGTCTTCTCCGGTGAGCATGAAGATTCCGGTGACATTTGCAGGTTTCAAAAACTTAACCAAAATACACGATCCATACATCATTGAAAAGTTGGGGTGATGTACATCACCCATGTACCATTGGTTTCTCCTCTAAATCCTCATAGAGAGAGAAATCAGAGAGAGAAAATCATGGTGTTCATACTGAACTTCATGGATTTCAACAATTGAGCACTCAAAACAATTGCCTCTATGAAGAGGACTTCAGCCAACACAATATCCAAGCAAATAGATCAAGAAATAGTGAGTTTCGAAGAAAAAACCAGTTGGAGAGAACCTTTGAATTGTGGTAATCTGAGCTTTCTTCCTTGCTTCCTTTGGGCAAACAGAGCTCCAATGGATTATAGGATGAAGGTCTAGGAACTTTAGATCTAGAGATTCAACCAGATTTAGTTGAATTTCAGATCTGAAAAATTAGAATGAAAATGAAATAGTTCCTTTGGTGAGAGGTTTGGTTTTCAATTCAGCAGCATTTCAGGTTGATTCATCGATGGAAATTGAATGGAATGATGCTTCTATTTATAGATGGAGAGGCAAGGCAAGTGTGATCAAACTCATGTGCATGAAATTGGATCCTCCATGCATGGGTCTGTACAGGCGCATGGAGGGCCCAAAAGCAAGTGCAAATGCAAGATGATATCATACCAAATTGAAATGGATGTGTACTCTGAGCTGCAATGGCTTGTGCAATGAATTCCAACATGTTATGCACAATTATGCCTAAAACTTCTCCTCTTCGAAAATGCCAATTTCCAAATCCAAACATGAGTATGTGAGTAATGGTTGGAAAGGTCTTGATGTAGGGAACAAATGTTATGTTGGGAAAAAATCCATTTGAAGTGTGGAAATTAGTGAATTTTGAGTTTAAAGTGTATAGTGAAAAACATGTAAAGGTGAGGTTTCCAAATTTGGTCAATGTTCAAGCCCCATCTGTTTTGATGATGCAAGCCTCAAATGAAAAAACCTCCAACCACAAAGTTGTAGATCTTTTCAAGACAATAAAAATGGACTTAAATGTTTCATCATTTGGATTTTTGATGAAAGAGTTATGGGCACTCGAAGTTGGACTTTTTTGCTTTTCAATGCATTTGGTCCAAAGTGACCTATAATGTTTTGCATTATCACATGTATTTCCTTTGCGATTTTTAAATTTTGTTCAACATAACATTTGAAGTAGAAATCTTAAGCTTTCCAATGCATTTTATCCCACCTTAAAAGCATAAAAAATGAATGAGTTATGTTCTTGGGAAGTTAACCCAAAATTAGGGTTTCAGTCAAAATGACCTATAATGTCTTGGAATGGATGATGACCTTACATGCTTCAAATAAATTTTTGATGAACATGGAAGTTGTTCATATTGTCCTTAAGAACATTTTTTCTTTTAGGATCATCTCCATTTGACCAACACATAAAACGTTAGGTCTCAATGCATTTCAAAATAGTTAGATGAATTGGCTGATCAACTTCTCAAGTCCACAACTCATATCTTGATGAATTGATGATTGAGGGCACTCAAATAAGTTCAAATATGAATGAAATTATGAATGAGAGAAACACCCTTGATTGTATTTGACCATGGGCTGAGGTTGCTTCAAGAGCAAGGCATTGTGGTACACAGATGAACTAGGGTTTCCTTGGGGAACCAACCCCAAACTCTTTGACTTGCTTTGATCAAAAATGATAAATTGAGATGCTAGGGAGGCATATTTGATGGATAAGAGTTTTGGGAACCATTGCCATGTTTTCCTTCATCTTCTCTTGGCCATACCTTTGTACTTATGATCTCCTAGAGGCTTTTGACCTTGTGATTGCTCAAGCTACAAACAAAAGATGTTAGTGACATATTTTTATGCTTTTGGTTAGTAAACAAAATAAGAAAAGTAATAATATACAATTCAAGCATGCTTGGTGATCTCAAACCACTCACAAGAGGTCCCACCCAAAGGTAAGGGGAACCAAGATGCTTATGATCCTTGAGGCAATGCAAATGCAATGTTATGATGCCATGAGGGATCTTAGGGTCAAAATTGGGGTCCTACAGATGCCCCTATTTAAGGTCATTTTAGCCGGAGAAGCGAAGGTTAAAATCTTCGTCTCGACGGGGTAGAATGGGCTTAAATAATAACAAGGAGACGAATTTTGGTCCCTAAGAGACCTCATGGTGCGAATGTATGTATGCAAACGGTAATACTTTGTGGGGGGATGTGTCTACAAAGGAAAAGATCAGGAGGAATTTGATAATCCCTATGAGTAATTCACTCTATGGGGCAGAGACTTTCCCGAGGAGTAAAGGGATAAAAATGCGTGAGCAGGTCACGACTTGAAACTTGCCGAGAGGTACGGAAGAAATCCAGTGAAATACATCAATGGAAAGACTCAAGCTGACTCAAAGATGCACATAATGGGGAATATGCCAATACAACAAAGAAAATATCCATAACGGATACTTCGGATAAAAATCCGGACTCAGGCGGGGAAATAACAAATGAGGTATTATCGGTTACTGGGTAGTAAGCTCAATGAGACACGTGATCTGAACACCAGTATAAGGGTGAGAGAAAACATGCTCCAGGAGAATGAATATCTAAGACCGGTACAAGGGTGAGAGATATCAAACATCCGAAAATCATCTGAGGAAGACCTAAAAAGGTAAACTTCGGCTCAGGAAAATCTGACTCCGCAGGGGGACAAAAGGTCATAATAGGGAGCAGAAGGAAGGAACACCAAGGATACCGTTTACTGGGCATATAATAGGTGACCAACCAAAACGTGAGTTGGGGAATATTCCCAAGACACTCATCATCCAAAAGAGGGCTAAAAGCAAACTCGATTATGGGATGGACATTCGATTCCAAAAAGGGATACGAATCTTACTCAACTAGGGAAGAACAAAAGGCTTCGACCAAAGAGTGCATGAGATATATTATCTATTACCGTCAGAACGTAGATAATATACTCGCATGGAAGATTATCCATAACCAGTTACTGGGTTAATAAAGGATAAATCGACCGACAAAGAAAGGCATCGGGATACCGATACTAGGTATATAATGATGACCATTCAAGGGGAGCAACAACCATTACCGGCAATCGGTATATGAAAGATGACTTGCTGGGGATAAGCTACCTGATAAGAGCAGTTATCCAAGAGATATATCATCGGGGGTGAAGGACTTATCAATACCGAATATTGGATAATGATAACCGTAAAAGAGGGGATTACATCTACCGGATACTGGGTAGAAAACCACGGAAAAGTAACCGTCATCGATTAGGACGAACAAGAGGTTAACTCTGCAAGGGGATGAAATAGGGTTTACAACTACCGGTATAAGGGTAGAAAACCACATACTACGTTGGGGATAAGATGAATGATTACTGATTACTGAGCAATTATTCATTTATACCACAGGGAAGCGCAGGAAACAGTCACAAGAGGCCAATATAGGATCAAACTAAAGAGGCAAGTTGAATCAAGACTCGTCCCAGTGAGGATATAACTCATTGGGGACTCCCATCCCAATACATGTGTTGAGAGGAAACATAAATAATCATCATCCATGACGATATAACTCGGTGGGGATTATGGAAGGAAAGATAAACACTTTCTGCTTAAGGAGCTGACTCTATATGGGGGAGTTCAGACACTGACATCTGCTTGGGGAAATGTATTACCAACTAGCAGGGGATCGCAAACAAAGATATATGGTAAAGAATGCGATATGAATATCCGAATGTTTGAAAATTATATGCACACATGCGTAGTTTATGTATGATGAATGCTGACAAACAGACGTTTCTAACACCAACAAGTCCAGCGAATAAGTACACAAATGTCCGGTACTACATCTCAAGGATCTCTTCAGGGGAGGAGCGTCAGTCGTCCTTACTGGGGAATTATCAAAGGGGCACCAAATACCATATTACCAAAGAAATCACATCTGTTGAGGAGGAAAGATCACTACCTTGCTGAAGGGAGGAGAGATGAACATCTTACCAAACACCCTGTTCGGTAGAAAAACCACAAAAGTCTCCGGGGGAAGAGGATACAAGCAGGCCTGGGATGTGAACACATGTCCTACCCTGTTGGGGATCATTCCATCTTTGGGAGAGCATTGAAGATCTCTTAAGTATCCTTATGTTATTGTGAGTGTTCACTTTGTTTAAAAACAAATTATAAAAAAAAATTGATTATTTAAAACAATGATATTTTTTCAATTAAAACATGCAAAACATTTATTGAATAGAAACAAATAAGAGTGCAAATAAATGGATAAAGGCTCAAATTTATTTGATGGAATGGTAGTATGCAAATGGCAAGACTCCATAGATCTTTACAAATTTGAGATTGGTGATGTATATTGGAAAAGGGCTACATTGAATATAATGACCATTTCTCTACCAATTCTGAATTCGGTGTATTTGAAGCTTTGGTTGATGATGAATGATCGAGAATCTCTGACGGATAGCAGTTGTAGAACAAAGTCTTGTCAGGATGCAGTTACTTGCCAAATCCCTAATTTTTGCCTAGATTTCCCCAGGGTGAGGTACTCAATCTAGCGGGATACATATTCACCTTTTTTATATATCTCTAACTTTTTCCTGGATCGCCCTTTCGGGTTTTCAATCCACCGAGACGCTCATTTTTTCCTAAGCCGCCCTTTCAGGATTTCAACGTAGCGAGCTATTCTATTTTTATTTTTTAGGCGAAGTATTTCTTGACTGCATCTGAATTCACAGGACGAGTGAAATCCTCCCCATCCATAGTTGTAAGTATCAAAGCACCGCCTGAAAAGGCTCTCTTAACAACATATGGACCTTCATAGTTTGGAGTCCACTTGCCCCTGGAATCGAGCGCGAAAGACAAGACTTTCTTGAGCACAAGGTCACCCTCTCGGAACACACGAGGCTTGACCTTCTTATCAAAGGCTTTCTTCATTCTTTGTTGATATAATTGACCATGGCACATGGCAGTCAATCTCTTTTCTTCTATCACATTCAACTGGTCATAACGACTCTGAACCCATTCAGCATCAGTCAGCTTGGCTTCCATCAAAACTCTCATCGATGGGATCTCCATCTCTACTGGGAGCACAACCTCCCTGCCATAAACGAGAGAGAAAGGGGTTGCCCCTGTTGAAGTGCGAACAGATGTACGATATCCATGTAAAGCAAATGGAAGCATCTCATGCCAATCTTTATACGTGTCAACCATCTTCTGGATAATCTTCTTGATATTCTTATTAGCAGCTTCAACAGCCCCATTCATCTTGGGTCTGTAAGGGGAAGAATTATGATGCGCAATCTTGAACTCACTACACAACTCTTTCATCATCTTGTTGTTCAGGTTAGATCCATTATCAGTAATGATCTTATCTGGCACACCATATCGGCATATGAGTTGATTCTTGATAAACTTCACAACCACCTGCCTGGTCACATTAGCATATGATGCCGCTTAGACCCACTTTGTGAAGTAATCAATTGCTACGAGAATGAATCTGTGTCCATTGGACGCTTTTGGCTCTATCATGCCAATCATGTCGATTCCCCACATGGAGAAGGGCCATGGTGACGAAATCACATTCAGAAGTGTCGGGGGAATATGAATCTTATCCGCATAAATTTGACACTTATGGCATTTCTTCACGTATTTGCAGCAGTCAGACTCCATTGTCAGCCAATAGTAGCCTGCTCTCAACATCTTTCTAGCCATGGCATGTCCATTGGAATGAGTACCAAATGAACGCTCATGGACCTCAGTCATCAACAGGTATGCTTTGTGTCTATCCACGCATCTGAGCAGCACCATGTCAAAATTTCTCTTAAAAAGCACATCAACATTGAGGTAGAAACTTCCTGATAATCTCCTCAGAGTCTTCCTATCTTTCACAGATGCCCCAGGCGGGTAAATTTGGTTCTGAAGGAAACACTTGATGTCATAATACCATGGCTTATCATCTTTTACTTCTTCTACTGCAAATACATGAGCTGGTCTGTCCAAGCGCATCACAGTGATATTGGGAACTTCATTCCAAAGTCTTACCACAATCATTGAAGCAAGTGTAGCAAGAGCATCTGCCATCCAATTCTCATCTCGAAGAATATGATGGAAGTCAACCTCAGTAAAGAATGCTGAAATCCTCCTCGCATAATCCCTATATGGAATGAGGCCAGGCTGATTCGTTTCCCACTCACCTTTAATCTGATTAACAACGAGGGCCGAATAACCATATACATCAAGATGTTTGATCCTAAGATCAATGCACTCCTCCAATCCCATAATACAAGCTTCATACTCAGCCATATTATTTGTGCATTTGAAAGTTAGCCTTGCTGTAAAGGGGAAATGTGTGCCCTGAGAAGTAATAATCACTGCCCCAATACCATTTCCATATTGATTTACAGCACCATCAAATACCATGCTCCAATGGGAACCAGGCTTTGGCCCTTCATCGAGCGTAGGCTCATCACAATCTTTCATTTTCAAATACACAATTTCCTCATCTGGGAAATCATACTGAACTGATTGATAATCCTCAATTGGTTGATGTGCCAAGTGATCAGCCAAGATACTACCTTTAATAGCCTTTTGAGCTCGATACTCGATATCATACTCAGACAGCAACATCTCCCAACGGGAAATCCTTCGGGTTAAAGCAGGTTTCTCAAAAATGTACTTGATTGGATCCATTCTGGATATCAACCAAGTCGTATGATTTAACATATAATGGCGTAAGTGCTTAGCGGCCCAAGCCAAAGCACAACATGTCTTCTCAAGCATTGAGTATCGAGACTCACAATCAGTGAACTTCTTGCTCAAGTAGTAAATAGCATACTCTTTCTTTCCTGATTCGTCTTGCTGACCAAGGACACAACCCATTGAATCTTCAAGCACAATTAGATACATAATCAATGGTCTTCCGTCTACGGGCGGAGACAGGATAGGAGGTTCAGAAAAATACTCCTTAATACTGTCAAAAGCTTTCTGGCAATCCTAGGTTCAATCACGGGACTGATCTTTCCGGAGGAGCTTGAATATCGGCGCACATGTGGCAGTCATGTGGGATATGAATCTGGAAATGTAATTCAAGCGGCCAAGAAAACCTTGGACTTGCTTCTCAGTTCTGGGCGCAGACATCTCTTGTATTGCATTGTCCTTTGCAGAATCAACTTCAATACCTCTTTCACTGACAATAAAGCCCAATAACTTACCTGAACGGACTCCAAATGTACACTTGTTAGGATTCAAATGAAGTTTATATTTCCTCAAACGCTGAAAAAGCTTCAACAGGTGTTCTACATGTTCAACTTCCGTTCTTGACTTAGCGATCATATCATCAACATACACCTCAATTTCCTTGTGCATCGTATCATGAAACAAGGTGGTCATAGCTCGTTGGTACGTGGCTCTGGCGTTCTTCAAACCGAAGGGCATCACTCGATAACAGAATGTTCCCCAAGGTGTGATGAATGTTGTCTTCTCCATATCCTCGGGTGCCATTTTAATCTGATTATATCCGAAAAATCCATACATAAATGAGAAGACATTGAATTTAGCCGTATTATCTACCAACATATCTATGTGTGGTAGAGGGAAATCATCTTTCGGACTAGCTTTATTCAAGTCTCTATAGTCCACGCACATCCTGACTTTTCCGTCTTTCTTAGGCACAAGCACAATATTGGCCACCCACTGAGGATACGTAGAAGTCACCAGAAACCCCGCATCAACTTGCTTCTGAACTTCCTCTTTGATCTTTACTGCCATATCAGGATGAGTTCTTTTGAGCTTCTATTTCACAGGCACGCACTCAGGCTTCAAAGGCAAGAAATGTTGTACAATATCAGTATCTAGACCAGGCATGTCTTCATATGACCATGCAAAGACATCGACATATTCTCGTAGCAACTCAATCAACCCCTTCTTAACAGACTCTTCTAGGAGTGCCCCAATCTTCACTTCTCGTACGCAATCCTCAGACCCCAAGTTGACTGTTTCCAGATTCTCAAGATGTGGTTGAGTGATCTTCTCTTCATGCTCAAGTAGACGGGTAATCTCGTCAGGAATCTCTTCAACATTATCTTCTTCCGCCTCAAATACAGGGAATTCAAAGTTTGGAGATGGTGTTGGATCATTATGTTCAATGGGTTTGATCAACCTGCATAATGTTTTTGGATATAAAGAGCTTTTAGAATTCAAACAAGGCAAATCATTATGCAGATGAAAAGATTGATTTTATTCTAATTTTAGGGTTTTATGTGATCACCAATTTCATGCAAAAGTGAAAAGGGAAAATAATTGGAAAAACAAACATTTAACATGAATCTATTGAATGAAAATATCATTGTATTTATGCGCCAACAATGTCATCACTCCTCCTTTTGGCATGGGAGAAGGGTTTTTAAACACAATGAACATTACTTTGACTTATGGATAACTGTTAGAATATCCACAGCGACCCAATTATTACAGATCCCCCCAGGGATGACGAAATTGCTAGAATCCTCTTCGTCCTCTTCCAAGATGGCAGCAGCCTCCTCGTCTTGACTGGTGTGGATGAAACCTCCACTTGTGAACAACCCTTGCGTATTGGAAACCCCAGAAGAATAACCTATACCATCTCGGGATTTGTTGTCTTTTAACTCAATCATTTTCCCCAAACCCGCAGTTGCACCGTGCTCAATGGCCAACTTTGCATCTTCGTAGGAAGCAAATGAAGAAGTTCCCTTCTTAATAGGCTCAGCGATAGATAAAGCTTGAAACGGAGTTCCAACTTCATCCTCAGTATCTATATAAGAAAAGGAAGACAAATGGATAACCAGGAGAGCCTTTTCTCCCCCTATCACTACCAGTTTCTTATTTTTTACAAATTTCAATTTCTAGTGTAGGGTGGATGTCACGGCGCCCGCCTCGTGAATCTATGGTCTTCCCAAAAGACAGCTATACGATGGGCGGATATCCATAACCTAGAAGGTAATCTGGAAATCACTTGGTCCAATTTTAACTAGGAGATCAACTTCGCCAATCACAGTTTTGCGAGACCCATCGAAGGCCTTCACAACTACTCCACTCTTCCTCATGGGAGGCCCCTGATATGACAACTTCGAGAGAGTGGTTTTTGGCAATACATTCAATGATGAACCAGTGTCCACCAGAACATTGGACATGGCGTCGTCTTTGCAACCCATAGATATATGTAATGCTATGTTGTGGTCTCTTCCCTCCTCGGGGAGACCAGAGTCACAAAAACTCAAGTTGTTACAAGCGGTAATGTTTGCAACAATGCTATCAAATTGTTCTATCGTGACATCGTGATCTACGTACGCCACAACCAACACCTTCTGCAGAGCCTCTCGGTATGGTTCTGAATTCAAAAGCAATGATAACACAGATATTTTGAATGGCGTTTGTAGAAGCTGCTCTACAATGTTGTACTCGCTTCTCTTGATGAGCCTCAGCATCTCATCACAGTCTTCTTTCGTATTGCCACTCAGGCCAACAAAAGCAGGAGTTCTTACCATAGAGGAGGGATTAACAACAAGTTCCGGATTCGGGGTGCTCACAGCATTCCCAATCGGGCGCTCAACAAAATCAGCATCAACACTTCCTCGAACATCAGCTTGACGCTTTAACGGTGCCGAAAATACACGACCGTTGCGGGTCAAACCACTGACATCAACAATGTTAACAACAGATGAAGAGGGTAAGGACACCTCTTTCCCATTTTCTATTGCTACAACATTGTAGCGATAGGGAACCGCTTTCTCGGAGGAGTACGGTACAGGTCCGGCAGGCTTGATGGTCAGAAAAGGGGAAACCTTCGACTTGCTACCATCATACTTTATAACAATAGGCTCAGGTATCCGGAATACCGGAGAAATTACATTGACTTCGAGCTCATCTTCGTCAACATTTCTATTTTGAAGGATCTCAATGACTCCTTCGTCCAACATCTCTTGCACATCTTTGCGCACCTGGCGACATCCTCTCTAATTGACAGAACAGACTCTGCATCTATCATGGTTGTGCTCATAATGGCTGTAGTCACACAACAATCTATGCATCTCAATCAACGATTGTCGGATATGACTGACATATTTAACCTTGTACTTGCCAGGGCAGCCCTGAACCATATTGACAGACTTCCCATGCTCGGGCAATGGGTTCTTCTTTACGTTCGGACCTACATCCTCGAAAAAGAAAATCCCGCTTCTCACAAGGTCTTGCACCTTGGTCTTCAGGGGATAACAGTTCTCTACGTCGTGTCCGGGAGTACCAGAATGATACACACAATGAAGCTCAGGCTTGTACCACCACTGGGGGTTGGCAGGTACAGCAGGAGGGTCTCGCGGAGTGATCAACTTTCTATCGATCAGAGATGGATAGAGTTCGGCATAAGTCATCGGAATTGGATCAAAGGTGACCCTCTTCCTCTCATAGCTGGTGATGGCATTACTGTGTTTACTTCGAGGCTAATAGGCCTGATGTTGTGGACGTTATTGTTGTTGATATTGTTGAGTTTGCGGTTGCTGACAGTGTTGAGCTTCCCTGAAAACAGGCGCTATATGAGCCACCTAATGTTGATTGTTGATCGGGCGAGCAATCTTCCTCTTCACGGAGGGTCTTCTTTTGACATGGGAAGACACGACATATGCCTGTCCCTCCTTTTTCTTCGCAAAGCTTCCATATCTCTTTGCCGAAGAGCTTTCGTCTCGAGTTAAGCGTCCTTCACGGACCCCTTCTTCCAATCTCATCCCCATATTCACCATTTCGGTGAAGTCTGAGGGAGCACTGGCTATCATTCTCTCTTAGTAAAATGAGCTCAAGGTCTTCAAGAAGATCTTGGTCACCTCTTTTTCCTCAAGGGGAGGCATTATCTGTGCTGCCAATTCGCGCCATCTCTGGGCGTACTCTTTGAAGGTCTCTTTCTCTTTCGGGGACATCGCCCTCAACTGGTCCTATCAGGAGCCATATCCATATTGTATTTATATTGCTTGACAAAGGCCTCGCCAAGGTCGTTGAAAGATCGGATGTTCGAACTCTCCAAACCCATGTACCACCGGAGAGCGGCGCCAGACAGACTGTCCTGGAAATAATGGATGAGCAGTTGGTCATTGTCAGTTTGCTTTGACATCTTGCGAGCATACATCACAAGATAGCTGAGTGGGCATGTGTTTCCTTTATACTTCTCAAAGTCAAGAACTTTGAATTTAATAGGGATCTTCACGTTGGGCACAAGGCACAACTCAGCAGCACTTTTACCAAAGAGGTCTTTCCCCCTCAAAGTTTTCAGTTCCTTGCGAAGCTCAAGGAATTGGTCCTTCATATCATCCATCTTTTCATAAACATCTGGGCCCTCAGATGGCTCAGAGTGGTAGATGGTATCTTCGACCCTTGGTAAAGTGTGCACAACGGGCGGTGGCACTGAAAGGACCGGGCTAGATGCCGGCAGAGAAGCAAGAGTTGGAGAAAAACCCTCTGTCACAAAGTTGGGGGGCATTCCCCAAGGGAACCCGGCTGGCATAGATGGCGCAAAATGAGCCGTTGCAGCAGGCACAGTAGAAGTCACGATCTCGGAGATGACCGTCCTCTGGGGAGGAGTTGATGGAGTTGGAGAAGATTGACTTTGAGCGGCCAAGAATGACTCCATCAAGGCAGTCAACCTGGCTACTTCCTCCTTCAGCTCGCGGTTTTCTTGTTCTAGATGATCCATCAGTCTCGAAGAATTGACTCTGGTGTAGTACCGGTGAGTCAGCTTGTCTTCAAAATAAATGAAGAACACAGAGTTAGACCATAGGTCAAGAAGCCGGGAACAAAACCTGCTTGTGCACATGATGCATGCAATGCTCGTGCATATGATTTGTTTTTTTTATTTCAAAGGAACTTTAGAGTCTTATTTTCAAATTTTTGGAAATATTAAACATTTTTCATATATGAAAGTATCTTGTCACTAAAATCTGGAAAATAGTTTTACATCAAAGAAGTACAACATGGGTAGCTAGACAAAAACACAAGAGAGAAGGAAAAGGATCATCCCATGGGTCCCTAGAAACAATCGTCCAAAGCTCGGGATACAGGAAGATAGGATATACGAAGCCTCTTCACCTCCTCCTCATAGGCTGCCTCCATATCTGCCTTCTCCTTGGCGAGTCGATCGTACTTCCTCTTCCAGAACTTGGAAGACTGAGGAAGTAGAGAAGTCCATGCATCATTAGGATCATCAATAACCTGATGCTCGAGGAACTCGATCAAAGCATCCTTTTCCTTAATCTGCTGAAGCAACTCTTCTCGTTCGCGGATCCAGGCACGTGAACGGTCTTCGTCTCTCAACTGCTCTACTCCTTGATCAGGGAGGGTTAAAGGCCCAGCCACGACCAAAGGTGTAGGTCTTGGATACTCGTAAGGCATGAGATACTCGGACGCTCTCTTCCTAACCCAAGCAGTGTAAGTCTCCAAAGCGACACAGTTCTTAGGTCCCAACTCATTCCTTCCTTTCCTATGAATCTTGCGCCAAGCGCGGATCATCCTAGCTTTTAAGCTTTGGGGATCTTTACCCTCCTGAAAGAACACACCCTCCAACAGAATGTTATTTGTTTTATCCTTTAGGGGGAACCCAAGCTGATGTCGTGCCAAAACAGGGCTGTAGTTAATCCCACCACATGTACCAAGAAGAGGTACATTGGAGAATTCACCACAAGAGTCGATAATCTGCACACCATCATACACACGATTGTACCAAGAGATATCATCATTAGTGAGAGACATAAGCCTCGTGGACCACCGTAGACATCCCTTGTTCTCTTTGAAAGTGATCGTCTGCGGTAAGTGAGAAATAAACCACTTATACAATAGAGGCAAACAGCACACAACGGCGCCACCACCCTCCGTATTCCTCATATGCAAAGAAAAATAAGTGTCACCCAACAGAGTCGGAACGGGATTAAGAGTAGAGAAAATCCTAATAGCATTCACATCCACAAACTTGTCGATGTTGGGGAACAACACCAACCCATAGATGAGAAGTACAAATATGGCCTCAAAGGCGTCCTCACTCATGGCCTTCCCATACATTATAGCTTAAGCAATGAGGAACTCATAAGGGAGACCTTGAATTCCACCTTTGGTAGTCATATGAGCACCAACCAGAGATTCATCTATATGCAACATGTCAGCTATCTCTTGAGAAGTAGGAATACTCTCCAAGCCACTGAACGGCAACTGGTCTAGAATTGGCATACCCACAAGATAGGCATACTCCTCAAGCGGGGCAAAAGCTGAAAATCCGGAAATGTGAAGCAACGGTACAAAGGATCATAAAACTGCACCAATACACTCATCAATCCTTCATCCACTTGAGTGGTCAGCAAAGGAAGAAGCTTCCCAAAACGAGCCTTGAAACCCAAGGGATCTAATACATAGGATGTCAAATTCCTTAACTCTTTCAAATCTGGTTGTCTGAAGTTGTACTTCTTTGTATTCCTTCTTTGTCTTTCCATGTCTGAAAATTTGCAAATATACCTCTTAAATTCCTTGAAAATTTTCTTCATTATTGATGATATGGATGCAAATGGGTACATGAATGCATGAATGCAACAATCACACTCAAGGATCAAGCAAAGCACACCAAACAAAGGTCATGGGATGGATTATGTCATCCTTAATATCAATCATCCATTTTGGTGGATTATGGTTTACACCTTATCAACACCCAAGTTCCATTGATATTAAGGACACATGAAGGGATCAACCATGAATCAAGGGTTTGTTGCGAGTCACGAGCATGGAGTTTCGGTTAAGAACCACCCAAAGGGAGTGTACTAGGGTTTAACCTGCCAAACCTGTTCTACAAGAGGTTCCCATAGTCATCATCCCATCTTTCGAATATTATCAGAGAAACGACCACTCGTATTCAGAAAATATTCTCAAGAGAGACTCTTATGAGACTAGTATCGCGTAACAATCGTATCAAATCTTACACTTGAACGACTTTCGCACTACATCCTAAGAATAGGCCAAGATGGGCTTGGTAAACTAAGGTCCTTGGCTTCTAAGGTCTATATTGGAAAGAGTAATGTCTAACCACAACTACTTCTGTGACATTATTGATCCCAACATGACCTTCACCAGGCGAATGGACTTGCAAGTCAACTTGCTAAGGAATAACTCCACACAAGTCAACAAGACTATACCATTCTCCTATCCTAAGTGCTCTTGAGTCCGGGTATAGAACTCATCTCACAAAGATCACCAAGCATACAAGGAATTAATATTCAAGCAATTCAATCATTACATACAATACAGTAATCCCAAATTGCACAAAAATATGTCACAAAAAAATAACACAATACAATCCAATAAATATGAAAAGTTGGCAAAACCCACTAGGCAAATAATTCCCCAGCAGAGTCGCCACTTTTCTGTAGCGGGGTATTTGTTATCGTTAGAGATATTGACTAAATCCAAGGTAAACCATACAAGTCGAGTCGCAACCACACTTCTATTTATCCAAAGGAATGGTTAGAAAGCGAACAAAACCTAAAAGTTTTTATGGAATCAAAAACTAGTAAAAGAGAGTCAGATATCTGGGTAAGGGGGTTGGTTATGCAATGGGAAGGTGTTAGGCACCCAAAACATCCTAGGTACTCCTAGGGAGCCCTTTTCATATTTGTTGTAAGGTTTGTATTTTTTTGTGAAAAATTGTTTATGCAAACATGATTGAAGAGATGAGAAAAGAATATACAAGTTTATTTACATTTTTTGTTTGGATGGATAAACCCATTGCCTACGTACCATCTTAAAAAAGATTAAGATCAAAACCTCGTAGTTCGGGGTAAAAATCTCAAAAAATGAGTTGGTGAATTGATTGGTCCAAAAACCTTAAGGTCTTTTGTTATCCAAGGGAGAAAACTCAACCTAAAACCATAAATCCACCATGTGAGGATAGCTTCAACATGCTAGTGAGGGGTTAACCCTATAATAAGCATGGAAGACTCATTGTCCACCACTAAGGATATAGGTGAGTATTACATCTACCTCAAGGATAACTCAAACCTAATAGCTAAGGGTTATGAAAAGTTTTATTAAGAAGGTGGTCATTGAAACCACAAAAGACATTTGAATGGGTTATATTTACCAATGAGAAGTATTTAAAAAAATGGTCAAAGTTGACTTAGAAGTTCAATTCAAAATAAGTGTTATGAAAAGAAAAGTTTGAAAATAAAAAGCATAAGGCTTAGGTTTCTAATGTTGAAAACAAGTGTTAATGTTTGCACAAAAGTTTTGGCTTGGGTTAGAGTGGAGAGAAGAATAAGAAGGGCTAAGGTCCTAAGCATACAAGAGGTAAGGGATAAAGGAACAAAACCACCAAAGGAGTTCCTCTCTTGAGATCATATTGATGATCCAAGTAGCTCCCATACTTTGGAATAAGCAATCACCATAATGATAAACTCAAGCAATCAACAATCAAATAAAGCTCTTGGAAAAGTACCTCAAGGTATCTTGGATCCCTCTTTCTTAGAAGCTCATGGCAATGGTTCCTCAATTTGGATCAAGTTGGAATCCCTAGCACAAAGAAACACACACATCAAAAGGTTCTATTTACAAATCAAAGAATGGACAAGAGGGAGTTTAGAATATGGTCCTTTCAATGTTCATCTTCATGTTTTAAGCATTCTAAAGGCATGAGGCCTAGTTGTTCTTTGACATTTATAGCACTCTAAAGGCATGAGGCCTAGTTGCTCTTTGACTCCATTTTGCATAGGGAAGGTCCTAAAGTCTAAGTCCTTTTGTCCATTTTTTGCATTTGGGTCCACAACAATCTGTAAGACCCCAATTTTGTCCATAAGATCCCTCATGGCATCATAACATTTCATTTGCATAGCCTCAATGATCATTAGCATCTTGGTTCCCTTTGCCTTTGGGTGGGACCTTCTGTGAGTTTGTTTGAGATCACCAAGCATGATTGAATTGTATATCATTGCTTTTCTCATTTTGTTTACTAACCAAAAGCACAAAAATATGTCACTAACATCTTTTGTTTTGTAGCTTGAGCAATCACAAGGTCCAAAGCTTCAAGGAGATCATTAGTACAAAGACATGGTCAAGAGGAGATGATAGCAAGCATGGTAATGATTCCCAAAGCTCTCATCCATAAAATATTCCTCCCTATTACCTCAATCCATCATTTTGATCAAAGCAAGTCAAAGGGCTTGAGGCCTTGTTCTTCAAGAAAACCCTAATTCATCTATGCACCACAATGCCTTGCTCCTGAAGCAACCTCAGCCCATGATCAAATATAATCAAGGGAAGTTCTTTAACTCATTATTTCATGCATATTTGAACTTATTTGAGTGTCCTCAATCATCAATTCATCAAGATATGGGTTGTGGACTTGAGAAGTTGATCAGTCAATTCATCTGACTATTTTAAAATGCACTGCGACCTAACATTTTATGTGTCGGTCAAATGGGGATGGTTCCAAAAGAAAAAATGTTCTTAAGGACAATATGAACAACGTTCATGTTCATCAAAATTTGATTTGAAGCTCGGAAGGTCATCATCCATTCCAAAACATTATAGGTCATTTTGACTGAAACCCTAATGTTGGGTCCACTTCCCAAGGACAATACTCATTCATTTTTTATGATTTTGAGGTGGGATCAAATGAATTGGAAATCTTAATATGTCTAATTCAAATGTTATGTTGAACAAAATTTCAAAATCTCAAAGGAAATACATGTGATAATGCAATACATTATATGTTCTTTTTGACCAAATGCATTGAAAGTCAAAAAAGTCCAACTTCAAGCGCCCATAACTCTTTCATTAAAAATCCAAATGATGCAAAATTTAAGTCTATTTTTATTTTCTTGAAAATATCTACAACGTTGATGTTGGAGGTTTTTCCATTTGAGGCTTGCATCATCAAAACAGAGGGGCTTGAAAATTGGCCAATTTTAGAAACCTTGCCTTGACATGTCATGCACCTTGCACTTTAAACTCAAATTTCATAAATTTCCACAATTCAAATGGATTTTTTCCCAACATAACAATTGTTCCTTACATCAAGACCTTTCCAACCAGTACTCACATGATCATGTTTGGATTTTTTCATTGGGACTTTCGAAGAGATGAATGTTTAGGTACAAATGAGGAATTCACTTGAAATCTTGGTACATAAGCAATTGCCTTGCAAGTCACATGTCCAATTTCATTTGGCTGATGCTCAGAATTTATTTGGCATTGTTTTTGGGCCTTGTGCATGATCACGCAAGCCCATGCAATGAAGCTCCACATGCCATGCACACGGATTGATCACATTCTCCTTGCCACTTCCTCTATAAATAGAGACCTCATTCCATTCATTTCAAACACCTGATTCAACCTGAAATGTTGCAGAATTCTCTCCATAGCCATCACTAAAGAGGCAAATCTCATTTTTCTCAAATTTTTCAGATCTGAAATTCAACTTCATCTGGTTGAATTCTTAGATCTAATGCTTCTAAACCTTCATCATTTATCTCATTGAACTTCTGTTTTGGTAAAGCAAGCAAAGAATCAAGTCCGATTCTCCAGAAATCAAGCTCACTCTTCAATTGGTATTTTCTTTGAATCTCTCATTTTTGTGATCTATTTGCTTGGCCAAAACGTTTTCTGAAGTCCTCACTTGAGAGGCAAGCTAGTGGTAGCTTCAATTTTGCTTTTCCTTGATCTGCATTTTGCATACCTGAATCTTTCACCTCAGATTTCTCCATTTATAGGAATCTTGAGAGTGATTCAAGGTTACAGGGGTGATGTACATCACCCCAGATTCATTTTGGTATAAGGATCGTGCATTTTTATTAAGGTTTGAAAACCTGCAAAATTGACCGGAATCTGGAGGCTCACTGGAGAAGAAGGTGGCTCCGGTGGCCGCCTGTTGTCAGTTTGAATTCTGGCCATTGGATGTGTTTCCTAGATCGAATTCTGACCATTGCTTGTTATGACTTTTTATTCTTTCCCATGTGATTGCATTGACCGTGGATTACCATGAGCCCGCGCCTCTAGATCCTTGGATCTGCCAGCTCAATTAATGAGCTCAGATCCAAGGGCTCTCATTTTTTCCAATTTCTAATTTCTGTTTTTTTTTCTTCTTAAATTCCATTTTATTTCAAAAATCAATATCTCTTTCATTTTTAATCCAAAAATTATGGGACCAATTGCATTAGTCTCCAAATAATTTCTAGTTTCTATTTATGATTTTTAATATTTTTTATTTCATCATTTGATATTTTTCATGAATTTTCTCCTTTCTGGTTATTTTTAAATTATTTTAAATAGTTTTTGATATTCAAAAAATACAAAAATATTTTCTCAACCTCTTTGAATGATGATAGATCTATGAAAAATATTCTCATCAATTTTTAAATTGATTTGAGATTTATTTGAGATTTTAGTTCAATTAGGTTATTTTTATTCATTTTTAATTGATTAAAAATAGTTTCTGACTTTTAAAAATGCTGAATTTTTTTGTCAAACTTTGTTTGACCTTGTTAAACTTGGGATAAATCACTTGGACTTTTCAAAGTTGATTTGAAGTGATTTTGAAGTTTGACCTTTCCATTATTTTAATTCAAGTTTTATTTTAAATATTAAAAAAATGCCAAAAATAGTTTATTCATTTCTTGACTCCCAATCTTCATCTCACTTTTGTTTTTGATTGTTTGACCTTGACTTTCAATGTTATTGGTCAACATATGAGGATTGGTACATTGTATTTCATTTAATGCACTTTAATTTTGCCATTTCCATTTCTTTTATTCATTTTCTCCTTCTTCTTCTTCTCCCTCTTTTCTTCTTGATCAATGAGTTGAAGGTTGATAAGTTAGCATTGGTTAGGGAGATTTAATCTTCCTTGATTCAAATCTAATTCATCTTGATCAATTGATCAAGTGAATGGCTTTGCATTAAGGATATGTTGTCTTCTAAATCATGCCAAAGGCTTAAACCAATACAAGATCAATTCTCATTTTCTTTTTGGCATGGCAAGTTGTTGGAACTTGGTTCTCTAATCAAGACTTCTAATATGTGTTGTTGCCCATATTATTATTGACCGGCCTCAGATAGTTGTGACTTTTACATTAGTCCAATTACGATTGCTTAACATAGCGCTAAATTTGCCTTATGGCACACTAACTACTAACACTAACCATTGACAATTAACATTTACTTTATGCAATTTACTTTTATGGAATTTACTTTTCTTGCACATATTATCCATTTGCTTTTCTCTTTGTTCACTTGAGCACATGTTTATGTTAATGCCATTTGCCTTTTGCTCACTTGAGCACATATATGTATATATATTATTGTGCTTGTGTTTTTGTTTTGATTGTTGTGGACCAAATGCAAAGAAATGGACTTAGTTTCTAGGACTTCCCCTATGCAAAGAAATGGAGAATTGGACTTAGATTCTAGGACCTTCCTTATGCAAAATTGGAGTAAAAGGATCTTAATGGTGAAGATGGATGAGAAGACCCAAATCTCTAAACTCACTCTTGTCCATTCTTGTTTTGCTTCATGGAACTTTTGATGTGTGTGCTTTTGTGCTAGGAGTTTCCATTTGAGCTTAATTGGAGGACCATTGCCATGATCATCCAAGTGGAAAATACAAGATACATTTAGGATCTCTTAAGAGACTTATTTGATTGCTTATGCTTTGTGGTTGCTTATTCCAAAGGATGGGAGCTACTTGGATCATCAATATGATCTCAAGAGAGGAACTCCTTGTGTGGTTTTGATTCTTCATCCCTTCTCTTTTTGTTTTACTTAGGACTTAGCCATTCTTCTTCTTCTCTCACTCTAACCCAAGCCAAAACTCTTTGTGCAAACATTTAACCATTGTTTTTTTTAACATTAGAAACCTAAGCCTTACACTTTTGATTTTCAAACTCTCTTTTTATAACACTTATTTTGAATTGAATCTCTAAGTCAACTTTGACCATATTTTGTACATACTTTTCATTGGTAAATATAACCCATTCAAATGTCCTTTTGTGGTTTCAATGGCCACTCTCTTAATCAAAACTTTTTCATAACCTTTAGCTATTAGGTTTGAGTTATCCTTGTGGTAGATATAATACTCACCTATATCCTTAGTGATGGACAATGAGTCTTCCATGCTTATTATAGGGTTAACCCCTCACTAGCATGTTGAAGTTATCCTCACATGGTGGATTTGTGGTTTTAGGTTGAGTTTTCTCCCTTGGATAACAAAAGACCTTAAGGCTTTTGGATCAATCAATTCACCAATTCATTTTGAGATTTTTACCCCGAACTACGAGGTTTTGATCCTAATCTTTTTTAAGATGGTACGTAGGCAATGGGTTTATCCATCCAAACACAAATGTAATTAAACTTGTATATTCTCTTCTCATCTCTTCAATCATGTTTGCACAAACAAAATTTCTCACAAAAACAACAACCTTTGCAACAAGCATGAAAAGGGCTCCCTAGGAGTACCTAGGATGTTTTGGGTGCCTAACACCTTCTCATTGCATAACCAACCCCCTTACCCAGATCTCTATTTCTCTTTTACTAGTTTTTGTTAAAACTTTTAGGTTTTTGTTCGCTTTCTAACCATTCCTTTGGATAAATAGAAGTGCGGTGGCGACTCGACTTGTATGATTTACCTTGGATTTAGTCAATATCTCTAATGGTACGAATACCCCACTACAGAAAAGTGGCGACTCTGCTGGGGACACATGCGCCTAGTGGGTTTTGCCAATTTTTCATGCTTGTTGTATTGTATTTGCTTTGTGACATATTTTTGTGCAATTTGGGATTACTGTATTGTATGTAATGAAAAATTTGCTTGATATTAATTCCTTGTATGCTTGGTGATCTTTGTGAGATGAGTTCTATACCCGGACTCGAGTGCACTTAGGATAGGAGAATGGCGTAGTCTTGTTGACTTGTGTGGAGTTATTCCTTAGCAAGTTAACTTGCAAGTCCTTTCACTTGGTGGAGGTTTTATTGGGATCAATAATGTCACATAAGTAAGTTGTGTTTAGACATTACTCTTTCCAATATAGACCTTAGAAGCCAAGGACCTTAGTTTACCAATCCCATCTTGGCCTATTTTTAGGATGTAGTGCGAAAGTCGTTCAAGTGTAATATTTGATACAATTGTTACGCGATACTACACTCATAAGAGTCTCTCTTGAGAATATTTTTGGAATACGAGTAGTTGTTTCTCCGATAATATCCGAAAGATGGGATGATGATTATGGGAACCTCTTGTAGAACATGTCTGGCAGGTAAACCCTAGTACACTCCCTTTGGGGTGGTTCTTAACCTAAACCCCATGCTCGGGACTTGCAACAAACCCTTGATTCATGGTTGATCCGTTGATGTATCCTTAATATCAATGGAACTTGGGTGTAGATAAGGTGTAAACCATAATCCACATAAATGGATGATTGATATTAAGGATAACATGATCCATTCCATGACCTTTGTTTGGTGTGATTTGCTTGATCCTTAAGTGTGATTGTTGCATTCATGCATTCATGCACTCATTTGCACCCATATCATCAATAATGAAGAAAATTTTCAAGGAACTTAAGGGGTTTATTTGCAAAATTTTCAGACATGGAAAGATAAAGAAGGAATACAAAGAAGTACAACTTCAGACAACCAGATTTGAAAGAGTTAAGGAATCTGACATCCTATGTATTAGATCCTTTGGGTTTCAAAGCTCGTTCTGGGAAGCTTCTTCCTCTTATGACTACTCAGGTGGATGAAGGGTTGATGAGTATATTGGTGCAGTTTTATGATCCCTTGTACCGTTGTTTCACGTTTCCGGATTTCCAGCTCTTACCTACCCTTGAGGAGTATGCCTAACTTGTGGGTATACCTATTCTAGACCAGTTGCCGTTCAGTGGCTTAGAGAGTGTTCTTACTTCTCAAGAGATAGCAGACATGTTGCACATAGATGAATCTCTGGTTGGTGCTCATATGACTACCAAAGGTGGAATTCAAGGTCTCCCTTCTGAGTTCCTCATTGATCAAGCTACTATATATGGGAAGGCCATGAGTGAGGATGCCTTTGAAGCCATATTTGTACTTCTTATCTATGGATTGGTATTTTTCCCCAACATCGACAAGTTTGTGGATGTGAACGCTATTAGGATCTTTTCTACTCTTAATCCCGTTCCGACTCTGTTGGGTGATACCTATTTCTCTTTGCATATGAGGAATGCAAAAGGTGGTGGCGCCATTGTGTGCTGTTTACCTCTGTTGTATAAGTGGTTTATTTCTCACATACCGCAGACGGTCGCCTTCAACGAGAACAAAGGATGTCTACGGTGGTCTACGAGACTTATGTCTCTCACTAATGATGATATCTCTTGGTATAACCGTGTGTATGATGGTGTGCAGATTATCGACTCTTGTGGTGAATTTTCCAATGTACCTCTTCTTGGTACATGTGGTGAGATTAACTACAACCCTGTTTTGGCGCGTCGTCAGCTTGGGTTCTCCCTAAAGGATAAACCTAATAACATTCTGTTAGAGGGTGTGTTCTTTCAGGAGGGTAAAGATCCCCAAAACTTGAAGGGCATAATGGTCCACGCTTGGTGCAAGATTCACAGGAAAGGAAGGAAAGAGTTGGGTCCTAAGAATTGTGTTGCTATGGAGCCTTATACTGCTTGGGTTAGGAAGAGAGCTTCTGAGTATCTCATGCCTTACGAGTATCCGAGACCTACACCTTTGGTTATGGTTGGGCCTTCAACCCTCCCTAACCAAGGAGTAGAGGAGTTGAGAGACGAAGACCGATCACGTGCTTGGATCCGTGAACGCGAAGAGTTGATTCAGCAGATTAAGGAGAAGGATGCTTTAATAGAGTTCCTCGAACATCAGGTTATTGATGATCCTGATGATGCATGGACTTCTCTACTTCCTCAGTCTTCCAAGTTTTGGAAGAGGAAGTATGATCGACTCGCCAAAGAGAAGGAGGATATGGAGGCAGCCTATGAGAGGGAGGTGAAGAGACTTCGCGCATCCTATCTTCCTGTGTCCCAAGCTTTAGATGATTGTTTCTAGGGATCCATAGGATGATTATTTTCCTTTTCTCTTGTATATGATTGACAATGATGTACTGCTTTTCCCTGATATTATTTTATGAGATATTTCCATATGTGATAAATGTTTAAAATTTCCAAAAAAATTTGCAAATAAAACCCTAGAGTTCCTTTGAATTAAAAACAAATCATATGCACAAACATTGCATGCATCATGTGCATAAGCAGGTTTGTTCCCAGCTTCTTGTCCTGTGGTCTAACTCTGTGTTCTTCATTTATTTTGAAGACAAGCTGACTCACCAGTATTACACCAGAGCCAACATCTCGAGACTGATGGATCACCTAGAATAAGAGAACCGTGAGCTGAAAGAGGAAGTGGCCAGATTAAGTGCTTTGATGGAATCATTCTTGGCTGCCCAGAGCCAGTCTTCTCCGACGCCCTCAACTCCTCCCCAGAGGACAGTTATCTCCGAGATTGTCACCTCGACTGTGCCTGCAGCCAGTGCACATTTTGCTCCAGCGGCCATGCCAGCCGGATTCCCGTGGGGGATGCCTCCTAATTTTATGCCTGAGGGTCCTTCTCCAACCTTTGCTTCTATGCCGGCATCTAGCCCGGTCCTTGCTGTTCCTCCTCCTGTCGTGCATACTCTGCCCAGAGTAGACGACACCATCTATCATTCTGAGCCGTCCGAAGGCCCAGATGTCTATGAGAAGATGGACGCTATGAACGATCAATTTCTTGAGCTTCACAAGGAATTGAAAACTCTTAGAGGAAAGGATCTTTTCGGCAAGTCTGCTGTCGAACTGTGCTTGGTCCCCAATGTGAAGATCCCTGTGAAATTCAAGGTCCCTGACTTTGAAAAATACAAGGGAAATGCTTGTCCTCTCAGCCACCTGGTCATGTATGCCAGGAGGATGTCAACTCAGACCGACAATGACCAATTGCTCATCCACTACTTTCAGGAAAGTCTGTCCGGTGCCGCCCTGCGTTGGTATATGGGTTTAGACAGCACGAACATCCGATCCTTCAACGATCTTGGCGAGGCCTTCGTCAAGTAGTACAAGTACAATGTGGATATGGCTTCCGATAGGGATCAATTGAGGGCCATGTCCTAGAAGGACAAAGAAACATTAAAAGAATACGCCCAGAGGTGGCGAGAGTTGGCAGCACAGATCGTGCCTCCGCTAAAAGAGAAAGAAATGACCAAGATCTTTCTGAAGACCTCGAGTTCATTCTATTATGAGCGGATGATTGCTAGCGCTCCTTCTGACTTCACCGAGATGGTGAATATGGGGATGCGTCTAAAAGAAGGGGTTAGAGAAGGACGTCTAACCATAGAAGAAGGCTCTTCTGCCAAACGTTATGGGGCGTTTGCAAAGAAGAAAGATGGAGAGGCACATGCTGTGACTTCCCATGTGAAACCTAGAAGACCCTCGGTGAGGAGGAAGACCGTGCGTCCCTCCGGTAACCAGCACCAGGTGGCTCATATAGCACCTATTTTCATAGACAATCAACAGTATCAGCAACATAGCAACAATCAGCAATCACATCCGTAATATCAGCAACAACAACACCATCCGCAACAGCAGGCCTACCAGCCTCGAAACAGTAATCAAACCAGCACATGTTACGAGAGGAAAAGGGTCACTTTCGATCCTATTCCGATGACGTATGCAAAACTATATCCCTCTTTGATAGAGAGGAAGTTGATTACTCCGAGAGACCCACCGGCTATACCTGTTAACCCCCAGTGGTGGTATAAGCTCGAGTTACATTGTGTCTACCATTCTGGTGCTCCCGGCCATGATGTGGAGAATTGCTACCCTTTGAAGACCAAGGTTCAAGACCTTGTGAGGTGTGTCATTCTGTGTTTCGAGGATGTAGGTCCTAATGTGAAGAAGAACCCATTGCCCGAGCATGGGAAATCTGTCAATATGGTCCAGGGCTGCCCTCATATTCGACAGTCTCTTGTCGAAATGCATCGTTTGCTATGTGATTACAGTCATTATGAGCACGACCATGATAGATGCCGAGTATGCTCTGTTAACCGATTGGGTTGTCGCCAGGTGCGCAAGGATATTCAGGAAATGCTAGATGAAGGAGTCATTGAGATTCTTCAGAATAGGAATGTTGACGAAGATGAGCCTGAGGTCAACGTAATTTCCCCAGTATTCCGGATGCCCAAGCCTGTTATCATCAAGTATGATGGAAGCAAGCAGAAGGCTTCTCCCGTTCTTATCATTAAGCCTGCCGGTCCGGTACCGTACTCTTCTGAAAAAGCAATTCCTTTTCGCTACAACGATGTTGCTGTAGAAAATGGGAAAGAAGTGTCCTTACCATCTTCCTCTGTTGTTAATATCGCGGATGTTAGTGGTTTGACCCGCAGTAGTCGTGTGTTTTCAGCACCCCCAAAGCCTCAGGATGATGCTGGTTTTGTTGAACGCCCGATTGGGAATGCTGTGAGCACCCCGAATCCGACACCTGTTGTTAAATCCTCCTCTACATTAATAACTCCTACTTCTGTTGGCCCGAGTTGCAATATGAAAGAAGACTGTGATGAGATGCTGAGGCTCATCAAGAAAAGTGAGTACAATGTTGTAGACCAGCTTCTACAAACCCCATCCAAGATATCGGTGTTATCTTTGCTCTTGAATTCAGAACCACATAGAGAGGCACTGCAGAAGGTATTGGATGTGGCATATGTAGATCATGATGTCACAATAGAAAAATTCGATAGCATTGTTGCAAACATTACTGCTTGTAACAATTTGAGTTTCTGTGACTCTGATCTCCCTGAGGAGGGAAGAGACCACAACTTGGCTTTACACATATCTATGAACTTCAGAGACGACGCCATGTCCAATGTGCTGGTGGACACTGGGTCATCACTGAATGTATTGCCAAAAACCACTCTCTCAAAGCTGTCATATCAAGGGCCTCCCATGAGGCAGAGTGGAATAGTTGTGAAGGCTTTCGATGGGTCTCGCAAAACTGTGATTGGGGAAGTTGATCTCCCAACCAAAATTGGACCGAGTGATTTCCAGATTACCTTCTAGGTTATGGACATTCACCCATCGTATAGCTGTCTCTTAGGCAGACCATGGATTCACGAGACGGGCGCCGTGACATCCACCCTACACCAGAAACTGAAATTTATGAAAAATAAGAAGCTGGTAGTGGTAGGGGGAGAAAAGGCTCTCCTGGTTAGCCATTTGTCTTCCTTCTCATATATAGATGTTGAGGATGAAGTTGGAACTCCTTTCCAAGCTTTATCTATAGCCGAGCCTATTGAGAAGAGAACTCCTTCATTTGCTTCCTACAAAGATGCAAAATTGGCCATTGAGTGTGGTGCAACTGCTGGTTTATGGAAAATGATTGAGCTAGAAGACAACAAGTCTCGGGCTGGCATAGGTTTTTCTTCTGGGGTTTTCAACACTAAAGGGTTGTTCAAGAGTGGAGGTTTCATCGACACCGGTCAGGATGAAGAAGCTGCTGCTGCCTTAGAAGAAGATACAGAGGATTCTGGCAATTTCATCATCCCTGAAGGGGTCTGCAATAATTGGATCGTTGTGGATATTCCAACAGTTATCCATAAGTCAACGTAATGATCACTTTGTTTAAAAAACCCTTCTCCCATGCCAAAAGGAGGAGGGATGACATTGTTGGCGCATAAATATAATGATATTTTCATTCAATAAATTCATGTTAAATGTTTGCTTTTCCAATTATTTTCCCTTTTCGTTTTTTGCATGAAATTGGTGATCACATAAAACCTAAAAAATAAAATAAAATCAATCTTTTCATCTGCATAATGATTTGCCTTGTTTGAATTCTAAAGCTTTTCATATCCAAAATCATTATGCAGGTTGATCAAACCCATTGAACATAATGATCCAACACCATCTCCCAATTTTGAATTCCCTGTATTTGAGGCGGAGGAGGATGATGTTGAAGAGATTCCTGACGAGATTACCTGTCTACTTGAGCATGAAGAGAAGATCATTCAGCCGCATCTCGAGAATCTGGAAACAATCAACTTGGGTTCTGAGGATTGTGTTCGTGAAGTGAAGATTGGGGCCCTCCTTGAAGAAGCTGTTAAGAAAGGGTTGATTGAATTGCTATGAGAATATGTTGATATCTTCGCTTGGTCATATGAAGACATGTCAGGTCTAGATACAGATATTGTACAACATTTCTTACCTATAAAGCCTGAGTGCGTACCTGTAAAGCAGAAGCTCAGAAGAACTCATCCTGATATGGCAGTGAAGATCAAAGAGGAAGTTCAGAAGCAAATTGATGTGGGATTTCTGGTGACTTCTATATATCCTCAATGGGTGGCCAATATTGTGCCCGTGCCTAAGAAAGACGGAAAAGTCCGGATGTGTGTGGACTATAGAGACTTAAATAAAGCTAGTCTGAAAGATGATTTTCCTCTACCACACATTGATATGTTGGTAGACAATACAGCTAAATTCAATGTCTTCTCATTTATGGATGGATTTTCCGGATATAACCAGATCAAGATGGCACCCGAGGATATGGAGAAGACAACATTCATCACACCTTGGGGAACATTCTGTTATCGAGTGATGCCCTTTGGTTTGAAGAACGCCGGAGCCACGAATCAACGAGCTATGACCACCTCGTTTCATGATATGATGCACAAGGAGATTGAGGTATATGTTGACGATATGATTGCTAAGTCAAGGACGGAAGTTGAACATGTAGAGCACTTGTTGAAGCTTTTTCAGCATTTGAGGAAGTACAAGCTTCGTCTGAATCCCAACAAGTGTACATTTGGAGTCCGTTCTGGCAAGTTATTGGGCTTCATTGTTAGTGAAAGAGGTATTGAGGTTGATCCTGCAAAGGTCAAAGCAATACAAGAGATGCCTGCGCCCAAAACTGAGAAGCAGGTCCGAGGTTTTCTTGGCCGCTTGAATTATATTTCCAAATTCATATCCCACATGACTGCCACATGTGCGCCGATATTCAAGCTCCTCCGGAAAGATCAGTCTCATGATTGGACCGAGGATTGCCATAAGGCCTTTGACAGTATTAAAGAGTATCTGTCCGAGCCTCCGATTCTGTCTCCGCCTGTGGAAGGAAGACCCTTAATTATGTACTTGACAGTTCTTGAAGACTCTATGGGTTGTGTATTGGGTCAGCAAGACGAATCAGGGAAGAAGGAGTATGCTATTTACTACCTGAGTAAGAAGTTCACTGATTGTGAGTCTCGATACTCAATGCTTGAGAAGACATGCTGTGCTCTAGCTTAGGCTGCTAAGCGCTTACGCCAGTATATGATAAATCATACGACTTGGATGATATCCAGAATGGATCCAATCAAGTATCTCTTCGAGAAGCCTACTTTAACAGGGAGGATTTCCCGTTGGCAGATGTTGTTATCTGAGTATGATATTGAGTATCGAGCTCAGAAGGCTATTAAAGGTAGTATCCTGGCTGACCACTTGGCACATCAGCCGATCGAGGATTATCAGTCAGTTCAGTATGACTTCCCAGATGAGGAGATTCTGTATTTGAAAATAAAAGATTGCGATGAGCCTACACTCGATGAAGGGCCAGAGCCTGGTTCCAAATGGAGTATGGTATTTGATGGCGCTGTAAATCAGTATGGAAATGGTATTGGGGCAGTGATTATTACTCCTCAGGGCACACATATTCCTTTTACAACAAGGCTAACTTTCAAATGCACGAATAATATGGCTGAGTATGAGGCTTGTATTATGGGTTTAGAAGAGTGTATTGATCTAAGGATCAAGCATCTTGATGTATATGGTGATTCGGCCCTCGTTGTTAATCAGATTAAGGGTGAATGGGAAACGAATCAGCCTGGTCTCATTCCATATAGAGATTATGCGAGGAGGATTTCAATGTTCTTTACTGAGGTTGACTTCCATCATATTCCTCGAGACGAGAATCGGATGGCAGATGCTCTTGCTACACTTGCTTCAATGATTATGGTAAAACTTTGGAATGAAGTCCCCAATATCACTGTGATGCGCTTGGACAGACCAACTCATGTATTTGCAGTAGAAGAGGTGAAAGATGATAAGCCATGGTATTATGACATCAAGTGTTTCCTTCAGAACCAGGTTTACCCGCCTGGGGCATCTGTGAAAGATAGGAAGACTTTGAGGAGATTGTCAGGCAGTTTCCACCTCAATGGCGAAGTGCTTTATAAGAGAAATTTTGACATGGTTCTGCTCAGATGCGTGGATAGACACGAAGCAGACCTGCTAATGACTGAGGTACATGAAGGTTCGTTTGGTACTCATGCCAATGGACATGCCATGGATAGAAAGATGTTGAGAGTAGGCTACTATTGGCTGACAATGGAGTCTGACTGCTGCAAATACGTGAAGAAATGCCATAAGTGTCAAATTTACGCGGATAAGATTCATATTCCTCCGACACTTCTGAATGTAATTTCATCACCATGGCCCTTCTCCATGTGGGGAATTGACATGATTGGCATGATAGAGCCGAAAGCGTCCAACGGGCACAGATTTATTCTCGTAGCAATTAATTACTTCACCAAATGGGTTGAAGCGGCGTCATATGCAAATGTGACCAGGCAGGTGGTAGTGAAGTTTATCAAGAATCAGCTTATATGCCGTTATGGTGTGCCAGATAAGATCATTACTGATAATGGATCTAACTTGAATAACAAAATGATGAAAGAGCTGTGTAGTGAGTTCAAGATCGCACATCATAATTCTTCTCCTTACAGACCCAACATGAATGGGGATGTTGAAGCTGCTAATAAGAACATCAAGAAGATTATCCAAAAGATGGTTGTCACGTATAAGGATTGGCATGAGATGTTGCCATTTGCTTTACATGGATACCGTACGTCTGTCCGCACTTCAACAGGGGCAACCCCTTTCTCTCTTGTTTATGGCATGGAGGTTGTACTCCCAGTAGAGGTGGAGATCCCATCAATGAGAGTCTTGATGGAGGCCAAGTTGACTAATGTTGAATGGGTTCAGAGTCGTTATGACCAACTGAATTTGATAGAAGAGAAGAGATTGACTGCCATGTGCCATGGTCAGTTATATCAGCAGAGAATGAAGAAAGCTTTTGATAAGAAGGTCAAGCCTCGGGTGTTCCGAGAAGGTGACCTTGTGCTCAAGAAAGTCTTATCTTTCACGTCCGATTCCAGGGGCAAGTGGACTCCAAACTATGAAGGTCCATATGTTGTTAAGAGAGCCTTTTCAAGCGGTGCGTTGATACTTACAACTATGGATGGGGAAGATTTCACTCGTCCTGTGAATTCAGATGCAGTCAAGAAATACTTCGCCTAAAAATAAAAACAGAATAGCTCGCTAAGTTGAAATCCCGAAAGGGCGGCTTAGGCAAAAATGAGCGTCTCGATGGATTGAAAACCCGAAAGGGCGGTCCAGGCAAAAGTTAGAGACATAAAAAAATGAATATTGGTATCCCGCTAGATTGAGTACCCCACCCTGGGGCAATCTAGGCAAAAATTAGGGATTTGGCAAGTAACTGCATCCTGACAAGACTTTGTTCTACAACTGTCATCCGTCAGAGATTCTTGCTCATTCGTCATCAACTGAAGCTTCGAATGCATCGAATTCAAAATTGGTGGAGAGATGGTCATTATGTTCAATGTAGCCCTTTTCCAATATATATCACCAATTTCAAACTTGTAAAGATCTATGGAGTCCTGCCATTTGCAGACTACCATTCCATCAAATAAATTTGAGCCTTTTATCCAATTACTTGCACTCTTATTTGTTTCTATTCAACAAACGTTTTGCATGCTTTTAATTGAGAAAATATCATTGTTTTGAAAAATGAATTTTTCATGACTTGTTTTTAAACGAGGTGAACATTCACAATGATGAAAAGGATACTTAGGAGATCCTCAGTGCTCTCCCAAGGATGGTATGATCTCCAACAGGGTAAGACATTTGTTCACATTCCTGGCATGACTGTGTTTTCTTCCTTCGGAACCCTGAGCGGTATGCTTGTTGAGATATTCACCACTCTCCCCTTCAGCGGGGTAGCAACCTTTTCTCCTCAGTAGATGTGATCTCCTTGGTGGGTACGGTACTTGGTGGTTGATCCTCAGAATCCCTTTATCCCTCGGATAGATTCCCCAGTAGAGTTGCTTATGTGGCAGATTCTACCTGTGCAATAAACTCTTTTCCCCAGCTGTGACGGATGATTCATCCCCTGCATAGATTTTGTTGTTTCCTGGTATCTCTGATTCCCGGCAGATTGGATACTCTCTGGTGATTTGGCTTTCTCTCTTGAGATGTAGTACCGGATGTTTGTATTCCTGTGAAGCCTGTTTGTGTTAGAAATGTCTGTTTGTCAGCATTTATCATACATTAACCACACGCATGTGTGCATATAATTTTCAAACATTTGGATATTCATATTGCATTTCTTGCCATATATCTTTTGTTTGTTATCCTCTGCTAGTTGGTAATATATTTCCAAGCAGATGTCGGTGTCTGATCCCTCAATGTAGAGTCAGCCCCTTAAGCAGAAAGTGTTTATCTTTCCTTCCGCATTCCCCACCGAGTTATATCCTCGTGGACAATGGTTGTTTTCGCTTCCCCCTAGCACATATATTGGGATAGGTTCCCCTATTGAGTTATATCCTCACTAGGACGAGTCTTGATTCAGTTTGCCTCTTTGGTTTGATCCTAAATTGGCATCTTGTGGTTGTTTCCTTTGTTTCCCCGTGGTATAAATGAATAATTGCTCAGTAATCAATAATCATTCATCTTATCCCCGGCGAAATCTGTAGTTTTCTGCCCTTATACCAGTAGTTGTCAACCCTATTTTTCTCCCCTTTTGCAGAGTTAACCTTTTTGTTCATCCTAAGTTGATGACAGTTACTTTTCCGTGGTTATCTACCCAGTATCCGGTAGATGTAATCCCCTCCTTGATGGTTGTCATTATCCAATATGCGGTGATGATATTCCTTTTTCTTGGATAATTGCTCTGATTAGACAATTTTTCCTCAACAAACCCTCTTTCATTTACCGGTTGCCGGTAATGTTTGTTGCTCCCCTTGATTAGTCATCATTATATACCTAGTTTTGGTATCCCAATGTCTTTCTCTTTCTCGGTCGATTTATCCTTTATTAACCCAGTAACCGGTTGTGGATAATCTTCCATTGCGAGTGTATTATCTACGTTTTGACGGTAATAGATAATATATCTCATGCACTCTTTGGTCGAAGCTTTTGTTCTTCCCCAGTCAAGTAAGATTCGTATCCCTGTTTTGGAATCGAATGTCCATCCCTTCATCGAGTTTTATTTTGCCCTCTTTTTGGATGATGAGTGTTTTGGGAATATTCCCCAATTCACGCTTTGGTTGGTCACCTATTATATGCCCAGTAACTGGCATCCCTGGTGTTCCTTCCTTCTGCTCCCTATTATGACTTTTTGTCCCTTGTGGAGTCAGATTTTCCTGAGTTGAAATATACCTTTTAGGTCTTCCTCAGATGATTTGGTTGATTGATATCTCTCACCCTTATACCGGTCTTAGATATTCATTCTTCCTGAGCATGTTGTTCTCTCACCCTTATACCGGTGTTCAGATCACATGTCTCTTTGAGCTTATTACCCAGTAACCGGTAATACCTCATTTCGCTACTTCCCCAGGAAGGTCTGTCTTTTGGGCATCCCCAGTGAGGTCCCTTAGTGGATCGTCCTCGTCCGGATTTTTATCCGAAGTACCCGTTGTGGTTATCTTTTGCTGTATTGGCATATTCCCCAATACGGGCGTCTTCGAGTCGGCTCGAGTCTTTCCAATGGATTTATTCCCTTTGGATTTCTGCTCCCCAAGCTTTGAGTCGTGCCCTGCTCACGCATTTCCTTCTTATCCCCATTAGAGTCCCCAAAGTCTCTGTCCCATTTTATGAGCATATTACTCATATGGAATTTTAATTTCCTCCTGATCTTTACCTTTGTGGACACATATCCCCACATAGTGTTACCATTCTGCATACATTTGCATCATGAGGTCTCTTAGGGACCAAAATTCGTCTCTTTGTTATTATTTAAGCTCATTCTACCTCGTCGAAACGAAGATCTTAACCTTCACTTCTCCGGCTAGAATGACCTTAAATAGGGGCATCTGTAAGACCCCAATCTTGTCCCTAAGATACCTCATGGAATCATAACATTTCATTTGCATAGCCTCAAGGATCATTAGCATCTTGGTTCCCTTTACCTTTGGGTGGGACCTTCTGTGAGTTGGTTTGAGATCACCAAGCATGCTTGAATTGTATATCATTGCTTTTCTCATTTTGTTTACTAACCAAAAGCACAAAAATATGTCACTAACATCTTTTGTTTTGTAGCTTGAGCAATCACAAGGTCCAAAGCTTCAAGGAGATCATTAGTACAAAGACATGGTCAAGAGGAGATGATAGCAAGCATGGTAATGGTTACCAAAGCTCTCATCCATAAAATATGCCTCCCTAGTACCTCAATCCATCATTTTGATCAAAGCAAGTCAAAGGGCGTGAGGCCTTGTTCTTCAAGAAAACCTTAATTCATCTGTGCACCATAATGCCTTGCTCCTGAAGCAACCTCAGCCCATGATCAAATATAATCAAGGGAAGTTCTTTAACTCATAATTTCATGCATATTTGAACTTATTTGAGTGTCCTCAATCATCAATTCATCAAGATATGGGTTGTGGACTTGAGAAGTTGATCAGTCAATTCATCAAGATATGGGTTGTCGACTTGAGAAGTTGATCAGTCAATTCATCTGACTATTTTTGAAATGCACTGAGACCTAACGTTTTATGTGTTGGTTAAATGGAGATGGTTCCAAAAGCAAAAATGTTTGTAAGTACAATATGAACAACTTTCATGTTCATCAAACATTTATTTGAAGCTCGGAAGGTCATCATCCATTCCAAAACATTATAGGTCATTTTGACTAAAACCCTAATGTTAGGTCCACTTCCCAAGGACACAGCCCATTAATTTTTTATGATTTTGAGGTGGGATCAAATGCATTGGAAAGCTTAAGATGTCTACTTCAAATGTTATGTTGAACAAAATTTAAAAATCTCAAAGGAAATACATGTGATAATGCAATACATTATAGGTCCTTTTTGACCAAATGCATTGAAAGTCAAAAAAGTCCAACTTCAAGCGCCCATAACTCTTTCATCAGAAATCCAAATGATGCAAATTTTAAGTCAATTTTGATTTTCTTGAAAAGATTTACAACTTTGATGTTGCAGGTTTGTCCATTTGAGGCATGCATCATCAAAACAGAGGGGCTTGAAAATTGGCCAATTTTAGAAACCTTGCCTTGACATGTCATGCACCTTGCACTTTAAACTCAAATTTCATAAATTTCCACACTTCAAATGGATTTTTTCCCAACATAACAATTGTTCCTTACATCAAGACCTTTCCAACCATTACTCACATGATCATGTTTTGATTTTTTCATTAGGACTTTCGAAGAGATGAATGTTTAGGTACAAATGAGGAATTCACTTGAAATCTTGGTACATAAGCAATTGCCTTGCAAGTCACATGTACAATTTCATTTGGCTGATGCTCAGGATTCATTTGGCATTGTTTTTGGGCCTTGTGCATGATCATGCAAGCCCATGCAATGAAGCTCTACATGTCATGCACACGGATTGATCACATTCTCCTTGCCACTTCCTCTATAAATAGAGACCTCACTCCATTCATTTCAAACACCTGATTCAACCTGAAATGCTGCAGAATTCTCTCCATAGCCATCACTAAAGAAGCAAATCTCATTTTTCTCAAATTTTTCAGATCTGAAATTCAACTTCATCTGGTTGAATTCTTAGATCTAATGCTTTTAAACCTTCATCATTTATCTCATTGAACTTCTGTTTTGGTAAAGCAAGCAAAGAATCAAGTCCAATTCTCTAGAAATCAAGCTCACTCTTCAACTGGTATTTTCTTCGAATCTCTCATTTGTGTGATCTATTTGCTTGGCCAAAACGTTTTCTGAAGTCCTCACTTGAGAGGCAAGCTAGTGATAGCTTCAATTTTGCTTTTCCTTGATCTGCATTTTGCATACCTGAATCTTTCACCTCAGATTTCTCAATTTATAGGAATCTTGAGAGCGATTCAAGGTTACAGGGGTGATGTACATCACCCCAGATTCATTTTGGTATAAGGATCGTGCATTTTTATTAAGGTTTGAAAACCTGCAAAATTGACCGGAATCTGGAGGCTCACTGGAGAAGAAGGTGGCTCCGGTGGCCGCCTGTTGCCAGTTTGAATTCTGGCCATTGGATGTGTTTCCTAGATCGAATCCTGACCATTGCTTGTTATGACTTTTTATTCTTTCCCATGTGATTGCATTGACCGTGGATTACCATGAGCCCGCGCCTCTGGATCCTTGGATCTGCCAGCTCAATTAATGAGCTCAGATCCAAGGGCTCTCGTTTTTTCCAATTTCTAATTTCTGTTTTTTTTCTTCTTAAATTCCATTTTATTTCAAAAATCAATATCTCTTTCATTTTTAATCCAAAAATTATGGGACCAATTGCATTAGTCTCCAAATAATTTCTAGTTTCTATTTCTGATTTTTAATATTTTTTATTTCATCATTTGATATTTTTCATGAATTTTCTCCTTTCTGGTTATTTTTAATTCATTTTAAATAGTTTTTGATATTCAAAAAATAAAAAAATATTTTCTCAACCTCTTTGAATGATGATAGATCTATGAAAATTATTCTCATCAATTTTTAAGTTGATTTGAGATTTATTTGAGATTTTAGTTCAATTAGGTTATTTTTATTCATTTTTAATTGATTAAAAATAGTTTCTGACTTTTAAAAATGCTGAATTTTTTTGTCAAACTTTGTTTGACCTTGTTAAACTTGGGATAAATCACTTGGGCTTTTCAAAGTTGATTTGAAGTGATTTTGAAGTTTGACCTTTTCATTATTTTAATTCAAGTTTAATTTTAAATATTAAAAAATACCAAAAATAGTTTATTCATTTCTTGACTCCCAAACTTCATCTCACTTCTGTTTTTGATTGTTTGACCTTGACTTTCAATGTTATTGGTCAACATATGAGGATTGGTACATTGTATTTCATTTAATGCTCTTTAATTTTGCCATTTCCATTTCTCTTATCCATCTTCTCCTTCTTCTTCTTCTCCCTCTTTTCTTCTTGATCAATGAGTTGAAGGTTGATAAGTTAGCATTGGTTAGGGAGATTTAATCTTCCTTGATTCAAATCTAATTCATCTTGATCAATTGATCAAGTGAATGGCTTTGCATTAAGGATAGGTTGTCTTCTAAATCATGCCAAAGGCTTAAACCAATACAAGATCAATTCTCATTTCCTTTTTGGCATGGCAAGTTGTTGGAACTTGGTTCTCTAATCAAGACTTCTAACTTGTGTTGTTGCCCATATTATTATTGACCGGCCTCAGATAGTTGTGACTTCTACATAAGTCCAATTACGATTGCTTAACATAGCGCTAAATTTGCCTTATGGCACACTAACTACTAACACTAACCATTGACAATTAACATTTACTTTATGCAATTTACTTTTATGCAATTTACTTTTCTTGCACATATTATCCATTTGCTTTTCTCTTTGCTCACTTGAGCACATGTTTATGTTAATGCCATTTGCCTTTTGCTCACTTGAGCACATAATTGGGTATATATTATTGTGCTTGTGTTTTTGTTTTGATTGTTGTGGACCAAATGCAAAGAAATGGACTTAGTTTCTAGGACTTCCCCTATGTAAAGAAATGGAGAATTGGACTTAGATTCTAGGACCTTCCTTATGCAAAATTGGAGTAAAAGGATCTTAATGGTGAAGATGGATGAGAAGACCCAAATCTCTAAACTCACTCTTGTCCATTCTTGTTTTGCTTCATGGAACTTTTGATGTGTGTGCTTTTGTGCTAGGAGTTTCCATTTGAGCTTAATTGGAGGACCATTGCCATGATCATCCAAGTGGAAAATACAAGATACATTTAGGATCTCTTAAGAGACTTATTTGATTGCTTATGCTTTGTGGTTGCTTATTCCAAAGGATGGGAGCTACTTGGATCATCAATATGATCTCAAGAGAGGAACTCCTTGTGTGGTTTTGATTCTTCATCCCTTCTCTTTTTGTTTTACTTAGGACTTAGCCATTCTTCTTCTTCTCTCACTCTAACCCAAGCCAAAACTCTCTGTGCAAACATTTAACCATTGTTTTTTTTAACATTAGAAACCTAAGCCTTACACTTTTGATTTTCAAACTCTCTTTTCATAACACTTATTTTGAATTGAATCTCTAAGTCAACTTTGACCATATTTTGTACATACTTTTCATTGGTAAATATAACCCATTCAAATGTCTTTTTGTGGTTTCAATGGCCACTCTCTTAATCAAAACTTTTTCATAACCTTTAGCTATTAGGTTTGAGTTATCCTTGTGGTAGATGTAATACTCACCTATATCCTTAGTGATGGACAATGAGTCTTCCATGCTTATTATAGGGTTAACCCCTCACTAGCATGTTGAAGTTATCCTCACATGGTGGATTTGTGGTTTTAGGTTGAGTTTTCTCCCTTGGATAACAAAAGACCTTAAGGCTTTTGGATCAATCAATTCACCAATTCATTTTGAGATTTTTACCCCGAACTACGAGGTTTTGATCCTAATCTTTTTTAAGATGGTACGTAGGCAATGGGTTTATCCATCCAAACACAAATGTAATTAAACTTGTATATTCTCTTCTCATCTCTTCAATCATGTTTGCACAAACAAAATTTCTCACAAAAACAACAACCTTTGCAACAAGTATGAAAAGGGCTCCCTAGGAGTACCTAGGATGTTTTGGGTGCCTAACACCTTCTCATTGCATAACCAACCCCCTTACCCAGATCTTTGCTTCTCTTTTACTAATTTTTGTTTTAACTTTTAGGTTTTTGTTTGCTTTCTAACCATTCCTTTGGATAAATAGAAGTGCGGTGGCGACTCGACTTGTATGATTTACGTTGGATTTAGTCAATATCTCTAATGGTAACGAATACCCCGCTACATAATCAAACAAAACAAAAACACAATAGTATACACACAATTATGTGCTCAAGTGAGCAAAAGGTAAATTGCATTAACATAAACATGTGCTCAAGTGAGCAAAGGAAAAAGCAAATGGATAATATGTGCAAGAATAGTAAATTGCATAAAAGTAAAGAGCAAAAGTAAATGTCAATGGTTAATAGTTAGTGTTAGTAGTTAGTGTGCCATAAGGCAAATTTAGCGATATGTTAAGCAATCGTAATTGGACTTATGTAGAAGTTACAACTATCTGAGGCCGGTCAATAATAATGTATGAAACAACACAAGTTAGAAGTCTTGATTAGTGAACCAAGTTCCAACAACTTGCCATGCCAAAAAGAAGAAGAGAATTGATCTTGTATTGGTTTAAGCCTTTTGCATGACTTAAGAAACAACCTATCCTTAATGCAAAGCCATTCACTTGATCAATTGATCAAGATGAATTAGATTTGAATCAAGGAAGATTAAGTCTCCCTAATCAATGCTAACTTACCAACCTTCAACTCATTGATCAAAAGAAAAAGAAGAAGAAGAAGAAAGAGATGAATAATGGAAAAGGAAATGGAAAGAATAAAGTGCATAAGGTGACATAAAATGTACTAATCCATGTGTGTTGACCAAATGACATTGAAAGTCAAAGTCAAACCATGAGAAACCAGAAATAGGATGAAGATTGGAGGTCAAATAATAAGCAAAATATTTTGGCATTTTCTTTATTAAAAATAAACTTGAATAAAAAATAAAAGAAAGGTCAAACTTCAAAATCACTTCAAATCAACCTTGAAAGATCCAAGTGATTTATCCCAAGTTCAATAAGGTCAAACAAAGTTTGACAAAAAATTTCAGCATTTTTAAAAGTCAGAAACTATTTTTAATCAATTAAAAATGAATAAAAATAACCTAATTGAACTAAAATCTCAAATAAATCTCAAATAAATTAAAAAATTGATGAGAATATTTTTCATAGATCCATCATCATTCAAAGAGGTTAGGAAAATAATTTTGTATTTTTTGAATATCAAAAACTATTTAAAATGAATTAAAAATAACCAGAAAAGAGAAAATTCACAAAAAATATCAAATGACAAAATAAAAAATATTAAAAATCAATTTTAGAAACTAGAATTTATTTGGAGAAGAATGCAATTGGTCCCATATTTTTTGGGTTTAAAATGAAGAAGATATGAATTTTTGAAAATAAAGGAAATAAAAGAAATTAAATCAGAAAATAGAAAATTCAAAAAACCAGGGAGCGTCTGATCAAGCCTCATTAATTGACGTGGCTGATCAAACGCTCCAGATGCACGCTTCCATGGTAGGCTTCAGTCCACGCGTAACACAATGAATTATTAAAAGTCATAAGAAGCAAAGGCCAGGATTAGATCTGGAGATGCCATCACACGGTCCACAATCCATCTGGCAAAGGGACGGTGGCCAGAGCCACCGTCTTCTCCGGTGAGCATGAAGATTCCGGTGACATTTGCAGGTTTCAAAAACTTAACCAAAATACACAATCCATACATCATTGGAAAGCTGGGGTGATGTACATCACCCTTGTACCATTGGTTTCTCCTCTAGATCCTCATAGAGAGAGAAATCAGAGAGAGAAAATCATGGTGTTCATACTGGACTTCATGGATTTCAACAATTGAGCACTCAAAACAATTGCCTCTATGAAGAGGACTTCAGCCAACACAATATCCAAGCAAATAGATCAAGAAATAGTGAGTTTCGAAGAAAAAACCAGTTGGAGAGAACCTTTGAATTATGGTAATCTGAGCTTTCTTCCTTTGGCCAAACAGAGCTTCAATGGATTATAGGATGAAGGTCTAGAAACTTTAGATCTAGAGATTCAACCAGATTTAGTTGAATTTTAGATCTGAAAAATTAGAATGAAAATGAAATAGTTCCTTTGGTGAGAGGTTTGGTTTTCAATTCAGCAGCATTTCAGGTTGATTCATCGATGGAAATTGAATGCAATGATGCTTCTATTTATAGATGGAGAGGCAAGGCAAGTGTGATCAAACTCATGTGCATGAAATTGGATCCTCCATGCATGGGCCTGTACAGGCGCATGGAGGGCCCAAAAGCAAGTGCAAATGCAAGCTGATATCATACCAAATTGAAATGGCCGTGTACTCTGAGCTGCAATGGCTTGTGCAATGAATTCCAACATGTTATGCACAATTATGCCTAAAACTTCTCCTCTTCGAAAATGCCAATTGCCAAATCCAAACATGAGCATGTGAGTAATGGTTGGAAAGGTCTTGATGTAGGGAACAAATGTTATGTTGGGAAAAAATACATTTGAAGTGTGGAAATTAGTGAATTTTGAGTTTAAAGTGTAAGGTGCAAAACATGTAAAGGTGAGGTTTCCAAATTTGGCCAATGTTCAAGCCCCTCTGTTTTGATGATGCAAGCCTTAAATGAAAACATCTCCAACATCAAAGTTGTATATCTTTTCAATTAAATCAAAATGGACTTAAATTTTGCATAATTTGGATTTTTGATGAAAGAGTTATGGACACTTGAAGTTGGACTTTTTTGCTTTTCAATGCATTTGGTCCAAAGTGACCTATAATGTTTTGCATTATCACATGTATTTCCTTTGAGATTTTTAAATTTTGTTCAACATAAAATTTGAAGTAGACATCTTAAGCTTTCAAATTAATTTGATCCCACCTCAAAATCATAAAAAAAAAGAATGATTTATGTTCTTGGGAAGTTAACCCAAAAGTAGGGTTTCAGTCAAAATGACCTATAATGTCTTGGAATGGATGATGACCTTCCAAGCTTCAAATCAATTTTTGATGAACATGAAAGTTGTTCATATTGTCCTTAAGAACATTGTTTCTTTTGGGATCATCTCCATTTTACCAACACATAAAAAGTTAGGTCTCAGTGCATTTCAAAATAGTCAGATGAATTGACTGATCAACTTCTCAAGTCCACAACTCATATCTTGATGAATTGATGATTGAGGGAACTCAAATAAGTTCAAATATGCATGAAATTATGAATGAGAGAAACTCCCTTGATTGTATTTGACCATGGGATGAGGTTGCTTCAAGAGCAAGGCATTGTGGTACACAGATGAACTAGGGTTTCCTTGGGGAACCAACCCCAAACTCTTTGACTTGCTTTGATCAAAAATGATAAATTGAGATGCTAGGGAGGCATATTTGATGGATGAGAGTTTTGGGAACCATTGCCATGTTTTCCTTCATTTTCTCTTGGCCATACCTTTGTACTTATGATCTCCTAGAGGCTTTTGACCTTGTGATTGCTCAAGCTACAAACAAAAGATGTTAGTGACATATTTTTGTGCTTTTGGTTAGTAAACAAAATAAGAAAAGTAATAATATAAAATTCAAGCATGCTTGGTGATCTCAAACCACTCACAAGAGGTCCCACCCAAAGGTAAGGGGAACTAAGATGCTTATGATCCTTGAGGCAATGCAAATGCAATGTTATGATGCCATGAGGGATCTTAGGGTCAAAATTAGGGTCCTACACTGTGAACGCAGATGCAGTCAAGAAATACGTCGCCTAAATATAAAAGAACAGGTGTAAGACCCCAATTTTGACCCTAAGATCCCTCATGCAATCTCATCATATGGATTAGCATTGGGATCATACCCTTGATTCTTGGTTGATCCAATCAAGTCTTGTCAATATCAATGGAACTTGGGTGTCGATAAGGTGTAAACCATAATCCACCAAAATGGATGATTGATCTTGGCAATGACTCGATTCATCCCTTGACATTTGTTTGTTTTCCTTGTGTCTGATCCCTTATTTATGATTGTTGCATTCATGAATTCATGCACATCATAACATTCATCACACCAAAGAAAATTTCAAGGAACTGAGGTATTATTTGCAAATATTTTCAGACCATGGATTGCGGATGAAGGAACACTAAGAAGTACGGTTTCAGATGTCCCGACTTAAAAGAGTTAAGGAAGCTAGCATATTTTGTATTAGATCCCTTGGACTTCAAACAACGCCATAGGAAGATTTTGTCTATCTTGTCTGGCGATGTAGTGGAAGGACTTCTGAGTGTGTTGAAGAGATTCCCAGATCTCATCTTACAGCTGAAGCTCTTCACTTGAAGAATTCTAAGATAGAGGCCCATTGGGTGAAGAAAGGAGGATTGTTTGGGTTGCCTTCTGATTTCCTCATCAAGGAAGCTACTACATTTTCTCAAGCTGGAAGTGTGGACACTTTTGAATCTATCTTTGTGTTGCTCATATATGGACTAGCTTTGTTACCTAACATCGACGATTTTGTTGATGTTAATGCCATTAGAATTTTCTTAATTGGGAATCATGTGCCTACTCTGTTAGGTGATATGTACTTCTCTTTGCATCTAAGGAATTCTAAAGGTTGTGGAACGATTGTCTGTTGTATTCCTCTTCTGTACAAGTGGTTTATTTCGCACTTGCCTCAGACACCTGCTTTTGTGGAGAACAAATAATGTCTATGGTGGTCTCAGAGACTTATGTCTCTCACTAATGATGATATAGTTTGGTATGGTCCTTATTTGAGCAGTTTGGAGATTATTGATTGTTGTGGTGAATTCTATAATGTGCCTCTCATTTGTTGTGGTCATATCAAATTGTTGCAATTATTGTTATATATATATATATATATATATATATATATATATATATATATATATATATATATATATATATATTTGAAAATAATATAGTAAGTTCCTTAAAAATAAAAACAATCAAGCATTTCATTCCATGCATCATTTGCATAAGCATGTTTCTCTTTCGCCAGATGTCTCATTGGTGGTTCTTCTGTGCTTCAGCCAAGCTGACTCATCAATACAATACTGGCGCCAATCACTCCAGAATCATGGAACATCTTGAGCAAGACAATAGAGACCTGAAAGAGGAGATCGCACGCCTGACTGCCATGATGGAGTCAGTGTTAGCTTCTCAGAGTCGGTCTTCTCCAAGACCCGCAACTCCTCCTCCTCCTCAGAGGACTGTCATTTTCGAGGTTGCTACCTCTACTATTCCTACAACTGTTGCTCATTTTGCACCCAACATGCCTGCTGGATTCCCGTAGGGAATGCCGCCAAACTTCGTGCCTGAAGGCTTTGCGCCTACGTTTACTTCTATGCCGGCATCTAGCCCGATCATGTCTGTGATGCCGCCTGTTATGCATACCATGCCTCATGTAGAAGACACCATCTATCATTCCGAGCCGTCTGAGGGTCCGGATGTGTATGAGAAGATGGATGAAAACTTTGAGGGGTAAAGACATGTTTGGGAAGAGTGCTGCAGAACTGTGTTTGGTCCCAAATGTGAAGATTCCGGTGAAATTCAAAGTACCTGACTTTGAAAAATACAAAGGGAATACCCGCCCACTCATTCATTTGGTGATGTATGCCTGAAAGATATCTACTCAAATGGATAATGATCAGTTGTTGATCCATTATTTTCAAGACAGTCTAATCGGTGCCGCTCTGAGGTGGTACATGGGGTTGGATAGTGCGAGCATCCACACATTCAACAATTTGGGCGAAAAATTTGTAAAGCAATATAAATGAGACATTCAAGGAGTGTGCCCAAAGATGGAGAGAGCTTGTTGCATCACCCCTCCTTTAGAGGAAAAGGAGATGACTAAGATTTTTTAGAAGACCCTGAGCTAATTTTATTATGAGCGGATGATTGCTAGTGCCCCCAGTGACTTTACTGAAATGGTAAACATGGGGATGAGGCTGGAAGAAGGTGTCCAAGAAGGACAGTTGTCTAGAAAAGAGGTGTCATCCAGCAAGAGGTATGGAAATAGTTTCAGCAAGAAGAAGGACAATGAAGCTAATGCAGTGACCTTTGGGAGGCAGAGGAGGCCTCAAATTAGAAGAAATCAACTACCCCTTCAACATCATCATCAAGTATCTTCAGTCATTCCTGTATTTTCAGCAAATCAATCAACACCATTTCAACAACAACAACGTCAACAACGACAACCACAACAACAAACAAACACCTACAACAACAATACCAACAATCATCAGCAACAAACTTTTGAGAGGAAGAAGGTCTCTTTCGACCCAATCCCGATGGCATATGCAAAACTATATCCCTCTTTGGTTCTCAAGAACCTATTACAACCAAGAAATCCTCCGCAAATCCCCGAACCACTTCCCTGATGGTACAAACCAGAACTCCGTTGTGCTTTTCATCAAGGAGCTCCTAGACATGATATAGAGAACAGTTACCCCCTTAAGTATGAAGTTCATAAGCTGGTTAAGAGTGGAATGGTGTCCTTTGAGGACCGAGCGCCGAATGTTAAAGCTAATCCACTACCTACCCATGGAAATTCATTTATTAATATGGTGGACGGTTATCCAGGGGAGTTCAAGGTATTAGATGTACATTTCATAAGAAGATCCTTGGTGAGGATGCACACGGACATTTATTTGGTTAGTGATTGTGAGCATGACCATGATGGTTGTGCTATCTGCAGTGTCAACCCTAGAGTTTGTATGATTGTGAAGAGAGACATCCAGCGGTTGATGGATGAAGGCTTGATCCATATCGTTCAATTCAGTCACATCGATGACGATGTCAATGTTATAGTACCGGTTTTCAAGAATCCTGAGAAAGTGGTTATTCAATATGACAGCAGCAGTAGTAACAATTTCAACAAGAGATTACTATCGTCATTTGTCATACGGTTAGCGGGTCCAGTCCCGTACGCATCCGATAAAGCTGTTCCTTATCAGTATAATGCAACTATGATGAAAGATGGTCAACAGGTTCCTTTACCGACGACCAGTTCCGTCTTAAGCATTGTTAATGTTACTAAGGTGACCCGTAGTGGTCATGTGTTTGGGCCGGTGTTCCCAAAGAAGGCAAAAGATTTGAATGTTGGTAAGAAGGTGGATGTTCCTGTTGTGGAATCGATCAGTGCTCCAAGGTGTCAGTCTGGTGAATCCAGCGGCTTGAAGCCTAATGATGACGATGAGGTACTCAGGCTGATTAAGAAAAGTGAATTCAATGTGGTGGAGCAGCTGCTCCAAACCCCCTCGAAGATCTCAGTACTGTCTATGTTGATGAATTCTGAAGCGCATAGAGAAGCAATGCAGAAATTTCTTGAGAAAGCCTATGTGGAACACGATGTTACGGTGGATCAGTTCAATCATATTATGGATAACATCACTTCCTGCAATAATCTCAGTTTCTGCGATGAAGAACTCCCCGAGGAGGGTAGGAATCATAACTTGGATTTTCATATCTCCATGAACTGCAAAGATGACGCTTTGTCAAATGTGCTAGTTAACACCGGATCTTTGTTGAATGTGCTTCCAGAGTCAACATTGTCCAAGTTGTCCTATCAAGGAGCGCCTATGAGATATAGTGGCACGATCGTAAATGCTTTTGACGGTTCACGCAAAATTGTGATTGGCGAAGTGGACCTTCCGGTGAAGATAGGTCTGAGCGGCTTCCAGATTGCTTTTCAAGTAATGGATATCCACCCGGCCTATAGCTGTTTGTTGGGAAGGCCATGGGTTCACGAGGCGGGAGCTGTTTCCTCCATATTGCATCAGAAGCTCAAGTTTGTTAAGAATGGGAAACTAGTTATTGATGGCGGGGAGAAGGCGTTGTTAGTCAGCCACCTGTCATCTTTCTCTTATGTTGAAGCTGAGGATGAGGTTGGAACTCCGTTCCAAGCCTTATCTATTACTGTTGAAAAGAGAGTTGGGGCACTTATCCTCATTCAAACATGCAAGAAAGATTGTCGAAGATGGAAATATTGATCAGTGGGGGCAGATGGTAGAGGTCCCCGATAACAAGAACAGAACCGGTTTGGGCTTCCAACAAGGTTTTTCATTTGTCGGATCTGAAGATACGCAACTCAGCTTCTGTAGCGGAGGGTTCATTCATCGCAATGAACAACACTTAGTTGATGTGCTAGAGGATGACAAAGAGGAATACTGCACCAATTATGTGACGCATGGAAAAGCTTGTAACAATTGGACTGCTGTTGATATTCCTGTTATTATGCATCTATCTAAGTAATTGCTTTTATTTGTTTTTAAAAATCCTTCTCCTATGCCTAAGGGAGAAGCAAACGTTGTTTGGGCATTTTCAACTTGATCATTAATAAAATATAATTCTATTCATCCACATCTATGATGTTTTATTTTTACTTTTTACTTTATTCTAAAAATGGTAATCACAAAAAACATGAATAAATAATATAATTGTCCATCTGCATGATATTTGGTCACAAATTCACTTCTCTAAAATCAAAATATCAAATCATTATGCAGGTTGGTTTCTAACCCCATTGAATACAATGATCCTTCTCCTTCTCCAAATTTTGAATTCCCTGTGTTTGAGGCTGAGGAGGGAAGTGATGAGGAAGTAAGTGGTGAATTGTCTCATCTTCTTGAGCATGAAGGAAAAGCCATTCAGCCATTCAAAGAGCAGATTGAGCTAGTCAAATTTGGTTCCGAAGATGATGTGAAGGAAGTCAAGATTGGGACTCGACTGTGTCCTGAAGTGAAGAAAGGGTTGATTGATCTTCTCCGAGAATATTCAGTTGGGTTTGCTTGGTCCTATCAAGACATGCCTGGTTTGGATTCTGAGATAGTGGAGCATAGATTGCTGTTGAAGCCAGAATGCCCTCCAGTCAAGCAAAAGTTGAGGAGAACTCATCATGATATGGCAGTGAAGATTAAGGAAGAAGTTCAGAAGTAGATTGATGCTGGTTTTCTTGTGACCGCTGAGTATCCGCAATGGGTGGCCAATATTGTGCCTCTTCCGAAGAAGGATGGAAAATTCAGCATGTGTGTTGATTATAGAGATTTGATTAAAGTCAGTCTGAAAGATGATTTCCCTCTGCCACACATTAATATGATGGTAGACAATAAAACTAAATTCAAAGTCTTTTCATTTATGGATGGATTTTTCGGATATAATCAGATCAAAATGGCACCCGAAGATATGGAGAAGACCACATTCATTACACCTTAGGGAATATTCTGTTATAGAGTGATGCCTTTCGGTTTAAAGAATGCTGGTGCAATGTACCAAAAAGAAATGACTACTCTTTTTCAAGATATGATGCATAAAGAGATTGAAGTTTATGTCGATGATATCATAGCTAAATCTATTGATGAAGAGGAACATGTTGAGCATTTGTTGAAGTTATTCCAACGTTTGAGGAGGTACAAACTCCGCTTGAATCCCAATAAATGTACTTTTGGTGTTCGTTCTGGTAAGTTGTTGGGCTTTATTGTCAGTAAGAAACGTATTAAAGTTGATCCTGCCAAGGTCAAAGCAATACCAGAGATGCTTGCGCCTAAAACTCAGAAGCAAGTCAGAGGTTTTCTCGGCCGCTTGAATTATATCTCAAGATTCATTTCACACATGACTGCCACATGTGCGCCTATATTCAAGCTTCTTCAGAAAGATCAGTCTTGTGATTGGATCGAAGATTGCCAGAAAGCTTTTGATAGTATCAAAGAATATCTGCTTGAGCCTCCGATTTTGTCTCCACCTATTGAAGGAAGACCATTGATCATGTATTTTACTGTGCTTGAAGAAAGTATGGGTTGTGTTCTTGGTCAGCAAGATGAAACTGGAAAGAAAGAATTTGCAATTTACTACCTTAGTAAGAAGTTCACCGACTATGAGACTCGGTATTTTATGCTAGAGAAGACTTGTTGCGCATTGGCTTGGGCTGCTAAGTGTCTGCATCAATATATGCTGAATCATACCACTTGGTTGATATCCAAAATGGATCCAATGAGGTATATTTTTGAGAAGCCTGATTTAACTGGGAGAATTGCCCGTTGGCAGATGTTGTTATCAGAGTATGATATCGAATACCGATCTCAAAAAGCAATTAAAGGTAGTGTCTTGGTTGACCATTTGGCTCACCAACCGATTGAAGATTAACAGTCAGTGCAGTATGATTTTCCCGATGGAGAGATCTTGTACTTGAAAATGAAGGATTGTGATGAACCATTGCTTGAAGAAGGGTCAGTTCCTGGTTCCCATTGGGGCATGGTATTTGATGGAGTTGTTAATCAATATGGTAATGGCATTGGGGCGACGATTATTACTCCTCAAGGTACACATTTTCCATTTACAGCTAGATTGACCTTCAAGTGTACAAACAATGTGGCAGAATATGAAGCTTGCATTATGGGGCTAGAAAAGGCCATTGATCTTAGAATCAAGTATTTGGATGTCTATGGAGATTCAACTTAGGTTGTAAATCAAATCAAAGGTGAATGGGAGGCGAATCAACCCGGTTTGATACCATATAGAGATTATGCAAGGAGGATTTAAACTTTCTTTACAAAGGTTGAGTTTCATCATATCCCTCGAGATGAAAACCGGATGGCAGATGCTCTTACAATGTTGGCTTCCATGATTGTGGTAAAATATTGGAATGAGGTTCCCAATTTGACTGTGATGCATCTTGATAAGCCATCTCATGTGTTTGTTATTGAAGAGATCAAAGATGAAAAGCCATAGTATTATGATATCAAGTGTTTCCTCCAAAGTCAGAGTTACCCGTCTGGGGCATCGCTTAAAGATAAGAAGACTTTGAGAAGATTAGCCGACAATTTCTACCTGAATGGTGATGTGTTATATAAGAGAAATTTTGATGTGGTTCTTCTCAGATGCGTGGATAGACACGAAGCAGACTTATTGATGACTGAAGTCCATGAAGATTCCTTTGGTACTCATTCCAATGGACATGCAATGGCGAAGAAGATGTTGCGAGCAGGTTACTATTGGATGACAATGGAATTTGACTGTTGCAAGTTTGTGAAGAAATGCCACAAGTGTCAAATATATGCAGATAATATTCATGTTCCTCCAACACTGTTGAATGTCATTTCCTCTCCATGGACCTTCTCCATGTGGGGAACCGATATGATTGGCATGATTGAGCCCAAAGCATCGAATGGACATCGTTTCATTTTGGTGTCTATTGACTACTTCACAAGATGGGTTGAAGTGGCATCATATGCGAATGTAACCAAGCAAGTTGTTGTAAGGTTTATCAAGAATCAGATCATATGCCGTTATGGTGTGCCAAGTAAGATCATTACTGATAATGGATCAAACTGGAATAATAATATGGTGGCAGCTCTTTACAAATACTTCAAGATTGCATATCATAATTCTTCTCCCTACAGACCCAAAATGAATGGGGTTGTTGAAGCTACAAACAAGAATATCAAGAAGATTATTCAGAAGATGGTTGTAACATACAAGGATTTGCATGAGATGCTCCCATTTTCTTTGCACGGGTATCGTACATCCATCCGCACTTAAACAGGAGAAACCCCTTTCTCTCTTGTATATGGTATGGAAGTTGTGCTCCCAGTAGAGGTTGAGATCCCATCATTGTGTCTCTTGATGGAAGCCAAGTTGACTGAGGCTGAATGGTGTCAAACCAGGTATGATCAGCAGAATTTGATTGAAGAGAAGAGGTAGACTGCCATGTGTCATGGTCAGTTGTATCAGCAGAGAATGAAGAAAGCATTTGAAAAGAAGGTCAAGCCTCGTGTGTTTATAGAAGGTGACCTTGTGCTGAAGAAGATTCTATCTTTTAAACCAGATTCTAGGGGCAAATGGACTCCTAATTATGAGGCCCATATGTTGTTAAGAGAGCCTTTTCAGGCGGTGCTTTGATTCTTACAACTATGGATGGTGAAGAGTTCACTCGTCATGTGAACGCAGATGTAGTCAAGAAATACTTCGCCTAAAAAGAAAAGAACAACTCGCTAAGTTGAAAACCCGAAAGGGTGGCTTAGGCAAAAGTGAGCGTCTTGGTGGATTGAAAACTTGAAAGGGCGATCCAGGAAAAAATTAGAGACATAAAACAGAAAAAAATTATCTCGATAACTTGAGTACCCCATCTTGGGGAAATTTATGCAAAAATTAGGGATTATGGCAAGTAATTGCATCCTGCCGGTCTTAAAGACATTCTTGAGCACAACGGTTGGTTTTGATTCTGATCCCCAATAGTGGTCAAGAGCACAGTGGATATCAAGAGTTGGTAGAAGGATTAGCGATCATTGTATTCAATGTAACCCTTTTCCATATAAATTACCATTTTCAACTTTGTAAAGATCTATGGAGTCTTGTCATTTACAGACTACCATTCTATTAAATAAAGTTGAGCTTTTATCCAATTGTTTTTACTCTTATTTATTTCAGCCAAATAGTTTTAAATTTTATTATGATCACTTTTGAAATTAAATTTTTTAAATCGAAATCATTTTTCTTAAACATATAAAAGCATGAATTTTAAGCAATCGATTTCATTTAAGAGGAATATCAACAATGGTTCGAAAGCAGTAAGCCCTAAGTGTGGAGCATTATTGGTTCTCCCCAAGCAGTAAGCGCAATTTCTCTTTCATCCCCGACAACATTGTTCAGCATTCGGTGTTGGTTGTTTTCTCTAGACGATTATTTCTCCTCCGTCGCCTCAGCTGAGTTGGTTGATTATTCCCTTACGGTGTTTGGTATGTATTCCCCAGCCGAGTTTATATTTGGTCTCAAGCAGAGTAAGAACGGTTCTTCGCATCATTTTGCATGGTTCTGATAGGACTTTGGTTTCCCCACCAGTCTCCATCAGATTCGCTCCTAGTCAAAGTTTCCTCCTGGTTTCTGAGCAGTTAGTTGTGTTTATCCTCTGCTTGGTTGTCTCACGTTTGATATGGTGTTGACCTAAAATTCCCCACAGACTTGAATAATGGTTTTCCTCAGCAAATCTCCTTTGTTTCCCCAGCTAGGGTTGAGCCTTCGGGATATTGATTTCACTTTTCTCCAGAAGTTGTTTCCATCTTTTGTGGATTGACCAAGAATTGTATCCATGATTCAAATCTGCGACATCTTTGTATCCTTTGTGATCTTTTTGTCAGCATAATCATCATATATACATAGACATATACATATACATATACACTCATATAATTTCATTATTGCATCATCGCACTTGCTGATTCATTCTTGTGATTTTAATTCTTTGTTATCGTGGTACTTCATCCCCATATAAGTTTGGTGTCTGTTCTCCTCCAATTGTAGAGTGTCAGCCCCTTAAGCATAAAGACTTTAACCTTTCTCCTTTCCCCACTAAGTTACTTCCTCGTGGATGATGATTTGTTTCAACTTCCTCCCTAGTTGATTATCTTGATAAAACTACTCCCCTTGAGTTATATCCTCATTGGGTTGAGTCTTGATTGACTGTTTTCTTTCTAGATCTTACCTAGATCGATGCTTCAGGATCCCTAAGAGTTTATTACCCAGTAACTGGTAATGTTCTTCTCAGGTTGTAGTTTTCTACTTCTTGCCCAATACCCGACAAAAGTATCCTTTTTCTCCCCAGCGGATTCATTTTCATGTTTCCCCGGGAAGTATATCCTTGATATGTTCATCCTAATCGGTGACGGATATTTTCTTCCTGTATTTTGAGTTTATCCTTGATATGTTCATCCTAACCGATGACGGATATTCTCATCTTTGGTATTCAGCCCAGTAAAAAGGTAGTTGTAATCCCTACTTGTTCCCCAGAGAGTTAATCCTTGATATGTTCATCCTAACCGATGACGGGTTTCTTTCTCTTTTCGGTCTTCTGCCCAGTAATCGGTAGTTGTAAATCCTGCTTTTGTCCCTTTGCATATTTTATCCTTGATTATGATCACTTTAACCGGTGACGGATATCCTCTATGTGGTATTCTATCCATCATTCGGTAGATGTAATTCCAACTTTTTGTTCAGGAGATTTATCCTTGATATGTCCATCCTAACTGATGACGGGTATCCTCCTTAACAATTCCCAGGAAAGATTATCCTTGATATGTTCATCCTAACCGATAATGGATTCTTTTTCCTTTGAGTCTATCCTTGATATGTTCACTTTAACTGGTGACAGATATTCTCATATTTGGTCTTCTGCCCAGTAACCGGTAGTTGTAAATCATATTTCCTATAGTTTTTCCCCAGCAAGTATATTCTTACCCGATAACTAGTAATGAATGCACTTCCTAGCGGCCCTCAGTGAGTCATCCTTGATATGTTTACCCTATCTGGTAACGGGTGTCCTCTTTGATCAGATTTTATCACCTCCTGTGTTGAAGTTTATTCCTTCCCCAAATGAGTTGAGTGCGTATTTCCTTTGTGAAATCGCTTTTCCTGCATGATTCGAGTATTTCAGTTTTATTCTGAGCTACCTGTTTCCCCCGCAGACGTCTTTTGTTTCTCCGACTGAGTCTTTCCATTTTTATTGAAGTCCTCTAGTCTCCCAACAGTTTTAAGTCGTAGCCTGGCCTACGCGCAACCTCTTTTATCCCCTCAGAGTCTCTGTCTCCCCAGTGAGTTTTCCTTATGGAATGCATCATGCTCCTGTGGACCTTCGGTCTCTCTGACTTCTTTTCCTCTATGGCAGTATTTCCCCACAAAGATTTGCTTTTACATCCATACCATATGCATCATGAGGTCTCTTAGGGACCAAAATTTGTTTCTATATGTTTTTATTTAAGGCTGTTCTACTGAGTCGATATGAAGATTTTAACCTTCATCTCCTCAATTAGAATGTTCTTAAATAGGGGCAGCTGTAAGACCCCAATTTCGACCCTAAGATCCCTCATGCAATCTCATCATATGCATTAGCATTGGGATCATACCTTAGCATCTTCCTTACCCCTCTTTCATTGGGTTTGTTTTGGGAGAGATCGCCAAGAACCATGTGATTGTATCATACTTGTATTTTATCATTTTACTAACCAAAAAAACCAAAAATATGTCTTTGCATTTGCCTAACTCTTTTGTAGGTAGGGCATGATCACCCTTGATCTATCAAGTTCACATCTAGGGTTTAAGACCCTCATTGCTAAGGGCACAACCAATGGCTCTAGGTGTTTTATATGAGTCCCCATGATCTTTACATGTTATTTTGATCAAGCATTCTTCAAGAGTTTGGAGTTGGTTTACTTTGGAAATCCTAGTTCATTTGGGTATTTTGAGTAACTTCTTCAACAAGCTTCTTCACCAATTGATCAAATTTATCAAGGGACACTTAAAATTTCATAATCTTATTTATATATGACCTACCATTGTAGCGGGGTAATCGTTACCATTAGAGATATTGACTAAATCCAAGGTAAACCATACAAGTCGAGTCGCCACCGCACTTCTATTTATCCAAAGGAATGGTTAGAAAGCGAACAAAAACCTAAAAGTTTTATCGAATCAAAAACTAGTAAAAATGTCAGAGATTGGGGTAAGGGGGTTGGTTATGCAATGGGAAGGTTTTAAGCACCCAAAACATCCTAGGTACTCCTAGGGAGCCCTTTTCATACTTGTTGTAAGGTTGGTATTTTGTGAAAAATTTATTTGTGCAAACATGATTGAAGAGATGAGAAGAGAATACACAAGTTTATTTACATTTTGTGTTTGGATGGATAAACCCATTGCCTACGTACCATCTTAAAAAAGATTAGGATCAAAACCTCGTAGTTCGGGGTAAAAATCTCAAAATGAGTTGGTGAATTGATTGGTCCAAAAGCCTTAAGGTCTTTTGTTATCCAAGGGAGAAAACTCACCCTTAAAAAAACCACAAATCCACCATGTGAGGATAGCTTCAACATGCTAGTGAGGGGTTAACCCTATAATAAGCATGGAAGACTCATTGTCCATCACTAAGGATATAGGTGAGTATTACATCTACCTCAAGGATAATTCAAACCTAATAGCTAAAGGTTATGAAAAAAGTTTTGCTTAAGAGAGTGGCCATTGAAACCACAAAAAGGCATTTGAATGGGTTATATTTACCTAAGAGCTAAAGGATAACTCAAACCTAATAGCTAAAGGGAAGAAGAAGAAGGGCTAAATTCCTAGACACACAAGATATAAGGGATAAGAGAACAAGACCACAAATGGAGTTCCTCTCTTGAGATCATATTGATGATCCAAGTAGCTCCCATCCTTTGGAATATGCAAGCAAAATAATAGTAAGCTCAAGCAACAATCAAACAAGTCTCTTAAGAGATCCTCAATGCATCTTGTATCCTTCACTTGGGATGAACATGGCAATGGTTCTTCAATTTGAGCTCTCATAGGATTCCCTATCACAAGAGTACACACATCAAAAGTTTTATGAAACAAATCAAGAATGGACAAGAGTGAGTTTAGAGGTTTGGTCCTTCTAATCCATCTTCACATTTGTCCATTTCTTTGCATTTGGTCCACAACAATCAAAACAAAAGCACAAGCACAATAATATATACACAATTATGTGCTCAAGTGAGCAAAAGGCAAATTGCATTAACATAAACATGTGCTCAAATGAGCAAAGGAAAAAGCAAGTGAATAATATGTACAAGAATAGTAAATTGCATAAAAGTAAAGAGCAAAAAGTAAATGTTAATTGTTAATGATTAATGTTAGTAGTTAGTGTGCCATAAGGCAAATTTAGCGCTATGTTAAGCAATCGTAATTGGACTTATGTAGAAGTCACAGCTATCTGAGGTCGATCAATAATAATGTAGGCAACAACACAAGTTAGAAGTCTTGATTAGTGAACCAAGTTTCAACAACTTGCCATGCCAAAAAGAGGAAAATAAATGATCTTGTATTGGTTTAAGTCCTTTGCATGATTTAGAAGGCAACCTATCCTTAATGCAAAGCCATTCACTTGATCATTTGGTCAAGATGAATTAGATTTGACTCAAGGAAGATCAAATCTCCCTAATCAATGCTAACTTATCAACCTTTAACTCATTGATCAAAAAAGAAAAGAAGAAGAAGAAGAATGAAGAAAATAAAGTGCATCAAATGAAAAGGAATGTACCAATCCATAAATATTGACCAAAGATAGGGAAGATCAAGGTCAAACCATAAAAATCAAAAATGAGATGAAGATTGGAAGTCAAGAAATAAACAAAATATTTTTGGCATTTTTAATATTTGAAAATAAACTTGAATTAAAATATTAAAGAAAGGTCAAACTTCAAAATCACTTCAAATCAACTTTGAAAAGTCCAAGTGAATTATCCCAAGTTCAACAAAGTCAAACAAAGTTTGACAAAAAATTTCAGCATTTTTAAAAGTCAGAAACTATTTTTAATCACTTAAAAATGAATAAAAAATAACCTAATTGAACTAAAATCTCAAATAAATTAATAATGAATTAAAAATGAATTAGGAAAAGATTAGAAACTATTTAAAATGAATTAAAAATGACCAGAAAAGAAAAAATTATTAAAAAATAGAAAATGATAAAATAAAAAAATATTAAAAATCATTTTTAGAAACTAGAAATTAAAAAAGAAATAATGCAATTGGTCCCATATTTTTTGGACCAATAATAAGAGAGATATGAATTTTAGAAATAAAATGGAATTAAAAGAAATAAAGAAAATAAAATCAGAAAATAAGAAAATACGAAAAAAGGAGAGGCGTTGGATCCAGTCTCATTAATTGAGCTGACACATCACACGGCCTCTGAGCGCGCTCCCACCATATGCCTTAGTCAACTGAGACACACGAGGCAATATAAAAAGTCATAACAAAGGAGGGACGAGATTAGATCTGGAGATTGAGATCAATGGCTCATAATCAATCTGGCAATGAGACGGTGTCCATCGCCACCGTCTTCTCCGATGAGCTCCGGCGAAGGTCAAAAATTGCAGAGATTCAAATGCTCACTAAAATGGACGATCCAGGCGCCATTCGAAAGGTGAAGTGATGTACATCACTCCTATACCACTCACTTCCACTCTAGATTCCTATTAAGAGAGAAATCAGAGATGGAAGTTTGGTGATGTTCAACTGAACTTGCTCGATTTCAACAATGATGCCTCTATAGAGAGGACTTCAGACAACACAATATCAAGGCCAATGGATCAAAGTATAAGGAGATTCGAAGCAAAAAATAGTTGATCAAAACCTTTGGATTATGAAGATTTGAGTCCCTTTCCTTGGTTCCTTTTGCAAAATAGAACTTCAATAGATCAAATGATGAAGTTGTAGGAACTTTAGATCTGAAAATTCAACCAAATGTAATTGAATTTCAGATTTGAATTTTTGAAGAAAAATGAACTTTGTTCCTTTGGTATGGTTAGGGATTCACTCTTGCAGCATTTCAGGAGCCTTCAGGTTGGAGAATTATGAAGCATAACACATGTATTTATACCTGGAAAGGGCTGAGGCATGAGTTAACTCGTGTGTATGGCAAATGGATTTTGCATTGTATGGGGTTGTGTGATCATGTGGAAGGCCCAATGAAGACTGAAATGACCTGCTGAGTTCATGTGACTTGCAAATGGACGTGTACAAGAAGTGTAAACAGCTCATGCATGGCAATTTGAATTGAATTTCACAAAATGCACTTAATCTTCATGCCTTCGAAAATGGTGCTTCCAAACTCCAAATGCCACCTTGTGAGTAATGGTTAGAGAGATTGTTGCATAAGGAACAAATGATATGTTGATCAAAACTTCAATTAGGCCTTGGAAATTAGTGAATTTTGAGTTTAAAGTGTAGGGTGCAAAACATGCATGAATGAAGTTTCCAAATTTGGCCAAAGTTCAAGTCCTTCTGTCTCAATGATGAAAGCTCCAAATGATAAAACCTTCAACATAAACGTTGTAGATATTTTCAAGACAATCAATTTGAATTAAATTTTTCATCATTTGAATTTTTACTGAAGAAGTTATGGGCACTTGAAGTTGGACTTTTTTCCATTTCAATGCATTTGGCCCAAAGTGACCTATAATGTTTTGCATTATCACATGTATTTATTTTGAGATTTTGAAATTTTTCTCAACATAACATTTTAAGTAGACACGATACTCTTTCCAATTCATTTGGTTACACCTTAAAATTATAAAAAATGAATGAGTTATGATCTTGGAAAGTTGACCCAAAATTAGGGTTTTAGTCAAAATGACCTATAATGTCTTGGAATGGATGATGATCTTCCAAGCTTCAAATTAATTTTTTATGAACATGAAAGTTGTTCCCATTGTCCTTAAGAACCTGTTTTCTCTTGGGATAATCCTCATTTGACCAACACATAAAAAGCTAGGTCTCAGTGTATTTCAGAATAGTCAGATGAATTGACTGATCAACTTCTCAAGTCAAAAACTCATATCTTGATGAATTGATGATTGAGGGCACTCAAATAAGTTCAAATATGCATGGAATGATAAATTAAAGAACTTACCTTGATGGTATTTGACCGTGGGTTGAGGTTGCTTCATGATCAATGCATTGTTGATGATCAGATGAATTAGGGTTTCCTTGGGAAACAAACTTCAAACCCCTTGACTTGATTTGATAAAAATGATGAATTGAGATACTTGGGAGGCATATTTGATGGATGAGAGCTTTGGGAACCAATACCATGCTTGCCTTCATCTTGTCTTGACCTTATCATTGCACAAAGGATCTCCTAGAAGCTTTTAGACCTTGTGATTGCTCAAGCTACAAACAAAAAATGTTAGTGACATATTTTTGTGCTTTTGGTTAGTAAATAAAATGAGAAATCAATGATACACAATTCAAGCATGCTTTGTGATCTCAAACCACTCACAAGAGGTCCCACCCAAAGGCAAGGGGAACCAAGATGCTTATGATCCTTGAGGCCTTGCAAATGCAATCTTAGGGCCAAAATTGGGGTCTTACAACCATGAGCCTAAAAGGTCAAGATAATTGCAAGTTATCAAGTTGGTAGGTGGTGCCTGGCCAAATGGATTCATCTGATGAAAACTTGGACCCCTAGACCTTATCTCCTACAGTTTTTATCATATGAAAATGATTCCAAGAGAAACATTACTCTAAATAACATTCCAAACAACTCTAATGTTGAAGTCTAGAGCTAATTTTTCTTGGAAAGTCATTTTCTTTGTTAAAACATTATAGGTCATTTTGTCTAAACCCTAATTTGAAAGTCAACTTCCCAAGGCCATAACTTGCTCAATATTTATGCGATGAAGGATTTGCAAGTTGCACAATCAAATTCAAGTTGTCTAATACAACTTTTATATTTGGAGTAAGGGTTGATTCAACTTTTATGAGCATGTGATATGAGGATACATTATAGGTCATTTTGGACCAATACCATTGAACAAGTGATTTTCCTCAACTTCAAAAATGCATAACTCACTCATCCCAAATCCAAATGATGTCAAATTTGTGACCACTTTGAAGTTTTTGGAAACAGATACAACTTTGATGAAGACACTTTTCTCATTTGGAGCTCACATAAAAAGTTAGGCAAGATGGAATAATTGAACATGTGGTTTGACACTTAGAAAATATTTTGACATGTTGAAATTTCCAAACTTCCACCTCAAAATTCACCATGATACAAGTTCCAAATGGAAACATGTTCAACATAAGAGTTGTTCCTCTTGATCTAAGCTTTCCAAAGAGTCCTAATTCATTCATTTTTGACAAAGTTTGAGGGGTATGCGCATGGCTTAAACAGGGTTGTATCAGTTGGCAAGAATCATGCTTCAAATATTCAAATAACTTTGCCTTGTAACCCAAGCTTCATTAGACCTCATTTCAGTTGATTGTGGACCATTTTGCATTGATTCATGGGCCTGTACACGCCCATGCAAGCATGTACATTGCATTGCCAATTTTGGAAGTAATTTCAAGTGTGCAAATAACACTCATATTTTGTTATAAATAGAGGTCCAATGCTTCAGTCTCAAGGACCTTGCGTGCCAGCTTTGAATCCCTAGCTCCAAACCCTCACCATTCAAAGGAAAACCTGATAAATTTCAATTGAAATTCGAGTTTGAATCACACTCTTTAGAGATTCAAAAATAAAGCTTTGCACTACTCTTAATCCACTTCCACAAGTTCCATAAGCAAGATCAAGCACGAATTAAAGCAAGAGAGATCTATTTCTGCACAGTATTGAAGGTATTTTTCCAGATTTTTCTTCTCTTCGATTCTCTCTCAATTCTCATCACTTCTCTTGGATCTTTGGTTATCTGAGGTCATACCAATGTAGGCAAGAAGATTGAGTTGCTTTGAGGTTAAATCGAAGCAACTTAGTTGACACACCTCAAAATTCAACTCCACGTATCTCTCTATATATTTGGAGTTAGGTTAAATTGAGGTGATATTCGTGATCTACGCCATTTTTTCTTTAAGATCATGTCCTCCTTTTTCATTTATGATATGCTGATGATTGAACCAGTCAGGCCAGGATCATCGGAGAAGATGACCGGCCTTTGGCTCCGGCGATGAGCTGAAAGTGTTTAGAGCCATTGATTTACTTTAAAATGTTTTAATCTGAAGCGCTCATTGTGATTACCAAGCGTGTGGAATGTTGACTATCATGCACCATGGAAAGCGCGCTCTCCACCACTTGATCTGCCACGTCAATTAATGATGGAGATCAAGTGATCCACGTTTTTTTGATTATCTAATTTTTATTTTTAATCTTTTGTTTTTCATTAATTCATATTAATTTTAATATTGATCCAAAAAATATGAGTTTCACCAAAAAAAATTTAATAAAATCGTCTTTCATTTTCTGAATTAAAATTAATTTTTGGATCATTATTAATATTTTTCATGATTTAATTGATTTTGTGAATATTTTTAATTGTTTAAAAATACTTTTAAATTTCCAAAAATTCTGAAATTTTTTCTCCAAGATCCTTTGACCTTGTTTGACCTATAATAAATCTCATGGCCATTTATTTTGTGTTTTGATGAGGTTTTAGGAAATTGACCAACCATATTTAATTTAATGCATTATTTTTAATATTTTTTTAATTGTTTAAATATCAAATTAATTGTGTAGAGCCATTTTTATTGACTTTGTGGGTTTAACTTGTGGGGTTGGGCCTTGGTCAATGTTGATTTGACTTTGTTAGGTTAAGATCATTGGATTTAGGGGATTGATGGAATGTACATTGCATCTCCCAAAATGAATGAATGATCTTAACTTGGTAAAAGTTCTCCTTTATCCAATTTGTGGTTGATTCATTCCCCCCATCCCCTCTTCATCTCATTCCCCTTCCTTATGAATTCATGTCATGGACCTATGATATCTTAATATCCTAAGACTAGTTGATTGCAAAATCAACATAAGTATGGATAAGATTAGACCCCCCACTTTGCATATTCTTTTTGTGTGTTGTATGTTGCATGAGCATAGTTCATCATATTATGTGTCTAATATGCATTAACACCAAAATTCTATTGTCCGGCTTCACCTAGTTGTGACTTCTACATAAGTCCAATAACGATTGCTTAACATATCGCTAAATTTTGACACAAAAGACATATCATTCTAGTTAGTGAGATTGTAAGTCCCCCCTCTTTCATGGTATTGTGTGGAAACTTTGCCTTTTTTCCTTCCTTTGGAAGATGTCTTGGTTCAAGGATTCATGCTTGTGATAAGTGGGTTGAGTGTTCTCTAAAGAATGACAATACTAACTTCTAACTCATTAACAACTAACATTTAATTTCAAGTCATTTATTTTTAATGCACTTTAATTTTTTTAGCTTTATCCATTTTTTCATTATTCATATCATTCTAATTGTTTATGTTAATGCCATTTTCACTTTGTCCACTTGGACCATATTTTGTGATATATCGTTGTTTGTATATATTATGTTTGTTTGTGTGGTCTTTGACCATTAATGTACATAATAAGAACAAAAACCCTAAAAAACATCTTGTGTGGACTGTTGGTTTGATCTGAGACAATTGGACTTAGAATTTAGGCAACACTCCCAATGCAAAGGACTTGGCCAATGCCAATTTTCATGTAACCAAGTGCTTGAAATTTGAAAATCCATCTGATACATCATTGAAGATCCATTTGAGTTCATCTGCAACATGATCATTTTGAAGCTTTTATTTTAAACCTATGACTTATGCCATCTTGGAATTCATCTACTACATGGGCAAATTTGAATAAGATCATGGACTTGCTATGCTTGGATGGGGGCTATCTTTATTTGATGTCTTGATCTTCAAGTTGATATTTTGTATGTTGATTGTTGTGTGATTCTAAAGTCCAAGGGAAATTTGGGTTTCTATATGACATTCTTGTCTATTGGATTGCAGCCCATCGGTCAGATCTTTTCAACTCTCAACTTTTAAATTTTATGCTTAGGATTAGTCTCTTCATCTCATCCTCACTTCTTTAATTTCAAAATCTCTCCCTCCTTTTAAAAGTCTTCTTTGCTTGTGTTTATGGATTTCTAAACTTTAACCACTTTTGCAAACTAGAAACTTTGGTTGTATGCCATTGCATTTTCAAATTCATTTTCTTAAATCAAACTTATAAATTAACTAAACTATACTTGACTTAAAATTTTAAAAACCAAAAAGAACTAACACTCATTCAAACCATTTTTAGGCCTTTGTGCCTTTCAAACTTAATTTTTGTTAAAAGTAATGCACTCACTTTGAAATTGATACCACGAACTACGAGGTTTTGATCCCTCATTTTTGTGTTTGTACGTAGGCATAAGTCCGAAGGTCTTGTCAAACATAAAAATGTAATTAATAAATCCTTTTCTCATCCTCACACTCTTTTTACTTGCAAACATCATTTTTGTGTTAGTTTTGATTTGAAAACTTCTTATCTTTTGGGTTTTGTTCATACTTTTCCCTTGGAAACAATAAAAGTGCGGTGGCGACTCTTGTTTATTTGATGTCTAGCTTATCCATAGCTTAAGGATCATGAATTTACCGCTATAATAGCTCAATAAGTTGAAAACCCGAAAGGGCGGCTTAGGCAAAAAAGAGCGTCTCGGTGGATTGAAAACCCGAAAGGGCGATCAAGGCAAAAATTAGAGACATAAAATAGAAAAAATTATCCTGATAAATTGAGTACCCCATCTTGGGGAAATTTATGCAAAAATTAGGGATTATGGCAAGTAACTACATCCTACTGATTTTCAGTTTTGGAGAAGTTTTTGAGCATAACAGTCGATGTTGATTCATTATCCCCAATGGCAGCAGCCAAGAGCACAGTAGAAATCACGAGGTGGCAGAAGTATTAGTGATCATTGTATTCAATATAACCCTTTTCCATGTAAATTACCATTTTTCAGCTTTGTAAAGATCGAATGAGTCTTGTCATTTACAGACTACCATTCCATTAAATAAAGTTGAGCTTTTATCCAATTGTTTCTACTCTTATTTATTTTAGCTCAAATAGTTTTAAATTTTATTATGATCATTTTTTGAAAATAATTTTTTTAATCAAAATCATTTTTCTTAAGCATATAAAAGCATGAATTTTTAAGCAATCGATTTCATTTAAAGGGAATATCAACAGTGGTTCGAAAGCAGTAAGCCCTAAGTGTGGAGCATTATTGGTTCTCCCCAAGCAGTAGGTATATTTTCTCTTTCATCACCGACAACATTATTCAGCACTCAGTGTCTATTGATTTCTCCAAACGTTTATTGTTCGCCATTTCTCCAGTGAAGTCGCCAGCTGAGTTGGTTGATTGATCCCCTGCGAAGTTTAGTATTTATTCCCCAGCCGATCTTACATTTGGTTTCTGGCAGAACTTCGGTTTCCCCACCAATCGCCATCAGATTCGCTCCCAGTCATAGTTTCCTCCTGGTTTCTGAGCAGCTATTTGTGTTTATCCCCTGCATGATTATCTCCCATTTGATATGGTGTTGACCTAAAGTTCCCCGCAGGCTTGATAACAGTTTTCCTCGGCAGATATCCTCCTTCCCCAGCTAGGGTTGAGCTGTTGGGAGGTTGATCTCTCTTTTCTCCAGCCGTTGCCTCCCTCTCTTATGGATTGACCAAGAATTGTATCGATGATTCAAATTTGTGACACTCTTGTATCCTTTGTAATCGTTTTGTTAGCATAATCATCATATATACATATACATATACATATACACTCATATAATTTCATTATCACATCATCACACTTGTTGATTCATTCTCGTGATTTTTAATTCTCTGTTATGGTGGTACTTTATCCCCATGCAAGATTGGTGTCTGTCCTCCTCCAATTGTAGAGTGCCAGCCCCTTAAGCAGAAAGACTTTAACCTTTCTCCTTTCCCCACTGATTTATTTCCTCATGGACGATGATTTGTTTGAGTTTCCTCCCCAGTTGATTATCTGGATGGAACCATTCCCCTTGAGATATGTCCTCATCGGGTTGTGTCTCGATTGACCTTTTCTTTCTAGATCTTACCTAGATAGATGATTTGGGTCCCCTAAGAGTCTACTACCCAGTAACTGGTAATATTCTTCTTAGTTTGCAGTTTGTTATTTCTTGCTCAATACCTGGCAAAAGTAACTTTTTTCTCCCCAACGGATCCATTTTCATGTTTCCCCAAGAAGTATATCCTTGATATGTTCATCCCAACTGATGATGAATATTTTCTTCCCTTGCTTTGAGTCTATCCTTGATATGTTCATCTTAACTGGTGACTGATATTCTCATCTTTGGTATTCTACCTAGTAAAAAGGTAGTTGTAATCTCTATTTTGTTTCCCAAAGAGTTAATCCTTGATATGTTCTTCCTAACCGATGATGGGTTTTCTCCTCTTTGTGGTCTTCTGCCCAGTAATCGGTAGTTGTAAATCCTGCTTTTCTCCACTTGCAGAGTTTATCCTTGATATGTTTACTTCAACCTATGATGGATATCCTCTTTGTGGTCTTCTATCTAGTAACTGATAGATATAATTCCTATTTCTCCCCTCGGAGTCTATCCTTGATATGTTCATCCTAACCGATGACATATATTCTCTTTGATTGGTATTCTATCCAGCATTCGATAGATGTAATTCCTACTTTTTGTTGAGGTAGTTTATTCTTGATATGTTCATCCTAACCGATGACGAATATCCTCCTTAACATTTCCTGGCAAGTCTATCCTTGATATGCTCATCCTAACCGATGACGAATTTTCTTCCCTTTGAGTTTATCCTTGATATGTTCACTTTAACCAGTGACGGATATTCTCTTTTTGGTCTTCTGCCCAGTAACTGGCAGTTGTAAATCCTATTTTTCGGCTTTTCCCCAGCAAGGCTATTCTTACCCAGTAACTGGTAATGAATGCACTTCCTGGAGGCCCTCAGTGAGTCATCCTTGATAAGTTTACCCTAACCGGTAACGGGTGTCTTTTCTGTTAGAATTTTATTATCTCCTTTACCTAGTAGCAGGTAGTGGATAATAGATTTCTGCTCCTCCTGTGTTGAAGTTTATTTCTTCTCCAGTTGAGTTAAGTGCGCATTTCCTTGGCGAAATCACTGTTTTTGCATGACTCAAGTATTTCAGTTTTATTCTGATCTACCTGTTTCCCCTGCAGATGTTCATGTGTCGCCCCGGCTGAGTCTTTCCATTTTCATGGAATTCCTATAGTCTCCCAACAGTCTTTAAGTCATAGTTTGGCCTACGCATAACCTTTTTTTATCCCCCAGAATCTCTTCCTTCCCAGTGCGTTTTCCTTATGGAATGCATTATGCTCCTGCGAACCATCAGTCTCTCTGATTTCTTTTCCTTTGTGGCAATATTTCCCCACAAAGAGTTTATTTTTATTCACATCATATGCATCATGAGGTCTCTTAGGGACCAAAATTTGTTTCTATATGTTGTTATTTAAGCCCATTCTACTGAGTCAATATGAAGATTTTAACCTTCACCTCCTCAGTTAGAATTCCTTAAATAGGGGCAACTCTAAGACCCCAATTTTGACCCTAAGATCCCTCATGCAATCTCATCACATGCATTAGCATTGGGATCATACCTTGGCATTCTTCTTCCCCCTCTTTCATTGGGTTTGTTTTGGAAGAGATCACCAAACACCATGTGATTGTATCATACTTGTGTATTATTATTTTACTAACCAAAATACCAAAAATATGTCTTTGCATTTGCCTAACTCTTTTGTAGGTAGGGAATGATCAACTTTGATCTATCAAGTTCACATCTAGGATTTAAGACCCTCATTGCTAAGAGAACAACCAAGGAATGATACACAATGGCTCTAAGCATCATATATGAGTCCCAATGATCTCTACATGTTATTTTGGTCAAGCATTCTTCAAGAGTTTGGAGTTGGTTTTCCTTGGAAACCCTAGTTCATCTTGGTATCTTGAGTAACTTCTTCAACAAGCTTCTTCATCAATTGATCAAATTTCTCAAGGGAAACTTAAAAATTCATCATCTTATGCATATATGATCTACCATGAGCCTAAAAAGTCAAGATAATTGCAGGTTAGCAAGTTGGTTGATGGTGGTTGGCCAGATGGATTCTTCAAATCAAAACTGGGTCTCCCTAGACCCTATCTCCTACACTTTTCATCATGTTAAAATTATTCCAAGAGAAACGTTACTCTAAATGACATTTCAAATAACTTCCATGTTGAATTCTATAGATAATTTTTCTTGGAAAGTCATTTTCAACGTTGAAACATTATAGGTCATTTTGTCTAAACCCTAATTTGAAAGTCAACTTCCCAAGGCCATAAATTGCTCAAGTTTTATAAGATGAAATATTTCCAAGTTGCACAATAAAATTCAAGGTGTCTACTTCAACTTTTATGTTTGGAGTGAGATCTAAATCAACTTTTATGAGCATGTGATATGAAGAAACATGATAGGTCATTTTGGACCAATACCATTGAACAAGTGATTTTCCTCAACTTCAAAAATGCATAACTCACTCATCCTAAATCCAAATTATGTAAAATTGGTGACCATTTTAAATGTTTTTGAAAGATATATAACTTTTATGAAGACATTTTCTCATTTGGGGCTCACATAAAAAGTTAGGCAAGGTGGAATAATTGAATATGTAACTTGACACTTAGAAAATATTTTGACTTGTTGAAATTTCCAAATTTCTACCTCAAAATTTACCATGATACAAGTTCCAAATGGAAAAGTGGTCAACATAAGAGTTGTTCCTCTTGATCTAAGCTTTCCAAAGAGTCCTAATTCACTCATTTTGGACAAAGTTTGATAGGTCTACGCATGGCTTAAACAAGCCTGCATCAGTTGGCAAGATTCATGATTCAAATGTTCAAACAACTTTACCTTGCCATTGAAGCTTCATGCAGACCTCATTTCAGTTGATTGTGGACCTAATTGGATTGCTTCATGGGCCTGCACACGTCCATGCAAGCATGAGCATTGCATTGCCATTTTTAGAGAATATTTCAAGTGTGCAAATAACACTTCTCATTGCTATAAATAGAGGTCCAATGCCTCAGTTCAGAGGACCATGTGCGCCAGCTTTGCCCCCAACCTTCCAAACCCTCTCAATTCAAAGGAAAACCTGAGAAATTTCAACTGAAATTTGAGTTTGAATCTCACTATTTGGAGATTCAAAAACTCCAGGATCCAAAGCTTTACATTACTCTTAAGCCACTTCCACAAGCTCCATAAGCAAGATCAAGCACGAATTGAAGCAAGAGAGATCCAGTTATGCACAACATTGAAGGTATTTTTCCAGATTTTTCTTCTCTTCGATTCTCTCTCAATTCTCTTGGATCCTTGGTTGTCTGAAGTCCTACCAATGTAGGCAAGAAGATTGAGTTGCTCTGAGGTCAAATCGAAGCAACACAGTTGTCACACCTCAAAATTCAACTCCGCGTATCTCTATATATATTTGGAGTTAGTTAAAATTGAGGTGATATTCGTGATCTACGCCATTTTTTCTTTAAGATCATGTCCTCTTTTTTCATTTATGATGTGGTGATGATTGAACCAGTTCGGCCAAGGTCATCGGAGAAGATGGCCGACCATTGGCTCCGACGATGCGCTGGAAGTGTTCAGAGCCATTAGATGAGTTTAAAACGTTTTAATCAGGAGCGTACATTGTGATTCCCCAGCGTGTGATCAGTTGACTCAAGCGCATCATGGAACGCGCGCTCTCCACCACTTGATTTGATTATTTTAGGTTAAGATCATTGGATTTAGGGGATTGATGGAATGTACATTCCATCTCCCGAAATGAATGAATGATCTTACCTTGGTAAAAGTCCTCCTTTGTCCAATTTGAGTTTGATCCATTTCCCTTCCCTCTTCATCTCATTCCCCTTCTTTATGCATTCATGTCATGGACCTATAATATCTCTATATCCTAAGGCTAGTTGGTTGAAAAATCAACATAAGTATGGATGAGATTAGGTCCCCCACTTTGCATATTCTTTTTGTGTATGATATGTTTCATGAGCATAGTTCATCATACTATGTCTCTAACATGCATTAACACCAAAATTCTATTACCCTGCCTCAAATAGTTGTGACTTCTACATAAGTCCAATTACGATTGCTTAACATAGCGTTAAATTTTAATCCAAAAGGCATAGAATTCTAGTTAGTGAGATTGTAAGTCTCCCCTCTTTCATGGTATTGTGTGGAAACTTGGCCTTTTTCCTTCCTTTGGAAGATGTCTTGGTTCAAGAATCCATGCTTGTGATAAGTAGGTTGAGTATTCTCCAAAGGATGACTTAAACAAAAGAAAAGCAAAAGCAATACTACCTTCTAACTCATTAACAACTAACCTTTAATTTCAAGTCATTTACTTTTAATGCAATTTAATTTTTAAGCTTTATTCATTTGCTATTTTTCATATCATTCTAATTGTTTATGTTAATGTCATTTTCACTTTGTCCATTTGGACCATATTTTTGTGATATATTTTGTTTGTGTATATTGTGTTTGTTTGTGTGGTCTTTGACCATTAATGTACATAATAAGAACAAAACCCCTAAAAATATCTTGTGTGGACTATTGGTTTATCTAAGACAATTGGACTTAGAATTTAGGCAACATTCCCTATGCAAAGGACTTGGCCGATGTCAACTTTCATGTAACCAAGTGCTTGTAATTTGAAACTTCATTCTATACATCATTGAAGATCCATTTGAGTTCATCTGCAACAAGATCATTGTGAAGATGTTGTGATTTATGCATTATGGAATTCATCTTCTACAGGGAGAATTTGAAGAAGATCATGGAGTTGCTAAGCTTGGATGTGGCTATCTTTATTTGATGCCTTGCTCTTCAAGTTGATATTTTGTACATTGTTTGTTGCTTGATTCTAAAAGTCCAAGGGAATTTGGGTTCCTATATGACATTCTTGTCCATTGGATTGCAGCCTGTAGCGGGAAATTCATGATCATCAAGCTATTAACAAGCTAGAGATCAGTTAACAAGAGTCGCCACCGCGATTTTATTGTTTCCAAGGGAAAAGGGAAAAAATGTGAACAAAACCCAAATAGTAAGAAGTTTTCAAATAAAAACTAATAAAAGTCAGCGATCACATGTAAGGGGGTTGGTTACACAGAGGGAAGGTGTTAGCACTCTATAACAGAACGTTCCCTAGGGTGTAATGAATGTGGTTTTCTCCATATCCTTGGGTTCCATCTTAATCTGATTATATCCGGAAAATCCATCCATAAACGAAAAGACTTTGAATTTAGCAGTATTGTCTACCAACATATCAATGTGTGGCCGAGGGAAATCATCTTTTAGACTGGCTTTATTCAAATCTCTATAGTCAAGACACATGCGGACTTTTCCATCTTTCCTCGACACTGGCACAATATTGGCCACCCATTGCGGATACTCAGCGGTCACAAGGAAACTGGCATCAATCTGCTTCTGAACTTCCTCCTTGATCTTAACAGCCATATCAGGATGCGTTCTTCTTTACTTCTGCTTGACAGACGGGCATTCTGGCTTCAACGGTAATCTATGCTCCACAATCTCAGAATCCAACCCAGGAATGTCTTGATAGGACCAAGCAAACACATCTGAATACTCTCGAAGAAGATCAATCAACCCCTTCTTAGCATTTGGACACAATCGAGACCCAATCTTGACTTCTTTCATATCGTCTTCGGAACCTAAGTTGACTAGCTCAATTTTCTCTTCAAACGGCTAAATAATCTTTTCATCTTGCTCAAGAAGACGATACAATTCATCACTCACCTCTACATCACTTTCCTCCTCGGCTTCAAGCACAGGGAATTCAAAATTTGGAGAAGGAGAAGGATCATTGTATTCAATGGGGTTAGGAACCAACCTGCATAATGATTTGATATTTTGATTTTAGAGAAGTGAATTTGTGACCAAATATTATGCAGATGGACAATTATATTGTTTATTTATGTTTTTTGTGATTACCATTTTCGGAATACAGCAAAAAGTAAAAACAAAACATCAAAGATGTGGATGAATAAAATTAATTTTATTAATGATCAATTTAAAATGCCCAACAATGTTCACTTCTCCCATAGGCATAGGAGAAGGATTTTTAAAATATAAAAGCAATTACTTAGATTGATGCAAAATAACAAGAATATCAACAGCAGTCCAATTGTTGCATGTCTTTCCATGCGTCACAAAGTTGGTGCAGTCTTCCTCTTCACTATCCTCTAGCACAGCAGCTAAGTGTTGTTCATTCCCATGAATAAAGCCTCCACTACGGAAGCTGAGTTGCATCTCTTTTGATCTAACGGTTGACGAGCCCTTCTGGAACCCCAAACCAGTTCTTCCTTTGTTGTCGGTGACCTCTACCACGCGCCCCCACTGATCAACAGGACCTTCTTCCACAATCTTCTGTGCATCTTTCAGAGAGGACGTAGGTGCCCCAACTCTCTTCTCAGCAGTAATAGATAAGGCTTGGAACGGCGTTCCAACCTCATCCTCATCTTCCACGTATAAAAAAGATGACAAATGGCTGACTAACATTGCTTTCTCACCTCCAATAATCACCAACTTGCCATTCTTGACAAATTTGAGCTTCTGGTGCAGAGTGGAAGTAACAGCTCCTGCTTCGTGAATCCACGGCCTTCCCAACAAACAGCTGTAGGCCGGGTGAATATCCATTACCTGGAAAGTAATCTGAAAATCACTCAGACCTATCTTGACTGGAAGGTCCACTTCTCCAATGACAGTCTTGCGCAAGCCATCAAAGGCTTTGACAATTACCCCATTGTACCTCATGGGAGCTCCTTGATAAGATAACTTTGACAATGTTGATTTTGGAAGCACATTGAGTGATGAACCAGTGTCAACTAGCACGTTTGACAAAGCATCTTCTTTGCAATTCACCGAAATATGCAAAGCCAGGTTATGATTTCTTCCCTCCTCAGGGAGTTCTTCATTGCAAAAGCTCAAATTGTTGCACGAAGTGATGTTAGCTACAATATGATCAAATTGAGCCACAGTAACATCTTTCTCCACGTATGTCTGTTCAAGAACTCTCTGGAGTGCTTCTCTGTGCGCTTTAGAGTTTAAAAGCAGAGACAACACGGAAATCTTAGAGGGGGTCTGGAGCAACTGCTCAACCACGTTGAATTCACTCCTCTTGATCAGTCGGAGTACCTCATCATCATCACCATTGGCTTTCAAATTGCTAGATTCACCAAACTTATCCTTTGAACAACCAACAGGATCTACACTAGGCACCTCCTCCTTCTTACCAACAATCAATTCTTCTTTATTCTCCGGGATCACCGGTCCAAAAACTCGACCACTGTGGGTCAGCTTCGTAACATCTACAATGCTTACCACTGAACTAGTCGTAGGCAACGGGACCTCTTGACCATTCTCCATCATCGTAGCATTGTATTGATATGGCACAGCTTTATCAGATGCATACGCGACTGGGTCCGCTAACCGTATTACCAACGGCGAGACTGATCTATTGCTGACATTGTTACTGCTGCTATCATACTGAATCACCAACCACTCTGGTTTCCTTAAAACGGGAACAATGACATTAACATCATCATCTTCATGACGATATTGACAAATCTAGATCATGCCTTCATACATCAAGCGTTGGATGTCCCTTTTCACAACAACACACCCTCTTAGGTTCACACTACAAATATCACAACCTTCGTGATCATGTTCATAGTCACTCACCATACAGATGTCCTTGTGTATTTGCATCAAAGATCTTCGGATAAACCGGACATCAAAGACTTTGAATTCACTAGGACAGCCATCCACCATATTCATTGAGGTATTCCCATGAGCGGGAAAGGGGTTTGCTTTCACATTAGGTGCGCGGTCTTCAAAAGACACCATGCCACTCTTCATCAGCTTTTGCACCTCATACTTCAGTGGATAACAATTATCAATATCGTGCCCAGGTGCACCCTGGTGAAAAGCACGGCGAAAGTTCAGGTTTATACCACCAAGGAAGTGGTTCTGGTGTCTGCGGTGGATTCCTCGGTTGAATCAAATTCTTGAGGACTAAATATGGGTACAGTTCTGCGTATGACATAGGAATTGGGTCAAAAGAGACCTTCTTCCTCTCGAAGTTTTGTTGCTGGTGATGATTGTTGTTGGAATTGTTGTTGTTATAGGTGTTTGTTCTTTGTTGCAGTTGTTGTTGTTGACGTTGATTTTGATACTGATGTTGTTGTTGTTGTTGATATGGTATTGTTTGCTGATTTGAAAATACTGGAATGACAGAAGATACTTGATGATGGTGATGTTGACGGGGTGGTGGATTTCTTATGATTTAATGCCTCCTCTGCCTCCCTCTTGAAATAGCATTGGCCTCACTATCCTTCCTCTTGTTGAAACTATTCCCATATTTCTTGCTAGTTGACGCCTCCTCTTTCGACAATCGTCCTTCACATACCCCCTCTTCAAGTCTCATCCCCATGTTTACCATCTCCGTAAAATCATTGGGGGCACTGGCAATCATACGTTCATAATAAAATGAACTCAGGATTTTGAGAAAGATTTTCATCATCTCCTTCTCCTCCGAAGGAGGAGTGATCTGGGCAGCCAACTCCCTCCAACGCTGGGCATACTCTTTGAATGTCTCTTTATCTTTCTGAGACATGGACCTCAGTTGGTCCCTATTTGGCTCCATATCCATGTTGTACTTGTACTGTTTCACGAAAGCCTCTCCTAGATCATTAAAAGTGTGGATGCTTGCACTATCTAGTCCCATATACCATCGGATCGCAGCACCTGCCAGGCTATCTTGGAAATCGTGAATCAGTAGTTGATCATGATCTGTCTGGGTTGACATCTTGCGGGCATACATCACAAGATGACTGAGTGGACATGAGTTTCCCTTATACATCTCAATGTCAGGCACTTTGAAATTCACAGGGATTTTCACATTGGGCACTAAGCACAATCCAGCAGCACTCTTCCCAAACAGATCTTTGCCTCTCAGCGTCTTCAGTTCCTTGCGTAGCTCAAGTAATTGGTCCTTCATCTCATCCATCTTCTCATAGACGTCCAGGCCCTCAGATGGCTCGGAGTGATAGATGGTGTGTTCTACACGCGGCAAAGTGTGCACAACGGGAGGTGGCACAGACATGACCGAGCTAGATGCCGGCATGGAAGCAAAAGTGGGAGCGAAACCCTCTGACACAAAATTAGGTGGCATCCCCCAAGGGAATCCAGTAGGAAGATTCGGAGCGAAGTGAGCGGTGGCAGCAGGCACTGTAGATGTAACCACTTCAGAGATGACTGTCCTCGCGGGAGGAGTTCCAGGAGTTGGAGAAGTTTGGCTTTGGGCAGCAAGAACTGACTCCATCATGGCAGTCAGTCGGGCAATCTCCTTTTTCAAGTCTCGGTTCTCTTGCTCAAGGTGTTCCATGATCTTTGGATGATTAGCTCGAGTGTTGTACCGGTGAGTCAGCTTGGCTAAAGCACAGAAGAACACCAATCAGACACCTGGCAAAAACCTGCTTATGCAAATGATGCATAAAATGCAATGCTTATTTTTATTTTCCAAGGAACTTACTATATCATTTACAAATATAAAATTGAAATGACAATTGCAATAACTTGATATGACCAAAACAATCTCTTTTCATTTATATAAATTGGAAGGATTATAGTGAGTACAATTTCAGAAAACAAAATAAAAGATACAAGAGAAAAGGAGACTAGTCATCCTAAGGATCCCTAACAACAATGTCAGAAGATCTGGCTGAAGGCGCGTACTTCCTTCGAATGCGACGAATCTCAGTCTCAAAAGAAGCTTTCATCCGAGTCTTCTCGAGGACAAGCTAGTCAACAATCTTCTTCCAAGCGACGGAAGGCTAAGGCATGCTAGAAGATGAAACCTCTGGCTCTCTCTGTCTCTTCGTCACTCGGTCTTCAAGTAGCTCAATCAGTGCATCTTTGTCCTTAGACTCCAATAGCAACTCTTCATGCTTCTTGCTTAAAGCATGGAAACGCTCTTCCCACATATCCCTCTCTTGCTTCATCTTGACGAGCATGCCTTCCAACTCCTCTACATCTTGGTTAGGGAGAGTTAATGGCTCAACCACAACCATAGACGTAGGTATTTCACAAGGATAAGGCATCTTCAACTCCATAGCTCTCTTCTTCACCCAAAGAGTGTAAGCTTCCAAAGCTACACAATTGCGTGGACCAAACTCGGATCTTCCTTTCCTATGCACATTATGCCAAGCATGCACAATCTTCTACTTCAAATGTTGGGGATCTTTATCCTCTTGATATAAAAGACCCTCTAACAACATGTTATTAGGCTTGTCTCTCAAGGGGAACCCAAGTTGACGACGAGCCAAAGCAGGGTTGTAGCTAATTCCTCCTTGTGTACCAATGAGAGGCACATTAGAGAATTAACCACAACTATCAATAATCTCTACACTGCTTAAAGATGGGTCATAACAAACTATATCATCATTAGTGAGAGACATAAGTCTCTGAGACAACCTTAGACATTGTTTGTTCTACACAAAAGCAGGCGTCTGAGGCAAGTGCGAAATAAACCACTTGTACAGAAGAGGAATGCAACAGACAATCATTCCACCACCCTTAGAATTCCTTAGATGCAAAGAGAAATGCATATCACCCAACAAAGTAGGCACAGGATTCCCAATCAAGAAAAGTTTAATGGCGTTAACATCAACAAAACTGTCAATGTTAGGGAACCAAGCTAATCCATAGATGAGCAACACAAAGGTAGCTTCAAAAGCATCCACACTACCAGCTTGAGAAAAAGTAATAGCTTCCTTGATGAGGAAAACATATGGCAACCCAAATAACCCTCCTTTCTTCACCCAATGAGCCTCTATCTCAGACTTCTTCAAGTGAAGAGCTTCAGCAATAATACTAGATCGGGGAATCTCCTCCAATCCACTAAAAGGAACTCTACTAGAAACAGGTATCCCCAAAAGATGAGAATACTCCTCCAAGGTAGGCACAAGCTGAAAATCTGGGAAAGTGAAACAATGGTAGAGAGGATCATAGAACTGCACCAATACACTCAACAATCCTTCTACTACATCAGCAGATAAGATGGGCAGAAGTTTCCCATGACGTTGTTTGAAGTCCAAGGGATCTAATACAAAAGATGCTAGCTTCCTTAACTCTTTCAAATCTAGACATCTGAAACTGTACTTCTTAGTGTTCCTTCGTCCACAATCCATGGTCTGAAAATATTTGCAAATGATACCTTAGTTCCTTGAAATTTTGTGTGATGAATGTTATGATGCGCATGAAATGCATGAATGCAACAATCACAAGTAAGGGATCACACACAAGGCAAACAAAGGTCAAGGGATGAATCAAGGCATTGTCAAGATCAATCATCCATTTTGGTGGATTATGGTTTACACCTTATCAACACCCAAGTTCCATTGATATTGACAAGACTTGATTGGATCAACCAAGAATCAAGGGTTTGTTGTAAGTCACGAGCATGGAGTCTGTGTAAGAACCATCCCAAAGGAGTGAACTAAGAATAAAACCCGTAGATCATGTTCTAAAAAGTTCCCAGAGTCTTAATTCCACTATCGGATATTACAGGTTAAGATGACTGACTCATCGACCCATAATATTCTCAAGAGAAACTCGTCTGAGTGTAGTATCGCGTAATAACTGTTATCAAGTCTACACCTGAACAGTTTTTGCACTACATCCTAAATAGGCCAAGATGGGTTAGGTGTTCTAAGGTCCTCAGCTTCTCAGACCCAATTAGAAATAATCATGCCTAACCACAAATACTTGTGTGACATTTCCAAATCCAAAGGAGTCTCCACTGAGCAGATGGATCTCAAGCCAACTTGTTAAGGACTACTCCATAAAAGTCGAACATGACTATACCATCCTCTTATCTTAATTGCACTCAAGTTCGGGTTAGAACTTATCTCACCACTCAGAGATCACCAAGCACAACAAGCAGATTATATCATACATACATATATACAAACATCACATATATACAAATATATTCACACAAAAAGTAGGCTAAACCCACTGGAGACTACTCCCCAGCAGAGTCACCACTTAATTTCTGTAGCGGGAAATTCATGATCATCAAGCTATTAACAAGCTAGAGATCAGTTAACAAGAGTCGCCACCGCGATTTTATTGATTCCAAGGGAAAATGGAAAAAATGCGAACAAAACCCAAATAGTAAGAAGTTTTCAAATAAAAACTAATAAAAGTCAAAGATCACAGGTAAGGGGGTTGGTTATACAGAAGGAAGGTGTTAGCACCCAAAGTGTCCTAGGTACTCTTAGGGAACCCTTTTATGTGCATATGTATTTTGTACAAAGTGATGTTTACAAACAAATAGAATGGGGGGATGAGAAAAGAATTGATTAATTATATTTTTGTGTTTGACAGGACCTTCGGTCTTGTGCCTACGTACCAACATATAAATGAGGGATCAAAACCTCGTAGTTCGTGCTTGAAATTTCAAAATGAGTGTGTTGGTTTTAACAAAATTTAAGTTTGAAAGGCACAAAGGCCTAAAAATGATTTGAATGAGTTAGTTCTTTTTGGCTTTTTGAAAGTTTAAGTCAAGTATAGTTAAGTTCATTTACAAGTTTGAGTTAAGAAAATAAGTTTGAAAAGCAATGGCATAGGGCCAAAGTTTCTACCTTTTGCAAAAGTGGTCAAAGTTTAGAACAAAAATAGTTCACACAAAGAAGATTTTGAAAATGGAGTGAGAGATTTTGAAATTAAAGAAATGGGGAGAAGATGAAGAGACTACCCTATGTACAAGAATTTAAAAGTTTAAAGTTGAAAAGATTTGACTAAATGGGAGCAATCCAATAGACAAGTATGTCAATAGAAACCCAGAATTCCCTTGGACTTTTTTAGAATCAAGCAACACACAAATGCACAATTATATCAACCAGAGCAAATGCATCAAATAAAGATGGCCTCATCCAAGCTTATCCACTTCATGATCTCCTTCAAAATGGCCTATGTAGCAGATGAATTCCACAAGTCACGGGTTCGACATAATAGCTTACCAATGATCAATGTTACAAATGAATCTGGAGAGGTCTTGAATGATGTATCAGATGAACACAAACTTGCAAGTTCTTGGTTCTTCAACAAATTGGCATTGGCCAAGTCCATTAGCAAAGGAATGTTGTCTAAGTTCTAAGTCCAATTGGGGAGATCAAATAACAGTCCACTCAAAAAGTCTTTTAGGGTTTTTGTTATTATTATGTACATTAATGGTCAAAGACCACACAAACAAGCAAAGCAACAAAGTATATCACACAATATGGTCCAAGTAGACAAAGTGAAAATTACATAAACATAAACAATTAGAATGATATGTACAATGACAAATGATAATAGAACAATAATAGTAAATTGCATTAAAAGTAAAAGCTTGAAAGTAAAAGTTAATGGTTAGTTTTGTTTGCTTTTTGATTTCAAGACATTCTTTGGAGAACACTCAACCCAATTGCCACAAGCATGGATACTTGAACCAAAACATCTTCCAAAGGAAGGAAAGAAGGCCAAGTTTCCACACAATACCATGGAAGAGGGGAGACTTACAATCTCACTAACTAGAATGCTTATGCCTTTTATGTCACAAATTTAGCGCTATGTTAAGCAATCGTAATTGGACTTATGTAGAAGTCACAACTATTTGAGGCCGGGAAATAAACTTTTGGTGTTAATGCATGTTGGGGACATAGTATTAAGAACTATGCTCATTAAACATACCACACACAAAAATATGCAAAAGGAGTGACTTAATCTCACCCATACTCATGTTAATCTTTTAATCAACTTGCATTAGGATTTGAGATGTCATTGGCCAATTGAAATGAATGGATGAAGAAGGGGAATTAGATGAAGAGGGAAAGGGATGAATGAAATCACAAATTGGTCAAAGGAGGACTTTTACCAAATTAATATTATTCATTCATTTTGGGAGATGGAATGTACATTCCATCAATCCCCTAAATCCAATAATATTAACTTGACAAAGTCAAATCAACCTTGACCAAGGCCCAACAACAAATGAGAAATCCAAATAAGTCAATACAATGGTCAACTCAATTAAAATGACATTTATTCAATTAAAAATATTAAAATAATGCATTAAATTCAAATATATTTTGTCCAAATCCTAAAATCACATCAAAACACCAAATAAATGGCCATGTGATTTATCATAGGTCAAACAAGGTCGAAGGACCTTGGATAAAAAAAATCATAATTTTTGGACACTTAAAAATATTTTTTAACAAATAAAAACAAATGAAAAATCAATTAATTCATGAAAAATATTAATAATGATCCAAAAAATAATTTTAATTCAGAATATGAAAGAGAAAAATATTTGAAATTTTTTGGTGAAAGTCCCATATTTTTTGGATCAATATTAAATTTATTATGAATTATTGAAGAAAATGGAATTAAATGGAAATTCAGAAAATGCTAAATTACGTGGACCATCAGATCTCCCTCATTAATTGAGGTGGCATATCTGATGATCCACAGCGCGCGTTCCACCAACACGTGAGTCAACTGCGCTGCAAACATGTTAATAAAAAGGAACGGCTGAGATTATAACGTGGAGGTTAGATCACACGGTTTAGACCAAAGACAACTCATCACTGGAGCCAGAGCTCCGGTTGTCTTCTCCGGCGAGCTTCGTCGGACTGGTCATCATGAACCATCACCAAAATTTCAAACAGGGACATGATTTTAAAGAGAAAACATCACTATGCACGAATATCACCTCCATTTCTTCCGATTCCAACTATATTGAGAGATATGTGGAATTGAAAAATGAGGTTCATGATCTGAGTTGCTTTGATTTGGCCTCAAAGCAACTCAAACACCTTGCCTACATTGGTAGGACTTCATCCAACACAATAATCAAGAGAATTGAGCAAGAAACAAGGAGAATAGAAGAGATCAAATTTTCTGCAAATTACCTTCAATGGAGGTCTGAGCTTGCTAGATCTTGATCTGAATCATGCTTGGCTTCACTTCAATTGCTTGCAGAAGAGGAATGGAATGGCTTAGAATCAATGGACTCCTGGAGAGTTAAATTCCAAAATAGTGGAGATTCAAGCTCAAATTCAACTGAATTTTTCAGGTTTATCCTCTTAATGTGAAGGGTTTTCTGTGGGGATTCAAAGCTGGCGCAAGGTGTCTGTGATTTCTGAGCATGAGGGCTTCAATTTATAGAGAATTCAAATGATATTTGCACACTATCTCAACTTTCCAATTTTGGCAAAATGATGCAAGCATGGTGCATGGGCGCTCATAGGCCCATGAAATGATTATTTGAAAGTCCAAAATGAAGTTCATATGCATTGGAGATGGATTGGATTGCAAGGCAATTGAGCATTGTTGTTTGAAGTTTGATTCATGACACATGATACCAACCTATTTAAGCCATGCACAACCTATGCATTTCTCATCCAAAATGCATGAATTTTAGCTCTTTGGAAAGGTGAGATCAAGATGAACAAGTTTGATGTTGAACACTTTTTCATTTGGAGCTTGGAACTTGGAGATATTTGAGGTGGAAGTTTGGAAAAATTTGACATACTGAAAATTTTCTAAGTGTCAAGCCATATGTCTCAATATTCCTCCTTGCTTAACTTTTTATAGGAGCTTAAAATGAGAATAGTGACTTCATCAAAGTTGTAGATCTCTCAAATACCTTTAAAATGGTCACTAATTTCATGTCATTTTGATTTGAAATGATAGAGTTATGCATTTTTGAAGTTTGGCAAAATCACTTGATCAATGGTATAGGTCAAAAGTGACCTATAATGTAGCCTCATATCACATGTGCAAAGGAGTTGAATTAGCTCTCACTCCAAACATAAAATTTGAAGTAGACACATTGAACTTGATTGTGCAACTTGGAAATCTTTCATCTCATGAAAACTGAGCAAGTTATGGCCCTGGGAAGTTGACTTTCAAAATAGGGTTTAGACAAAATGACCTATAATGTTTCAGTATAGAAAATGATTTTCCAAGAAACACTAGCTCTAGGTCTCAACATGAAAGTTGCTTATAATGTCATTTAGAGTAAGTTTCATTTTGGAATCATTTCTATATGGTGAAAATTGTAGGAGATAGGGTCTAGGGAGACCCAGTTTTGATCGGATGAATTCATCTGGCCAACCACCATCAACCAACTTACTAATCTTCAATTCTCTTGACTTTCTTGGCTCATGGTAGATCATATATGTGTAATATGGTGAAAGTTTAAGTGTCCTTTGATAAATTTTGATCAATTGGTAAGATAGCTTGTTGAAGAAGTTACTCAAGATACCCAGTCAAACTACGGTTTCCAAGGCAAATCACCCTCAAACTCTTGAAGAAAACTTGATCACTATAACATGTAGAAGAAAATGGGACTCATATATGATGATCATAACCATTATTGAGTTGATTCTGGATTGTGCTATTTGTTCATGAGGGTCTCAAACCCTAGATGTGATCAATGAATCAAGGAGATCATGCCCCTACCTACAAAAGAGTTAGATAGATACAAAGACATATTTTTGGTATTTTGGTTAGTAAAATGATAATATACAAGTATGATATAATCACAAAGTGCTTGGTGATCTCTCCCAAAACAAACCCAATGAGAAGGGGTAAGGAGGATGCCAAGGTATGATCCCAATGCTAATGCTTATGATGAAATTGCATGAGGGATCTTAGGGTCAAAATTGGAGTCTTACACAGCCCATTGGTCAGATTTTTTTAACTCTTAAGTTTTAATTTTTGTGCATAGGATTAGTCTCTTCATCTCCTCCCCACTTCTTTAATTTCAAAATCTCTCCCTCTTTTCAAAAATCTTCTTTGCTTGTGTTTGTTGATTTTTAAACTTTGACGACTTTTGCAAATTAGAAACTTTGGCCTTATGTCATTGCATTTTCAAACTCATTTTCTTAATCAAACTTGTAAATAAGCTTAATTATACTTGACTTAAAATTTCAAAAGCCAAAAAGAACTAACTCATTCAAACCATTTTTAGGCATTTGTGCCTTTCAAACTTAAATTTTTGTTAAAAAACAATGCATCCACTTTGAAATTGATACCACGAACTATGTGGTTTTGATCTCTCATTTGTATGTTGGTACGTAGGCACAAGTCCGAAGGTCTTGTCAAACACAAAAATATAATTAATGAATTCTTTTCTCATCCCACCATTCTATTTGTTTGTAACATCTTCTATACCCAAAAACATATGCACAAAAAAAGGGCTCCTTAGGAGTACCTAGGACACTTTGGGTGCTAACACCTTCCCTCTGTGTAACCAACCTCCTTACCTGTAATTCCTGGCATTTTATTAGTTTTGATTTGAAAACTTCTTATTTTTGGGTTTTATTCGTACTTTTCCCTTTTCCCTTGGAAACAATAAAAGCGCGGTGGTCACTCTTGTTTATTTGATGTCTAGCTTATCCATAGCTTGATGATCATGAATTTACCGCTACACCTAGAAGCTACTAGGAGTGTATAATTGTCATTCCTAGTGCATCAGTAAGCACTCCCTCACCCTCGGGTGTTACATGTAACCATTATCTTCCCTCTTCAACCTCAAGTGTTACAATGTTCCTCTGGAGTACATGAAATCAGGTACTCATCAGAAGTAGTTGTTAATGAGTTCGAAGATAGCCTTGGAGGTTGTCTTCATTTATTTTTATTTATCACTTTTAGTTGGTATTTATTTGCACTAATCTGTAACACTGGGAATGAGGGCTTTATTTATTTTGGAGTTTTTGTTGAAGTTTTATTTTCACTATTTGGTGGTTTATTAAATTATTGATGATTATGAGGATTAATTGACTTTCCTTTGTGAGTTTGAAACTATTTTTATGAAATGAATGATTTGTATGAAGTAACATTCCTAAAAATGTACTATTTTCTCTTTTATATTAAGAGTCAGAGTTTAGGGTGTTACAACTTTAATGTGGGAAAAGCATGAATAATTGTATATGAATAATTCATTGGCTCATAAGCTATGTTTGAAACATCAACTATATTCATTATGAGTGGTAAATAACAAATCCATAATGAAGCAATTTACAGAATTTCATAAGATCATTGATGATCGGGAGAATATTGAGGTATAGATTGATGATGAGGACAAGGCTCTACTCTTGTTAAACTAATTACCTAGATCTTTTGATCACTTTAAGGATGCATTCCATTATGATAAGTAAGGTAATACTACTTTGGATAAAGGATCTTTCAATTATAAAGTATTTAAAGGTTAATGATAGTGGTGAAGGAATGAGTGTCTCAAGAGGAATAAGTGGTAGGACATGAAAATCCAAATCCAAAGGTTTTGATAAGTCAAGGTTAAAATACTTTATTTTTTAGAAAAACAAACACTTTGAGAAGGATTGTCTCGAGACGGGGGCATGATGATTTTGTCCAGATTTCATTTTCTCAAGTGGAAATGAGTATGGTTATAAGAGTGTTGCTAAACTAGTGGTGTCGAGTTTTGAGACTCAAAAGAGTTGGGTCATAGACACAGGATGCTCTTATTAGATGTGCCCAAGGAAAGAATACTTTGGGGTTTTGGAATTGTAAGACAGTGTAGTCATTTGAATATGTAGTTGTAAGACCCTAATTTTGACCCTAAGATCCGTCATGGCATCATATCATTGCATTTAAATTTGCCTCAAGGATCATAGCATCTTGGTTCCTTACCTTTGGGTGGGAATTTGTGTGAGTTGGTTTGAGACCACCAAGCATGCTTGAATTGTATATTATTGATTTTATTATTTTGTTCACTAACCAAAAGCACAAAAATATGTCACTAACATCTTTTGTTTTGTAGCTTGAGAAATCATAAGATCTGAGGCTCATAGGAGACCCTATGCTCATTGATATGACCAGGTGAAAATGAAAACAAGCATGACAATGGTTCCCAAGGCTCTCATTCATCCTATATGCCTCCCAAGTATCTCAATTTGTCAATTTGATCAAAGCAAACCAAGGGACTTGAGGCTTGTTTCCCAAGGAAACCCTAATTCATATGTGCATCAATTGTGCCTTGCTCATGAAGCAACCTCAACCCATGATCAAATATAATCAAGGGAAGTTCTTTCACTTATCATTTCATGCATATTTGAGCTTATTTGAGTGTCCTCAATCATCAATTCATCAAGGTTTGAGGTATGGACTTGAGAAGTTGATCAGTCAAATCATTTGACTATTTTGAAATCCACTAAGACCTAACTTTTAATTTGTTTATCAAATTAAGATTACCCCAAGATAAAAAATATTCTTATGAACCATATGAACAACTTTCATGTTCATCAAAAATTTATTTGAAGCTTGGAAGGTCATCATCCATTTCAAAACATTATAGGTCATTTTAACTAAAACCCTAATTTTGCGTCAACTTCCCAAGGACATAACTCTCTCATTTTTTATGATTTTGAGGTGGGATAAAATTCATTGGAAATTTTAATATGTCGAATTCATTTATTATGTTGAACAAATTTTCATAATCCTAAAAGAAATACATGTGATAATGCAAAACATTATAGGTCACTTTGGACCAAAGGCATTGAAATGTGAAAAGGTCCAACTTCAAGTGCCCATAACTTTCTCATAAAAAATCCAAATGATGCAAAATTTGAGTACAAAGTGATTGCCTTGAAAATATCTACAACTTTGATGTCGAAGGTTTTGTCATTTGGAGCTTGCATCAATGAAACATAAGGGCTTGAAGTTGGACCATTTTGGAAATTTTCCAATGCACATGTTTTGCACCTTGAACTTTATGACCAATTTTCACTAATTTCCCAATTCCAAATGAAGTTTTGTTCAACATAACAATTGATCAACCATTACCCATAAGGCCATGTTTTATTTTGGGAAGAGGCATTTTCGAAGAGATGAAGAATCATGTGCATTTTTAGAAACCAATTGAAAACTTCATGCACACTCATTTGTAGTCCTATCTGCACGTCCATTTCCACTTAATATGAGTTCAGCTTGCCAAATCAATAGGATTTGGGCCCTCCATGCGCCTGTACAGGCCCATGCACGGAGGCCCTTATCATTCATGCACTCAAAATTCTCATGCTTGCAGCTTGCATTTGCTATAAATAGAGGTGCATACCATCATCAAAGATCAACCTGAAGGCGCCTATTATGCTGCAAAACTCCATCCAAACCTCACTTTAAAGGAATTTCTCTCTTTCATTTCAAATATCCAGATCCAATTTTCAACTTCATTGGTTGATCATTGGACTTAAAATTCCTTGGCCTTGCTTCATCTTCACCTCAAGAATGAACTGCAATCAAGAACTGTGAAGAATTGTCCTCCATAGATCTACATTTCAGAGGTGGATGTTCAAACTTTTTTCTTTGAAACTCATCGATTCTTGCTTGTTTCTTGTGTTTATTGGTTTGGTTGAAGTCCTCTCATCAGAGGCATTTGAATTGTGCTTTTAATTTTGCAAAATCATCAAATTCAGTTTGAACTCCATTATTTTCTTCTTCTGATTTCTCTTCCTATGGGGATCTAGAAGGAAAACCAATGGTACAAGGGTGATGTACATCACCCCAGCTTTCCAATGACATGAGGATCGCTTCATTTGGTTAAGTTTTGTCTGTCTGCAACTTTGGCCAGAATCCCTGAGCTCGCCGGAGAAGACGGTGGTGTACACCACCGTCCGTTTGCCAGATTGAACATGGACCCTTGGATTTGTTTTCCAGATCTAATTAGAGCCTCTCATTCTTATGACTTTATTTAATCTCTCGTGTGTCTCAGTTGACTAAGGCATATGGTAAGCGCGCGCTGAGAGTCCTTGGATGTGCCAGCTCAATTAACGAGACTGGATCCAATGCACCAGATATTTTCCCATTTTCCATTTTCTGATTTTAATTTCTTTTATTTTCTTTTATTTCCTTTTATTTCAAAAAATCATAACTCTTTCATTTTAATTCCAAATAATATGGGACCAATTGCATTATTTTCCTTTTAATTTCTAGTTTATGAAAATGATTTTTAATATTTTTTATTTTCTCATTTGATATTTTTTGTGAATTTTCTCTTTTCTGGTTATTTTTAATTCATTTTAAATAGTTTCCAATATTCAAAAAATACAAAAATATTTTCTTAACCTCTTTGAATGATGATGAATCTATGAAAAATATTCTCATCAATTTCTTAATTTATTTGAGATTTTAATTCAATTAGGTTATTTTTTATTCATTTTAATTGATTAAAAATAGTTCCTGGTTTCTAAAAATGCTGAAATTTTTTGTCAAACTTTGTTTCACCTTGTTGAACTTAGGATGATCCATTTGGACTTTTCAAAGTTGATTTGAAATGGATTTGAAGTTTGACCTTTAATTGTTTATTTTAATTCAAGTATTATTTTAATTCAAGTATTATTTTAATTTTGAAAAATACCAAAAATATTTTATTTGTTTCTTGACCTTTAAGTTTCATTTTGCTTCTGTTTACTATTGTTTGATCTTGATTCCATTTGCCTTTGGTCAATGAACTTTGCTTACTTCATTTGAATTCCATTAATGCACATTCTTATTCATCTTCTTCTTCATCTTCTTTCTTTTGATCAATGAGTTAAAGATTGGTGGTTAGCCTTGATGTATAGGAGGTTTAACCTTCTTTGATTCAAATCTAATTCATCTTGATCAAAGATCAAGTGAATGACTTTGCATTAAGGATAGGTTGCTTCTTGACCAAGCAAAAAACCTAAATCAATACAAGATCATTCTCATTTTCTTTTGGCATGGCAAGTTGTAGGAGCTTATCTTACTAGTCAAGGTCTCTAACCTGTGTTTGTTTCCTATATTTTTATTGACCGGCCTCAGATAGGTGTGACTACTATATTAGTCCACTTACGATTGCTTAACATAGCGCTAAATTGCCTTATGGCACACTAACTCTAACTATTGATCACTAACTTTTTAATTCTTGCACTTTACATTAATGCAATTTAATATTCGTGTACATTTTATTCATTTGCTTTTGCCCTTTGCTCACTTGAGCCCATGTTTATGTTAATGCAATTTTCCTTTTGCTCACTTGAGCACATAATTGTGTATATACTATTGTGCTTGTGTTTTGTTTTGATTGTGTGAACCAAATGCAAATGGACAAAAGGACTTAGACTTTAGGACATTCCCTATGCAAAAATGGAGTCAAAGAGCAACTAGGCCTCATGCCTTTAGAGTGCTATAAATGTCAAAGAGCGACTAGGCCTCGTGCCTTTAGAATGCTTAATCTTGAAGAGGACTTTGAAAGGACCAATTTCTAAACTCCCTTTTGTCCATTCTTTGTTTGTATTATAGAACTTTTTGATGTGTGTGCTCTTGTGCTAGGGATCATAACTTGAGCCAAATAGAAGAACCATTGTCATGAGCATCCAAAGTGAGAGATACAAAAGCCATTGGAAGATTCCTAGGAGTTTTGTTTTGATTGTGTGCTTGATTACTTGAGTAATTGCTTATTTGCTTGCTTATTCCAAAGGATGGGAGCTACTTGGATCATCACTATGATCTCAAAAGGGGAACTCCATTGTGGTTTTATTTCTCCTCCTTCACCTTTTGCATGTTTAGGACTTAGCCACTCTTCTTCTTCCCTCCACTTTAACCCAAGCCAAAACTTTTGGGCAAACATTAATATTTGTTTTCAAAATTAGAAACCTAAGCATTATGCTTTTGATTTTCCAAACTTCTTTTCATAACACTTATTTTGAATTGAATCCTTAAGTCAACTTTGACCATACTTTGTAAATACTTTTCATTGGTAAATACAACTCACTCAATCGTTTTTTTTGTGGTTTCAATGGCCACTTCTCATCAAAGCTTTTCATAAACATTAGCTATTAGGTTTGTGTTATCCTTGAGGTTGATATAATACTCACTTATATCCTTAGTGATGGACAATAAGTCTTCCATGCTTATTATAGGGTTAACCCCTCACTAGCATGTTGAAGCTCTCCTCACATGGTGGATTTGTGGTTTTAGGTTGAGTTTTCTCCCTTTGATAACAAAAGACCTTAAGGCTTTTGGACCAATCAATTCACCAACTTCTTTTGAGATTTTTACCCCGAACTACGAGGTTTTGATCCTAATCTTTTTTAAGATGGTACGTAGGCAGTGCATTTATCAATTCAAACAACAAAATTGTAAATAATTTGTACGTTCTTCTCTCATCTTCCCTATCATGTTTGCACAAATAATTTTTCACAAATACCAACCTACCTTACAATAATTGTGAAAACGGCTCCCTAGGAGTACCTAGGATGTTTTGGGTGCTTAAAACCTTCCCATTGCATAACCAACCCCCTTACCCCGATCTCTGACATTTTTATTAGTTTTTTATTTGATAAAACTTCTCGGCTTTTGTTTGCTTTCTAACCTTTCCTTTGGATAAATAGAAGTGTGGTGGCGACTCTATTTGTATGATTTACTTTTGATTTAGTCAATAAATCTAAAGGTAACGAATACCCCGCTATAGAAAAGTGGCGACTCTGCTGGGGAGATCTATTTGCCTAGTGGGTTTTGCCTACTTTTCACATATGTTGTATTGTATTATATATTGTTTTGTGACATATTTTTTGTGCAATTTGGGATTACTGTATTGTTTGTAATGTATGAATTGCTTGATATATTAATTGCTTGTATGCTTGGTGATCTTTGTGAGATGAGTTCTATACCCGAACTCGAGTGCACTTAGGATAGGAGAATGGTATAGTCTTGTTGACTTGTGTGGATTTATTCCTTAGCAAGTTGACTTGCAAGACCATTCTCTTGGTGGAGGTCATGTTGGGATCAATAATGTCACAGGAGTAGTCGTGGTTAGGCATTACTCTTTCCAATATAGACCTTAGAAGCCAAGGACCTTAGTTTACCAAGCCCATCTTGGCCTATTTTTTCGGATGTAGTGCGAACGTCGTTCAAGTGTAAGATTTGATACGGTTGTTACGTGATACTACACTCATAAGAGTCTCTCTTGAGAATATTTTTGGAATATGAGTAGTCGTTTATCCGATAATATCCAAAAGATGAGATGATGACTATGGGAACCTCTTGTAGAACATGATTGGCAGGTTTAACCATAGCACAATCCCTTTGGGTGGTTCTTAACCGAGACTCCATGCTCGTGACTTGCAACAAACCCTTAATTCATGGTTGATCCGTTCTCGTATATCCTTAATATCAATGGAACTTGGGTGTTTATAAGGTGTAAACTATAATCCACCAAAATGGATGATTGATATTAAGGATGACTTGATCCATCCCATGACCTTTGTGTGGTGTGCTTTGCTTGATCCTTGAGTGTGATTGTTGCATCCATGCATTCATGCATTCATACACATCCATATCATCAACAATGAGAAAATTTTCAAGGAACTTAAGAGGTCTATTTGCAAATTTTTAGACATGGATAGACAAAGAAGGTGTAACACCCCAAAATTTGCCTTCCTCATTCATGCATTCACTTTTTAGGTCATTTAGCATTTCATACCACATTGCATCATGTCATCGGAATTAGCTCCAAGAAGCTCGGACATCATCCAGGACACTTTGTGGGTTCTACTTAGACGATCAGTCAACACAAGGAAAAGACTTGAGGTACTACCAACAGGGCCAGATGGGGCCTATTCACCGTGCAAATCGCCAGGCTGGAAGAAGCAAGAATCTGCTGCTGAGCTGTCATGCTCGCTAGGTGAGTAGATGCTTCGCCTAGCGAAAAGTACTGTCATGCTCGCTAGGCGAGCAGGTCCTTCGCTAGGCGAAGGGCGCGCACTTCAGAAAATATCAGAAAGATTTTGGGCTTGAGTTGCCCTCATTCTAAGCCCACAAGTCCACGAAATCAGTCTATAAATATAAGAGTTGCAGTAGAGGACTAAACACTTGGAGTTTCACTGGAGTTTCACCGAAGAAAGGTCTTGAGAGAAGGAGACCTAGGAACTACTATGCAGCAATCTTCAGGCAGCTCTGAGAAGTTCACTCTGATTCACACACTCTTTTGCCTCCGCCTCACGCAAACCCTAACAGAGCTTCGCAAATCCAGCCGCGCCGTTCGATCGGCCTCTCTCATCAGGTATGCCTTTGTTCCTATTACTCTATGCGTTGAATTTGAATACTATGAATGCATGAGGTAACACCAGGTTTTGCACACGGGTTTATGCTTGCGTATGAATATGTGAATAGTGTCTTGAATGTTTAATAATTTCGTTTCCGAAAGGAATGCCATAGGGTTTGGAATCCTTAAAATCGTATTGTTATCGATGGGAAATTCAAAATCCGCAGGCGCTCGCTAGCCGCTTCGCTAGGCGAGCACGCAGCGAAGCTTCGCTAAGCTTTCGCCAGGCGATGCAGTAGCGAACGCAACAGTTTTCGTTTTTTCTTTGTTTTGTTTGTTCTAACCTGTCTTGTGTTGTCATGGCATTGTTTTCCTTAGATTTCATCTTGTTTGTCTAACCTTTTGTCGAGTTTTTGTGAGGACTCACATACTCTTGCAGGGATACCACGCGGAGGTTTATTCTGATTACTCGTATTGACTGATTTTCTTTAATGGTCTAGCTGGAGAGATCTCAGGGTTGCTAATCCTTTAATTGCTGTAACTTCGGATCTTTATCCGTGTGGTAATTTTTTCCCTTTCTCGTACTTTATCGCTTTCTTAGCTGGAAGACCTCGATAGGAGGCAATGTTTGAGCCCCTTGGTGGCATTTTACTTTAAGATACATGTTTTGTGTGGTGTGATCGCTTCCCCATAGGACACGAGGCTTCAGATAGTCTCCCGTTCGCATGCCAATTAAGGTAGCACTGTTCCTTCGCCTAGGACTTCCTTTTTGCATGCGCGTTCCTACAACGCAAACAAACCCAAAAACCCAAAGCAACATGTTATCTCCTTCTACTACAGGCGAGTAAGTCTCCAAAGGTCGAGCATCCGGTAGATTGCGTAGTAACGTTGTTCGTCCAAAACCCAATCCATAACCCCGTAGTTAGCCGAACTACGGCTTGCTCTGATTCTCATTCCAGATGAGATACGTAGGCATAAGACGCGATGTCTTAGCGAGCACACATCCCCCCAACCCATAGGTCAGCCGAGCTATGAAGACTCTGATTCTCATATTCATATGAGATACGTATGCAGTGGATGCGACATCCCCGTGAGTCATTTCTCTTAACCCTTTTTTAGTGAATAAAACACATTAGGTAAACTCACACCCTTTAGACAAAAACCACAAAAGTGGATCCCGTAGAGTACTATGGATGCGTAGGGGTGCTAATACCTTCCCTTCGCATAACCGACTCCCGAACCCAAGATTTGGTTGCGAGACCCTGTCTTGTCCTTTCCTTTTTCCAGGTTTACTTCGAGCATTTCCTTTCCCTCCTTTGGGATAAATAACGCACGGTGGCGACTCTTCTGTCATTTTCTTTCGCCGGTTGTTTTTTCGCGCACTATATTTTTCAGGTTGCGACAGCTGGCGACTCTGCTGGGGAGTTAAGAAGTTGACCTCTTGCTGGTCCATCTTCCCTAAGCGAGTCCCTCCTAGCTTTTGTGATTTCTGGTTCAGTGGGTGTTCATGCTTTTGTACATTTATTTACTTATCTGCTTGCATTCATCTGCTGTATCTGTTGTTTGTTTGTTGGGATGGGATGTTCCATGAGAGATAAGCCCATTACCCAGGCTTGAGTGTACACACAGGTTTTAGAGTGGATGATCATGAGGCTTGCGTGGCATGTTGCTACGTTAAGTCGTTCGTGAAGAACCACACCCAGACGAGGTTTCTTTTGGATATATTATGTCCTACGGATGTTCCGTAACGACATGATGTTCCTTTAGAAATCGTCGACTCTGGTGACCATTTCCCGAGAACTCAGTCGAGGCCTCTCCTCCGAGACGTGATTATGTTAGCTCTGGTGGGCGCATTCTCGCTGATCAATCCGAGGACCCCGAGACTGGGAACTTGCTTTAGGATGTCCTGTTGAGGGGAGTCAGTGGAGGTCTTTTATCCCGTAATAATGCCAAACCTTCAGTGGTAAACGTATTATTCGCAACTGAAGGGCTGAAGTTGACGAACTTCTGTTCTTAGAACCTACCAGTGAGGGGCGGGTTAAATTCAGGAAACCTTAACCTCCAACCAACCCGGTTTTCTGGAGCAGAGCTTTGATCTTGTATTATATTCCTTAGTGGTTTTCTCTTCAGACAGTGTAACCCGACAAATGTTCAAGCAGATACAGCAATCCTGATTGACATGCCACTGCATTGCATTCACATCATCACATCATTTGCATTCATATCATTTAACACATGTTTATCCATTTCAAGGGGGTTTAAATCTTCTTCTTGATTCCAGTCGGAGTTTTTCTGGTTCTCTTAAGATGGATATTGGCAGAAAGAGACTTGTCGCCTACAAGTTTCCGGTGGTCTGTCTGGAGCCCATCCAACAGTTGATGCAGTTAATGGATCCTGGTTCTCTAGAAGGATTCCGAGAGGAATACGGTCTGATTCTAAGTTTCGTCACGGTTCTTTCCAAAGATCAACATGACGCTCTATTCACACTGCTACAGTTCTATGACCCTCCACTGAGATGTTTCACTTTCCCGGATTATATTTTGGTCCCTACTCTGGAGGAGATTGCCAGTTTTCTCAGAGTTCCTATCAGGTCACAGTTATTGTTCTACAGTTCTGAGTTTCTGCCCGATCTCAACATGGTTGCTTCAACCACATATTTGGAGAAATCAGTCTGGAAGACTAATATGTGTCAAAAGGGAGAAGTTAGTGGTTTTCATCTGAGTTTCTTACTGGGAGAAGCAAAGAAGAAGCTGGAAGACGGTAACCAGAGGGGTTTCAATGCTGTGTTGGCTCTTTTTGTGTATGGGATTGTCTTGTTCCCTAATGTTGCCAAATTTGTGGACATGGACGCAATACGCCTCTTCGTGTTGAGAAATCCAGTATCGACCTTGCTAGGAGATTTCTTTCATTCAGTGCACCATAGAAATAAGAATAGAAAAGGGGGATTGTTGAATTGTTGTGTGCCTTTGTTTTATAAGTGGTTCAGTTCTCACCTACCCAAATCAGGAGTGTTCGTTAATGTCAAGGACTCGTTGAGTTGGTCGAAGGGATTGATGGGGTTGAGAGCTGAAGATATTTCTTGGTGGTCCGACCGGAGCTTGCTTCGGGCAGATATTATTCATAGTTGTGGGAACTTCCCAAATGTTCCGTTGGTAGGAAGAAGAGGAGGAATCAACTATAATCCTTCTCTAGCAGTTAGACAGTTTGGATATGCTTTAAGAACTCCGCCTTTGGAAAAGGATGTGGAAGAATCTCTGTTTTTCCATTCTTCGCCTGATTTGACGGTATCCCGTAAGGCAGCTGAGGCCTGGCTCAAGGTGATCAAGAGAGGAAGAACCGTTCTTGGAAAAGGAGATTGTAGAACTTACCCTCGGTATGAAGAGTGGCTTCAAGGAAGAGTCGAAGAGTTTGGTCTGCCGTTCCCTATTGAAGAACCTTTGTATCCACCTACTCCTGAGCAGTCAACAATGGTGAGCCGAGAGGAGTACGACAAGTTAAAGAGTGCCGTGGAGGGACTTCAAACCAAGAACTCAGAGTTAAGTGAGAAGTTGCAAGACTGTATGCATCAATTCCGGGAGGCAGAATATCAGAAGGGGGAAGCCGTCAGAGTGCAAAAGGAAGCAGAGAGGAAACTTGCTGTGGAGGTGGACTTCTTCAGGAAGACAGACGAAGCCTTGAGATCATCCCGTTCTGAGTTGAGGCGAGTCAAGCAGCAGTTAGTAGATGCTCATGGTAAATTAGCTGGGTGGCAGGAGCAATGGGATGCATTTTCAACTTCTCGGAAGGCAAAGGAGGAGGAGACAGTAGCCGAACTGACTGGTCAGATAGAGAAATTGACGATTTTGCTGAAGGTGAAGAACAATGAGCTTCTGTGCGCCCGTTCTACTAATGGCTACATCACAGATCAACTCAATGAGGCTCGAGGACAGATTGAAGAACTCAAGGTGTTGGCAGGTTTGAAGAAATCCAGACTTGAAGAGGTATTCGGAGAAGATGATGGGAATTACTACAGAGAGCACATCAACGAACTGGATGGGATCATTCACAAGAGGAATCTGCTTATCCGACATTTGACAGAATCTCCAGATCATCCCGACACGGTGGCATTACTGGATGAAGTGAGGAGCAGTCCTTATGGGTTATATACAGGAGGCTGATTCCAGGTTTATGTTCCTCCCTTTACTTTTTGTTTTGTTGCTGTGTAGTGATAATCCACAGGCTTGTTGTGGGGATCCTCTTTTGATGCACTTTTGGCTAAGGCCCCTTTCCTGGAACTCATTTGTATGTTGGTTTCCCTTTGTTGCATCTTGATCTCAGAAGTTTATCCATGACTCGGTCTTCTTGCACTATTCGCCTGATGTGAGACTGGAATCAAGGGGGTAGAATACCTTTTGGATTTGATAAACATGTCATTGCATTTACATATTCATTGTCATATCTTGCATAACAGGTACCGCTACAGTTGGGGCGTCTGTTGGAATTACCAATGAAAGAAGATAAGTTCGGGATTGGGTATCAGCCAATTTTGACTTCTACAACACTTCAGGGGCCGATCACTTTCTCCAATGCTGGCATCATTCAGTATGGCCAGGTCTCTGCGGTCAACGAAGAAGATGGGGATAGTGATTGTGACATTGACAACTGGGTGCGTCCGAGGATCCCGGGTGAAGTCATCAACAATTGGTCTTCTGAAGAGATTATCCAAGTCACTCTTCTTGAAGAGTAATTTTCTTTGTTTATTCATGCATATCCAAGTCTTACGTTCCGCCCAGGGCGTAATGACTCATTGTAGGGCCCATCTATGTGACACTTGCATTTTTATCATAAATAAAGGACGTATTTTTGCATTCAAATATTTCGTTCCCTGTCTTTCTATTTTTGCAGTTTTTCAAAATAAAAATGGCAATGTTTTGTTTAGTTTTCACTTCTTGTTGACACTCATAAGCACATACCATCATTCATGCAGATGCACATCACCGGATCCTATTGATAACGTTTCTGCTACGGCTCGTTTCGACTTTGAAAATCCAATCTTTCAAGCTGAAGAAGAGGGTGATGAAGACTGTGAACTCCCTGAAGAGCTTACCAGGTTATTAAAACAAGAGGAAAGGGTTATTCAACCGCATCAAGAGTCTGTTGAAGTGATTAATCTCGGCACCGAGGACGCCAAGAGAGAAATCAAGATAGGGGCTGCTTTAGAAGACAATGTGAAGAAGGGGTTGATTGAATTGCTGCAAGAATACGTTGACATCTTCGCCTGGTCTTATTAGGACATGCCTGGGCTGGACACAGACATCGTGGTACACCGCTTTCCTCTCAAAGAAGGTTGTCCTCCGGTCAAGCAGAAGCTCAGAAGAACAAGACCAGAGATGGCTGTGAAGATAAAGGAAGAAGTGCAAAAACAGTTGGATGCAGGGTTTCTAGCAGTCACCAATTATCCGCCATGGGTTGCAAACATCGTCCCAGTACCTAAGAAGGATGGAAAGGTACGGATGTGTGTCGACTACCGGGATCTGAACAGAGCTAGCCCTAAAGATGATTTCCCATTACCTCACATCGACGTTTTGGTGGATAATACAGCTCAGTTCTCGGTATTCTCCTTCATGGATGGCTTTTCTGGCTATAACCAAATCAAGATGGCACCAGAAGACATGGAAAAGACAACTTTCATAACCCCATGGGGCACCTTCTGCTACAAGGTGATGCCGTTTGGTCTGAAAAATGCCGGAGCAACATATCAACGAGCTATGGTGACTCTGTTCCATGATATGATTCATCATGAAATCGAGGTTTATGTGGACGATATGATTGCCAAATCTCAGACAGAAGAAGAACATTTGGTGAATCTACAGAAATTGTTTGAACGGTTAAGGAAATTCAAACTGAGACTTAATCCGAACAAGTGCACTTTCGGGGTGAGATCGGGAAAATTGCTGGGTTTTATCGTTAGCGGAAAAGGGATTAAGGTGGATCCTGAAAAAGTAAAAGCGATACAGGAAATGCCTAAGCCAAGAACAGAGAAGCAAGTCTGTAGTTTCTTAGGGAGGTTGAACTACACTGCAAGGTTCATCTCTCACCTAACAACCACGTGTGAGCCAATTTTCAAATTGCTGAGGAAAGATCAGGCTATCAGGTGGAATGAAAATTGTCAAAGGGCTTTCGAGAAGATAAAAGAGTATCTACAGAAACCTCCAATCCTTATACCTCCAGTTCCTGGGAGACCTCTGATAATGTACCTGTCAGTGACTGAGAACTCGATGGGGTGTGTATTGGGACAGCATGACGAGTCTGGTCGAAAAGAGCATGCCATATACTACCTTAGCAAAAAGTTTACCGACTGTGAAATCAAATATTCGCAGCTTGAGAAAACTTGTTGTGCTTTGGCCTGGGCTGCTCGCCGACTGAGGCAGTATATGTTGAACCATACTACCTTGTTGATTTCTAAGATGGATCCAGTCAAATACATATTCGAGAAGCCAGCTCTCATCGGAAGGGTGGCTCGTTGGCAAATGGTACTGACAGAGTACGATATCCAGTATACATCCCAGAAAGCCATCAAAGGGAGTATTCTGTCGGACTATCTTGCTCAGCAGCCGATTGATGATTATGAGCCGATGAAGTTTGATTTTCCAGATGAAGACATCATGTTCCTCAAGATGAAAGACTGTGAAGAGCCAGTTGTTGAGGAGGGACCTGATCCAAACGAAAAGTGGACTTTGTTGTTTGATGGGGCTGTCAACGCCAGAGGAAGTGGAATTGGTGCTGTCATTACAACTCCGAAAGGTGCCCACATACCTTTCACCGCTCGTTTGACTTTTGAGTGCACAAATAATGAAGCTGAGTACGAGGCCTGTATTTTGGGTATTGAGCAAGCCATTGATCTGAGAATCAAGACTCTGGACATCTTCGGAGATTCAGCTCTGGTGATCAATCAAGTGAATGGTGATTGGAATACTCTCCAGCCCACTCTGGTCCCCTACAGAGACTACACGAGAAGACTGTTGACTTTCTTCACAACAGTAAAATTGTATCATATACCTCGTGATGAGAACCAGATGGCAGACGCACTTGCTACTCTATCCTCCATGATCAAGGTAATTCGTTGGAACCATGCTCCCAGGATCGATGTGATGCGCCTTGACAGGGCCGCGTATGTGTTTGCTGCTGAACTGGTAGTCGACGACAAGCCTTGGTATCACGATATCAAGTGCTTTCTGAAGAATCAAGAGTACCCTGCAGGGGTACCCAACAACGACAGAAAGACTTTGAGAAGATTGGCAGGCAGTTTCTTCTTGAACAAAGACAATGTGCTGTATAAGAGGAACTTCGACATGGTTTTGCTCAGATGCGTGGACAGACACGAAGCGGACATGTTAATGCAGGAAGTTCATGAAGGTTCCTTCGGTACTCATGTCGGCGGACATGCAATGGCTAAGAAATTGTTGAGAGCGGGTTATTATTGGATGACCATGGAATCAAATTGCTTCAAATATGCTCGGAAGTGTCATAAATGCCAGATTTATGCTGATAAGGTGCATGTGCCGCCAAATCCTCTGAATGTGATGACTTCGCCGTGGCCGTTCGCTATGTGGGGCATTGACATGATTGGAAAGATTGAGCCGACAGCTTCCAATGGGCATCGCTTCATCCTTGTTGCCATCGACTATTTCACCAAGTGGGTCGAAGCAGCGTCGTTCGCGAATGTCACCAGACATGTGGTTGCCCGTTTCATCAAGAAAGAAATCATTTGTCGCTATGGGATTCCCGAAAGAATCATTACTGATAATGGTTCTAATCTCAACAACAAAATGATGAAGGAGTTGTGTCAGAACTTCAACATTCAGCATCACAATTCTTCCCCTTACCGCCCTAAGATGAACGGCGCTGTTGAGGCGGCAAATAAGAACATAAAGAAGATTATGCAGAAGATGGTCGTCACGTACAGAGATTGGCATGAGATGCTACCCTTCGCCTTGCATGGGTACCGTACTTCAGTACGTACGTCGATTGGGGCAACCCCTTACTCCCTGGTGTATGGTATGGAAGCAGTCCTACCTGTTGAAGTGGAGATTCCTTCTCTAAGAGTCCTGTTGGATGTCAAGTTAGATGAAGCTGAATGGATTCGGACAAGGTTCAATGAGTTAAGTCTTATCGAAGAGAAGCGAATGGCAGCCATTTGTCATGGGCAGTTGTATCAGAGTCAGATGAAGAAAGCCTTTGATCAGAAAGTGCGTCCTCGTTGTTTCCAAGTCGGAGATTTAGTGTTGAAAAGGATCCTTCCTCCTCAGACAGATCACAGGGGCAAGTGGACTCCTAACTATGATGGACCGTATATTGTCACCAAGGTTTTTGATGGTGGGGCTTAAATGCTTGCAACTATGGATGGTGAAAACTTCACTTCCCCTGTGAACTCAGACGCAGTTAAAAAAATACTTCGCATAAAATAGACCCGCTGGACAGTAAAAAGAATAGTCCAGGCAAAAATGGGCATCCCGACGAACCAAGAAAATGAAAAGGTTCGGGCAAAAATTAGAGATTAAAGATGAAAAGATCGTACACCCGGTAAGTTGAAAACCTGAAAAGGCAACTTAGGCAAAAATGGGTATCCCGGTGGATTGAAAACCCGAAAAGGGCGATCCAGGCAAAAGTTAGGGATTAAGTGAATGACTGCGTTCTGAGTTAGTTCTGAATCTCATCTCATGTCGATGACTGGAAATTTTCGAAAGGTAGGAAACAGTCCAATCACCTTTTCAGAAGGCTGATCATCTGGAGGATCTTGAAGACGGGCAAGGCATAGCAGAATTGGAACCCAATAGAAATCCATTTCACATTGCCATTAGATTAATTTCTGTTTTTATCTTTTATGCGATTACCTCTTTCCAGGGATTGCTTCCTGATGTAAATGCCTATTCAGAGGCCATTCAATCAATAAAATCATGTTATTCAGCATATCTCTGTTTTCATTTTCATTTTACTATTTTGTTTGCAAAAATGACGTCCGAATTTTTGATAAACATTGCATCATGACACATAAGGGCTTTACAGGTACATGCTTAATAAACATTTAAAATTGCTATAAATTTTAAGTGCTTTGGATCGTCTATTCAGAACAGATACTCTCGGGGCATTTCCTTAAAATCCCCTGCAGATGATCGTGAATATCTTCTCCAATGAAGTCGCCAACAGACGAATTCGGTGTCTTATCCCTGCAGAGCTTATCAGAGTGTTGGATTCTTCAATCCCCAGCAGGTTCTCACCACTGTACTTCCCCAAGCGTTTGTTTCAGGACATACACTCCCTAGTAGAGTTGACAGTGCCAGATTGCAGAAGTGGCTGCTCCTTAGAGTTCGAGGCCAGATCGATAATCCCAATGCCAGATCCATGGTTTCTTTCCTTGAAGTAGAACCTCGGTACCGTATCAGTGTTTGCTTCCCATGCTGAGTCATCTCTCGCTGATCGTGGTTTCCAGAACCACTATCGCTTTCCCCAACAGCAGGTTTTCAGTGTCGTTCTCTCCCCAGTCAGAATCTCGGCATTTCATCATTGCTAGAACACCGTGTGGCGGGTCATTTCCCCACATAATTCTTTGTGCTGTGCATCTCCCGCAGCCTTGCCAGAGTCCAGAAGATGGTGATCATTTCCCCAGCAGATCCCCTTGCCCCAGCTTGGCATTCTACCCAGCATTTCGCATCCCTGCATGTAGAATCATATTGCATTGTATTCTCCCAAATCGCGTAGCATTTTCATTTTCATGGAGCATTACGCCATTGAAAAATTCAAACATACGCATGTAAGCATAAAACACTCTCGGTATCCCAAGTGATAAGCTAGAAGTTGTTTCCAGTACTCAGACTGAAGATTGTTCATGACCCACCTTGGTTATCCCCAGCAAGTGTCATTGGCCCATGCGCCGCCTCTATTATCCTTCCCTATTTCTGCCGATGCTGACGGGCCTGAAGTTTTCCGGTATCCAGACCGAAGTGGCGTTCAGGCCAGTTTTCCGGTATCCAGACCGAAGTGGCATTCAGGCCAGTGTTCCGGTATCCAGACCGAAGTGGCGTTCAGGCCAGTTTTCCGGTATCCAGACCGAAGTGGCGTTCAGGCCAGTGTTCCGGTATCCAGACTGAAGTGGCGTTCAGGCCAGTTTTCCGGTATTCAGACCGAAGTGGCATTCAGGCCAGTTTTCCGGTATCCAGACCGAAGTGGCATTCAGGCCAGTTTTCCGGTATCCAGACCGAAGTGGCATTCAGGACAGTTTTCCGGTATCTAGACCGAAGTGGCATTCAGGCCGGTTTTCCGGAATCCAGACCGAAGTGGCGTTCAGGCCAGTTTTCCGATTATCAGATCGAAGTCCTTTCCAGTATTCAGACTGATGAGCGGCATTCAGGCCATGGTTATTTCTGTGTTACCATTTATTTTGGTATCCAGTTTAACATTCCTTGTCGGTATTCATACGGACTTTCACCGTACCAGACGGATTCTTCTTTCAAGACTACCTCTTTGCCGATTCTGACAGGAATTGTTACTTCACTTCACTTCAGTGCAAATTTTTGGGCTTTTATTGTATTCAATCCCTTGATACCTCGAAAGTACGAAAGTCGCTGCCATCTTCTTTCCGGGTCTCCAGTTGATTGAATAGGGGCAGCTGTAACACCCCAAAATTTTCCTTCCTCATTCATGCATTCACTTTTTAGGTCATTTAGCATTTCATACCACATTGCATCATGTCAATCAGAATTAGCTCCAAGAAGCTCGGACATCATCCAGGACACTTTGTGGGTTCTACTTAGACGATCAGTCAACACAAGGAAAAGACTTGAGGTACTACCAATAGGGCCAGATGGGGCCTATTCACCGTGCAAATCGCCAGGCTGGAAGAAGCAAGAATCTGCTGCTAAGCTGTCATGCTCGCTAGGTGAGTAGATGCTTCGCCTAGCGAAAAGTACTGTCATGCTCGCTAGGCGAGCAGGTCCTTCGCTAGGCGAAGGGCGCGCACTTCAGAAAATATCAGAAAGATTTTGGGCTTGAGTTGCCCTCATTCTAAGCCCACAAGTCCACGAAATCAGTCTATAAATATAAGAGTTGCAGTAGAGGACTAAACACTTGGAGTTTCACTGGAGTTTCACCGAAGAAAGGTCTTGAGAGAAGGAGACCTAGGAACTACTCTGCAGCAATCTTCAGGCAGCTCTGAGAAGTTCACTCCGATTCACACACTCTTTTGCCTCTGCCTCACGCAAACCCTAACAGAGCTTTGCAAATCTAGCCGCGTCGTTCGATCGGCCTCTCTCATCAGGTATGCCTTTGTTCCTATTACTCTATGCGTTGAATTTGAATACTATGAATGCATGAGGTAACACCAGGTTTTGCACACGGGTTTATGCTTGCGTATGAATATGTGAATAGTGTCTTGAATGTTTAATAATTTCGTTTCCGAAAGGAATGCCATAGGGTTTGGAATCCTTAAAATTGTACTGTTATCGATGGGAAATTCAAAACCCGCAGGCGCTCGCTAGCCGCTTCGCTAGGCGAGCACGCAGCGAAGCTTCGCTAAGCTTTCGCCAGGCGATGCAGTAGCAAACGCAACAATTTTCATTTTTTCTTTGTTCTGTTTGTTCTAACCTGTCTTGTGTTGTCATGGCATTGTTTTCCTTAGATTTCATCTTGTTTGTCTAACCTTTTGTCGAGTTTTTGTGAGGACTCACATACTCTTGCAGGGATACCACGCGGAGGTTTATTCTGATTACTCGTATTGACTGATTTTCTTTGATGGTCTAGCTGGAGAGATCTCAGGGTTGCTAATCCTTTAATTGCTGTAACTTCGGATCTTTATCAGTGTGGTAATTTTTTCCCTTTCTCGTACTTTATCGCTTTCTTAGCTGGAAGACCTCGATAGGAGGCAATGTTTGAGCCCCTTGGTGGCATTTTACTTTAAGATACATGTTTTGTGTGGTGTGATCTCTTCCCCATAGGACACGAGGCTTCAGATAGTCTCCCGTTCGCATGCCAATTAAGGTAGCATTGTTCCTTCGCCTAGGACTTCCTTTTTGCATGCGCGTTCCTACAACGCAAACAAACCCTAAAACCCAAAGCAACATGTTATCTCCTTCTACTACAGGCGTGTAAGTCTCTAAAGGTCGAGCATCCAGTAGATTGCGTAGTAACGTTGTTCGTCCAAAACCCAATCCATAACCCCGTAGTTAGCCGAACTACGGCTTGCTCTGATTCTCATTCTAGATGAGATACGTAGGCATAAGACGCGATGTCTTAGCGAGCACACATCCCCCCAACCCATAGGTCAGCCGAGCTATGAAGACTCTAATTCTCATATTCAGATGAGATACGTATGCAGTGGATGCGACATCCGCGCGAGTCATTTCTCTTAACCCTTTTTTAGTGAATAAAACACATTAGGTAAACTCACACCCTTTAGACAAGAACCACAAAAGTGGATCCCGTAGAGTACTATGGATGCGTAGGGGTGCTAATACCTTCCCTTCGCATAACCGACTCCCGAACCCAAGATTTGGTTGCGAGACCCCGTCTTGTCCTCTCCTTTTTCCAGGTTTACTTCGAGCGTTTCCTTTCCCTCCTTTGGGATAAATAACGCACGGTGGCGACTCTTCTGTCATTTTCTTTCGCCGGTTGTTTTTTCGCACACTGTATTTTTCAGGTTGCGACAGAAGGAATACGAAGAAGTACAGTTTCAGACAACCCGACCTGAAAGAGTTAAGGAATTTGACATCCTATGTATTAGACCCCTTGGAGTTCAAGGCTCGTCATGGGAAGCTTCTATCTATTCTTGCTACTCAGGTGGATGAAGGTCTGATGAGTGTATTGGTGCAGTTCTATGATCCCTTGTACCGTTGCTTCACATTTCTGGATTTCCAGTTTTTTCCTACGCTTGAGGAGTATGCCTATCTTGTGGGTATACCTATTCTAGATCAGTTGTCGTTCAGTGGCTTGGAGACGGTTCCTACTTCTCAAGAGATTGTTGATCTATTGCATATAGATGAATCTATTATGGGTGCTCATATGACTACGAAAGGTGGAATTCAAGGTCTCCCTTATGAGTTCCTCATTCCTCAAGCTACATTGTATGGGAAAGCCATGAGTGAGGACGCCTTTGAGGCCATATTTGCACTTCTCATCCATGGGCTAGTGTTATTCCCAACATCGACAAGTTTGTGGATGTGAACGCCATTAGGATTTTCTCTACTCTTAATCCCGTTCCGACTCTGTTGGGTGACACTTACTTTTCTTTGCATATGAGGAATGCAAAGGGTGGTGGTACCATTATGTGTTGTTTCCCTCTGTTGTACAAGTGGTTTATTTCGCACTTGCCACAGACGGTCGCCTTCAAGGAGAACAAAGGATGTCTACGGTGGTCCACGAGACTCATGTCTCTCACTAATGATGATATCTTTTGGTACAATCGTGTATATGATGGTGTGCAGATTATTGACTCTTGTGGTGAATTCTCCAATGTGCCTCTTCTTGGTACATGTGGTGGGATTAACTACAACCTTGTTTTAGCACGTCATCAGCTTGGGTTCCCCTTAAAGGATAAACCTAATAACATTCTGTTAGAAGGTGTGTTCTTTCAAGAGGGTAAAGATCCCTAAGGCTTGAAGGGCAGGATGGTCCGCGCTTAGCGCAAGATTCATAAGAAGGGAAGGAAAGAGCTTGGTCCTAAGAATTGCATTGCTTTGGAACTCTATACCTCATGGGTTAGGAGGAGAGCTTCTGAGTACCTTATGCCTTATGATTATCCAAGACCTACACCTATGGTTATGGATGGGCCTTCAACCCTCCCTGACCAAGGAGTAGAGGAGTTGAGAGATGAAGTTCGTTCGCGTGCTTGGATTCGTGAACGAGAGGAACTACTTCAGCATCTTAGAGATAAGGATGCATTGATAGAGTTTCTTGAGCATCAGGTTATCGACGAGTCTGATGATGTGGTGACTTCTCTCCTTCCTCAGTCTTCCAGGTTTTGGAAGAGGAAGTACGATCGACTCGCCAAGGAGAAGGCAGATATGGAGGCAGCCTATGAGAGAGAGGTGAAGAGGCTTCATGCAGCTTATCTTCCGGTCTCGAGAGCTTTGGACGATTGTTTCTAGGGTTCCATAGGATGTCCATTTGCCTTCTCCCTTGTATTGTATTTGGTTACCAAGACTGTACTTCTTTGGTGTAAAAATATTTTCCAGATATTATTAATATGATATTTCCATATATGTCTAAATGATTAATATTTCCAATGTTTGCAAATAGGACTCTAAAGTTCCTCTGATCAAAAATAAATCATATGCACAAGCATTGCATGTATCATGTGCATAAGCAGGTTTTTCTCCAGGCTTCTTGTTTAGTGGTCTAACTCTGTGTTCTTCATTTATTTTGAAGACAAGCTAACGCACCGGTACTACACCAGAGCTAACTATTCAAGACTAATGGATCACCTTGAACAAGAGAAAAGGGAACTCAAGGAGGAAGTGGCCAGATTGACTGCCCTGATGGAGTCATTCATGGCCGCCCAAAGCCAGTCATCTCCAACGCCTTCAACTCCTCCCCAGAGGATAGTCATCTCTGAGATTGCCTCTTCAACATCCAGCCGAGTTTCCCTGGGGGATGCCCGCAAACTTTGTTCCTGAAGGTCTCTCCCTAACGTTTGCTTCTCTACCAGCATCTAGCCCGGTCCTTGTTGTGCCACCTCCGGTCGTGCATACTATACCGAGAGTAGATGACACCATTTATCACTCTGAGCCATCTGAGGGCCCAGACGTGTATGAAAAGATGGATGCTATGAATGATCAGTTCCTTGAGCTTCGTAAGGAACTCAAAACTCTCAGAGGGAAGGATATCTTTGGCAAGTCTGCTGCTGAACTTTGCCTTGTTCCGAATGTCAAGATCCCTGTAAAATTCAAAGTGCCTGACTTTGAAAAGTACAAGGGAAATGCTTGCCCTCTCAGCCACTTGGTTATGTATGCACGAAAAATGTCGACTCAGACCGATAATGATCAACTCCTCATCCATTATTTCCAGGACAGCCTGTCCGGTGTCGCCCTGAGATGGTACATGGGTTTGGACAGCGCGAACATCCGCTCCTTCAACGACCTTGGCGAAGCCTTCGTCAAGCAATACAAATATAATGTCTATATGGCTCCCGATAGGGATCAATTGAGGGCCATGTCCCAGAAGGACAAGGAAACATTCAAGGAGTACGCCCAGAGGTGGCGAGAATTAGCTGCACAGATTGTGCCTCCGCTGGAAGAGAAAGAAATGACCAAGATCTTCCTGAAGACCTTGAGCTTATTTTATTATGAGCGGATGATTGCCAGCGCTCCTTCTGACTTCACCGAGATGGTGAATATGGGGATGCGTCTGGAGGAAGGAGTCAGGGAAGGGCACCTGACTAGAGAAGAAGGCTCTTCTGCCAAACGTTATGGGGAGTTTGGGAAGAAGAAAGATGGTGAGGCACGTGACCTAACCTCCCATATCAAATCAAGAAGACCCTTTGTGAAGAGGAAGGCTGTGCGTCCCGCTGGTAATCAGCACCAGGTGGCTCATATAACACCTGTTTTCAGAGAAAATCAGCAGTATCAGCATCAGAACCAGCAATAACAACATCAATAGTATCAACAACAACAGCACCGTCCTCAACAGCAGGCCTACCAGCCTCGAATCAATAATCAGACCAATACAAGCTATAATAGGAAGAGGGTCAGTTTTGATCCTATTCCCATGACCTATGCAGAGCTATATCCTTCTTTGATAGAAAGGAAACCGATGACTCCACCTGACCCACCGGCTATACCTACCAACCCTCAGTGGTGGTATAAGCCTGAGCTTCATTGTGTTTATCATTCTGGTGCTCCTGAACACGATGTGGAGAACTGCTACCCGCTGAAGACCAAGGTTCAAGACCTTGTGAGGAGCGGTATATTGTTTTTCGAGGACGTAGGTCCTAACATCAAGAAGAACCCATTGCCCGAGCATGGGAAATCTGTTGTTAACATGGTTCAGGGTTGTCCTGGCAAATATAAGGTCCGATATGTCAACCATATCCGACAGTCTTTGGTTGAGATGCATAGACTGTTGTATGGATACAGTCACTATGAGCATGACCATGACAGATGCCGTGTTTGCACTGTCAATAAGAGAGGATGTCGTCAAGTTAGAAAAGACATCCAAGAAATGCTGGATGAAGGAGTAATAGAGATACTTCAGAATCGTGATGAGGATGATGAAGTTAATGTGATATCACCAGTATTCAGGATTCCTGAGCCTCTTATCATCCGGTATGATGGCAGCAAGCAGAAGGCTTCTCCTACTCTCATAATCAAGCCAGTTGGCCCTGTGCCATATTCTTCTGATAAGGTTGTTCCCTATCGTTATAATGATGTGGCATTAGAAGATGGGAAGGATGTGCCTCTACCCTCCACCTCTGTTGTTAATATCGCTGATGTCAGTGGCCTGACCCGTAGTGGTCGTATTATCTCGGCGCCACCAAAACCCCAGTTGACACCAGAAGGGCTGATGTTGCTGATAGTGTCGTTCGTCCTATGGGAAATTCTTCCAATTCTCCAATTCCGGCACTTGCTGTTAATAGACCTGTCGCCGCTGTTAAAACTCATGTCTCTGCTGGCCAGAATGGCATGATAAAAGAGGACTGTGATGAGATGTTGAGGCTCATCAAGAGGAGTGAGTACAACGTTGTAGATCAGCTTCTACAAACGCCATCAAAGATATCTGTGCTATCTTTGTTATTGAACTCCGAACCACACCGAGAAGCTCTGCAGAAGGTGTTGGACGTGGCGTATGTAGACCATGATGTCACAATAGAACAATTCGATAGTATTGTTGCAAACATTACTACTTGTAACAATTTGAGTTTCTGTGATGCTGATCTCCCCGAGGAGGGAAGGAACCATAATTTGGCACTTCACATTTTCATGAACTGTAAAGATGATGTCATGTCTAATGTGTTGGTAGACACTGGATCATCACTGAATGTGTTACCAAAATCCACTCTTGCTAGATTATCATATCAAGGGCCTCCCATGAGGCAGAGTGGAGTGGTCGTAAAAGCTTTTGATGGATCCCGCAAAACTCTGATTGGAGAGGTTGAACTCCCAGTCAAGATTGGACCAAGTGATTTCCAAATCACTTTTCAGGTCATGGATATCCACCCATCATATAGCTGTCTGTTGGGCAGACCATGGATTCACGAGGCAGGCGTCGTGACATCCACCCTACACCAAAAGTTGAAGTTTGTCAAGAACAAAAAGTTGGTGGTAGTAGGGGGAGAGAAGGCTCTCTTGGTTAGCCATTTGTCTTCCTTTTCTTATATAGACGCTGAGGACGAAGTTGGGATGCCGTTCCAAGCTTTGTCTATTGCCGAGCCTTCTAAGAAAGGAACTTCTTCATTTGCATCCTACAATGATGCGAAGTTGGCCATTGAGCATGGCGCAACTACCGGTTTAGGACAAATGATCAAGCTGGAAGACAATAAATACCGGGATGGCATAGGGTATTCTTCGGGCCCTTTCAAAAGGCGTGGGTTGTTTCAGAGTGGTGGTTTTATCCACACCGTCGAAGACGAGGAAGCTGCTGCTATTGTGGAAGAGAATGCAGAGGAAGATTCTGGCAACTTTGTCATCCTTGGAGGAGTCTGCAATAATTTGGTCGCTGTTAATGTTCCAACAGTTGTCCATAAGTCAACGTAATGTTCATTTTTTGTTTAAAAACCCTTCTCCCATGCCAAAAGGAGAAGTGATGACATTATTGGCACATAAATACAATGATATTCATTCAATGAATTCATGTTAAATGCTTGTTTTTCCAAATTATTTTCACTTTTTTCTTTTTTGCATGATATTGGTGATCACGAAAAAACCCTAAAAAGATAATAAAATCAATCTTTTCATCTGCATAATGATTTGCCTTGTTTGAATTCTAAAAATCTCTTTTATGTCCAAAATCATTATGCAGGTTGATCAAAACCATTGAACATAATGATCCAACACCATCTCCCAACTTTGAGTTCCTTGTATTTAAGGCCGAGGAAGATGATGTTGAAGAGATTCCTGACGAGATTACCCGTCTGCTTGAGCATGAAGAGAAGATCATTCAGCCACATCTTAAGAATCTGGAAACAGTCAACTTAGGGTCTGAGGATTGCGTGCGAGAGGTGAAGATTGGGGCACTCCTGGAAGAATCTGTTAAGAAGGGGTTAATTGAGTTGCTACGAGAATATGTTGACGTCTTTGCCTGGTCATATGAAGACATGCCTGGTCTGGATACTGATATCGTGCAACATTTCCTGCCTTTGAAGCCTGAGTGTGTGCCTGTGAAGCAGAAGCTCAGAAGAACTCGTCCTGATATGGCAGTGAAGATTAAAGAAGAAGTTCAGAAGCAAATTGATGCAAGGTTTCTGGTGACTTCTACATATCCTCAATGGGTGGCCAATATTGTGCCCGTGCCTAAGAAAGATGGAAAAGTCTGAATGTGTGTGGACTATAGAGACTTGAATAAAGCTAGTCCGAAAGATGATTTTCCTCTACCACATATTGATATGTTGGTAGACAATACAGCTAAATTCAATGTCTTCTCATTTATGGACGGATTTTCCGGATATAATCAGATTAAAATGGCGCCCGAGGATATGGAGAAGACAACATTCATCACACCTTAGGGAACATTCTGTTATCGAGTGATGCCCTTCGGTTTGAAGAACGCCGAAGCCACGTATCAACGAGCTACGGCTACCTTGTTTCACAATATGATGCATAAGGAGATCGAGGTGTATGTTGATGATATGATTGCAAAGTCAAGAACGGAAGTTGAACATGTAGAGCACTTGTTGAAACTTTTTCAGCGTTTAAGGAAGTATAAGCTTCGTTTGAATCCTAACAAGTGTACATTTGGAGTCCGTTCCGGCAAGTTATTGGGCTTTATTGTCAGCGAGAGAGGTATTGAGGTTGATCCTGCCAAGGTCAAAGCAATACAAGAGATGCCTGCGCCCAAAACTTAGAAGAAAGTCCGAGGTTTTCATGGCCGCTTGAACTATATTTCCAGATTTATATCTCACATGATTGCCACATGTGCGCCTATATTCAAGCTCCTCCGAAAAGATCAGCGTCATGATTGGACCGAGGAATTCCAGAAGGCCTTTGACAGTATTAAAGAGTATCTGTCTGAGCCTCCGATTCTGTCTCCGCCTATGGAAGGGAGACCCTTGATTATGTATTTGACTGTTCTTGAAGACTCTATGGGTTGTGTCTTAGGTCAGCAAGATGAATCTGGGAAGAAGGAATATGCCATCTACTACCTGAGTAAGAAGTTCACTGATTGTGAGTCTCGATACTCAATGCTTGAGAAGACATGTTGTGATTTGGCTTGGGCTGCTAAGCGTTTACGCCAGTATATGTTAAATCATACGACTTGGTTGATATCCAAAATGGATCTAATCAAGTATATCTTTGAGAAGCCTGCTTTAACTGGGAGGATTGCCCGTTGGCAGATGCTGTTGTCTGAGTATGATATTGAGTATCGAGCTTAGAAAGCTATTAAAGATAGTATCTTGGCTGACCACTTGGCACATCAACCAATTGAGGATTATCAGTCAGTTCAGTACGACTTCCCAGATGAGGAGATTCTGTATTTGAAGATGAAATATTGCGATGAGCCTACGCTCGATGAAGGGCCAGAGCCTGGTTCCCGATGGAGCATGGTGTTTGATGGCGCTGTAAATCAATATGGAAATGGTACTGGGGCAATGATTATTACTCCTCAGGGCACACATTTTCCTTTTATAGCAAGACTCACTTTCAAATGCACAAATAATATGGCAGAGTATGAGGCTTGTATTATGGGTTTGGAAGAATGTATTGATCTTAGGATCAAGCATCTTGATGTTTATAGTGATTCGGCCCTTGTTGTTAATCAGATTAAGGGTGAATGGGAGACGAATCAGCCTGGCCTCATCCCATATAGAGATTATGCGATGAGGACTTCAACTTTCTTTACTGAGGTTGACTTCCATCGTATCCCTCGAGATGATAATCGGATGGCAGACGCGCTTGCTACACTTGCTTCGATGATTATGGTGAAGTTCTGGAATGAAGTCCCCAATATCACTGTGATGCGTTTGAATAGACCAGCTCATGTATTTGCAGTTGAAGAAGTGAAAGATGATAAGCCATGGTATTATGATATCAAATGTTTTCTCCAAAGTCAAACTTACCTGCCTGGGGCATCTGTTAAAGATAGAAAGACTTTGAGGAGATTATCTGGCAGTTTCTACCTCAATGGCGATGTGCTTTATAAGAGGAATTTTGACATGGTTCTGCTCAGATGCGTGGATAGACACGAAGAAGACCTGTTAATGACCTAAGTCCATGAGGGTTCATTTGGTACTCATTCCAATGGACATGCCATGGCCAAGAAGATGTTGAGAGCAGGCTACTATTGGCTGACAATGGAGTCTGACTGCTGCAAATACGTGAAGAAATGCCATAAGTGTCAGATTTATGCGGATAAGATTCATATTCCCCCGACACTTCTGAATGTGATTTCATCACCATGGCCTTTCTCTATGTGGGGAATTGATATGATTGGCATGATAGAGCCGAAAGCGTCCAACGATCACAGATTTATTCTCGTAGCAATTGATTACTTCACTAAGTGGGTCGAAGCGGCGTCATATGCGAACGTGACCAGATAGGTGGTTGTGAAGTTCATCAAGAATAAACTCATATGCCGTTATGGTGTGCCAGATAAGATCATTACTGATAATGGATCTAACTTGAACAACAAGATGATGAAAGAGCTGTGTAGCGAGTTCAAGATTGCGCATCATAATTCTTCTCCTTATAGACCCAAGATGAATGGGGCTGTTGAAGCTGCTAATAAGAATATCAAGAAGATTATCCAGAAGATGGTTGTTACGTACAAAGATTGGCATGAGATGCTGCCATTTGCTTTGCATGGATATCGTACATTTGTTCGTACTTCAACAGGGGCAACCCCTTTCTCTCTTGTATACGGCATGGAGGTTGTGCTCCCAGTAGAGGTGGAGATCCCATCAATGAGAGTCTTGATGGAAGCCAAGTTGACTGAGGTTGAATGGGTTCAGAGTCGTTATGACCAACTGAATTTGATTGAAGAGAATAGATTGACTGCCATGTGTCATGGTCAGTTATATCAGCAAAGGATGAAGAAAGGCTTTGATAAGAAGGTCAAGCCTCGTGTGTTCCGAGAAGGTGACCTTGTGCTCGAGAAAGTATTGTCTTTCACACCCGATTCCAGGGGCAAGTGGACTCCAAACTATGAAGGTCCATATATTGTTAAGAGAGCCTTTTCAGGCGGTGCTTTGATACTTACAACTATGGATGAGGAGGACTTCACTCGTCCTGTGAATTCAGATGCAGTCAAGAAATACTTCTCCTAAAATAAAAATAGAATAGCTTTCTAAGTTGAAAACCCGAAAGGGCGACTTAGGAAAAAATGAGCGTCTCAGTGGATTGAAAACCCGAAAGGGCGGTCCAGGCAAAAGTTAGAGACATAAAAAATGAATATATATATATATATATATATATATATATATATATATATATATATATATATATATATATATATATATATATATATATATATATATATATATATATATATATATATATATATATATATATATATATATATCCCGCTAGATTGAGTACCTCATCCTGGGGCAATCTAGGCAAAAATTAGGGATTTGGCAAGTAACTGCATCCTGACAAGACTTTGTTCTACAAGCTGTCATCTGTCAAAGAATGTCGCTCAGTCATCGTCAACTAAAGCTTCAAATACAATGGATTCAGAGTTGGTGGAGAAATGGTCATTATGTTCAATGTAGCTCTTTTTCAATATATATCACCAATTTCAAATTTGTAAAGATCCATGGAGTCTTGCCATTTGCAGACTACCATTCCATTAAATAAATTTGAGCCTTTATCCAATTCTTTGCACTCTTATTTGTTTCTGTTCAACAAATATTTTGCATGTTTTAATTGATAAACATCATTGTTTTAAATAAATAAATTTTTCATAGATTGTTTTTAAACAAAATGAACATTCACAACGACAGAAAGGATAATTGGAACGTCTTCAGTGCTCTCCCAAGGATAGTATGATGTCCAAAAGGGTAAGACATTTGTTTGTATTCCTAGCATACTTGTATCCTCTTCATTATCTTTCAGGTTGTCTCCTTCGCGAGCGCAGAAGAAAGTTATGCCCCACCAAGTCCCTAGAGAGTCTGGAGTTTGGTCTCAGTTTTCTAGCTCCTCAGTGAGGCTGGATTTAGCATTTTTGTTATCAATTATTTGGTTGTCATCCCTTGTGTGGATTGACCTAAAATCCCTTATAAATTGATAAATTGACATGTTGTCTCTTTCCAAGGAAGTTGGTCTTCCCTCATTTAGATTGGAATTCTCCCACAAGAGTGAGCAGGAAATCCCCAACATGAGGGGAATTCTCAAACATTTGATTTGTAGCTTATCCCCTGTGGACTCTCCAACATTAATCTTCGGAAGGCTTGCCTCTTGATTCATCCTCAGCAGGATTGATCCCACGTAACTCCCCAGTACGGTCACCAGCAGGTTATCTCCAGTTGATTGCCTACAGGTTGTTCCCGGTTTAGTCATCAACAGTGTTTCCCCAGTAGGACTGTCTGATCAGGAACCTGTTTGATGATTCCTCCTAAGTAGAGTGGGTGATTGTAATACCCAAAAATTTACCCTTCGTTTTTCCTGGAAGCATACGCTTTACACCTCATGCATGCATTCATTTTTAGGTCATTTAACATTAGATACATTGCATTTCATCATGTCAATCAGAATTAGATCCAAGAAACTTTATTTAAAATAAATAATTAAATAAATAAATAAATAAATAAATAAATGAATAAATAAATAAATAAATAAAAATAATAATAAATAAATAAATAAATAAAAAATCTCAGACTTGGACCTCTCTCAAAAGCCCACTAAGCTACCAATATTAGGCTATAAATACTAGAGTTTCAGTGAAACAAAGATGGATTTCTATTCCTATTACCCTGAGGAAAAAGATAGTGAGAGAAGAGCTAACAGAGTTCAGAGCAGTCTCCAAACCCTGAAGGGAACTCAACTGCACAGAATCACCTCTGCCTCACATAAACCCTAAAGATTGTTTTGTAAACCTCACGGGTGCAACTCAATTTCAATCAAGCTCTCCAATTAGGTTTTCCCTATATCCATCATCTTTATGCCTTTAATTTGAATGCTCTAAATGTATGAGGTATTATGGGTGAATTTGATACCCTTTTGATGCATGTCTTTTTGTGAATTTTAATGGCATGATTCATGTGGTTACATTTTGATTTGGGGGCAACCCTTGATTACCCTATTTTTTTTGTCTCTAACCTGTTTGTTGAGTTTTTGTGAGGGCTCACATGAATTTTGCAGGGATAACTTGCGTGGTTTTCCACTTTATTTGTGGGATACCCCCTGGAGGTTTCATTCCGATTACCTGTACTGACTCACTTTCTTTGATGGTGTTTAGCTTGGAAGGATCCCTGGGTTTCCCATTCCTCTAATTGTTGTTACTTCGGATCTTTACCCGCGTGGTACTTTTACATTTTTCCCGCATTTTACTGCTTTCCTAGCTGGAAGACCTCGATAGGAGGCAATGTTTTTGTGTGTTTTTTACAGGTTTCTTCGTCAAGGACTGCCTTTTTGCATGAGTTCACCAAACCCTAACCCTTCATTGATTTTTCTTCTCCTAAACACACGTTTACTCCTTCTACTACAGGTGAGTAAGTCTCCAAAGGTCGAGCATCCGGTAGATTGCGTAGTAACGTCATTCGTCCAAAACTCACTCCATAACCCCTTAGTTAGCCGAACTACGGCTTGCTCTGATTCTCATTCCAGATGAGATACGTAGGCATAAGACGCGATGTCTTAGTGAGCACACATCCTCCCAACCCATAGGTCAGCCGAGCAACGAAGACTCTGATTCTCATATTCATATGAGATACATATGCAGTGGACGCGACATCCGCGCGAGTCATTTTCATTTAACCCTTTTTTTTGGTAAACAGCACAAGATAAACTCACACCCTTTAGACAAGAACAACAAAAGTGGATCCCGTAGAGGACTACGGATGCGTAGGGGTGCTAATACCTTCCCTTCGCATAACCGACTCCCGAACCCAAGATTTGGTTGCGAGACCCCGTCTTGTCCTTTCCTCTTTTCAGGTTTACTTCGAGCGTTTCCTTTCCCTCCTTTGGGATAAATAACGCACGGTGGCGACTCTTCTGTCATTTTCTTTCGCCGGTTGTTTTTTCGCACACTGTATTTTTCAGGTTGCGCCAGTGATGAAAATATTTATTTTCTATCCCCAGTGGGGTGGTGTTTCTCTTCTCCTCGACAGAGATTGTTTCTTCAGCTGTATGAGGAAATATGTTGGTTTTGGAACTTTTGATTTGGTGGTTATCCCCCATAGAGTTTCATCTCTCTCCTTGATAATTTCCCCAGTAGAGTTGCTTCTACAGTGGATTTTATCCATGTTTAGCTTCACCAGCCAAGACTTTGATTGCAGTTTGGCGTTGGAACTTTTGAGGAAGATATGTTGATTCCTTCCCCAGCGGAGTGACTGGCTCTCCTCCCCCTTAGCAGAGATATTTCCTTCCGTGATTAGAAGTGAATATTGTTGGATGTGCTTCTGACTGGTGGTTGTTCCCCACAGAATTCTACATCCCTTCTTGATAGGATTCCCAGTAGCTTTCTTCTCTGACTGATCTTATCCTTATCTCGGCATACTGTTGGAAGATCCCCAGCTTTAGTGATTGTGATCCCTTGCCTATTCCCGACAGTAGTCTCTGATTCCCGGTGATCTTGGTTGTTTCCCTGGCAGTAGTCTTTGTTCCCGGCAGTGACTCTATTTGATTCTCAGCATTGGCTTTGTTCCCCTATAGAGATTGGTATTTCTTGGTATTTGTTGCCCCCATCAGATTGGGAGTTTCCCCAGTTGGGTCTGGCTTTCTCTTTTGAGATGTAGTACCGGATGTTTGTCCATTGAGTCTTGGACCTGTTTGTGCTAGATATGTCTGTTTGTCAACATCAATCATACATAAACCACGCATATACATGCATAATTATAACATTCAGATATTCATTTTTCATTCTTTGCCATATATCCTTGTTTGTTGTCTCCTGCTATTTGGTGATATATATTTCCCAAAACAGATGTTGGTGTTTGATCTCTCCATATAGAGTCAGCCCCATAGGCAGAAAGAGTCTACCCCTTCTCCCATATTCCCCACTGAGTTAGGTCCTCGTGGATGATTATTATTTCTGTTTCCTCCCAAAATATGTATTGGGATGAAATTGCTCCCATGAGTTATATCCTCATTGGGTTGAGTCTTTTTCATTGTGTCTCTCTAGTTCGTTCCTAGATTGACTCCTCTTGTTATTTCCCTTTTTGCACTTCCTCGTAGTTTAGATGAATGATTGCTCAGTAACCAGTAATTGTCCATCTTTTTTCCCAGTGGATTATGTGGCCTTCTACCCAGTAACCAGTAGTTGTAAGTCCTATTTCTGTGGGTTTCTACCCTCATAGCGGTAGTTGTAAACCCCATTTTTATCCCCTTGCAGAGTTAACCCTTGATTTTGTTCATCCTAACCGATGACATTTACTCTCTTCTGTGGTTTTCTACCCAGTAACCGGTAGATGTAATCCCCTCTTTGTTGGTTATCTTTATCCAATATTCGGTATTGATATTCCTTCACCTCTCGAGTATATCTCCCAGTAACCGGTGATATATCTCTTGGATAATTGCTCTGATAAAACAATTTATCCCCAGCGAGTCATCTTTCATTTACCTTTGTTGGTAATGATCGTTTCTCCCCTTTGATTGGTCATCATTTTATACCCAGTATTCGGTATCCCGATGTCCTTTCTTTTCGGTCGATTTACCCTTTATTAACCCAGTAACCGGTTGTGGATAATATTCCATGCGAGTATGTTATCTACGCTCTGACGGTAATAGATAATATATCTCATGCACTCTTCAGTCGAAGTCTTTGTCTTCCCTAGTCGAGTAAGATTCATATTTCCTTATGGAATCGAATTCCCATCCTGTAATCGAGTTTTCTTTTTCAGCCCTCTTTTCGGATGATGAGTGTTTTGGGAATATTCCCTAATTCACGCTTTGGTTGGTCACCTATTATATGCCCAGTAACCGGTATCCCGGGTGTTCCTTCCCTTCTGCTCCCTATTATGACTTTTGTCCCCTGTGGAGTAAGACATTCCTGAGTTGAAATATACCTTTTTAGGTCTCCCTCAGATGTTTTGGATGATTGATATCTCTCACCCTTATACCGGTCTTAGATATTCATTCTCCCCGAGCGTGTTGTTCTTTCACCCTTATACCGGTGTTTGATCACATATCTCTTTGAGCTTATTACCCAGTAACCGATAATACCTCATTTTTTTGTTTCCTCAGCTGAGTCCTCTTCGGACATCCCCCATCGGAGTCCCTTATTAGATCTTCCCAGCCTGAGTCCGGATCTTTATCCGAAGTATCCTTTGTGGATAGTTTGCTGTATTGGCATATTCCCTAGTACATGCATCTTTGCGTCAGCTCGAGTCTTTCCATTGATTTATTTTCATGGAATTCCTTTGTGTCTCTCAACAAGTTTTAAGTCGTGACCTGCTCACGTATTTTATCCCCTTTACTCCCCGTAAAGTCCCTTAGAGTCTCTGCCCCATTTATGAGTGTATTACTCATATGGATTTTCAGTTTCTCCTGATTTCTTTTCCTTTGTGGACACATATCCCCACAGAGTATTACCTTTTTGCATACATACATTTGCATCATGAGGTCTCTTAGGGACCAAAATTCGTCTCTTTATTATTATTTAAGCCCATTCTACCTCGTCGAGACGAAGATTTTAACCTTCATATCTCTGGCTAGAATGACCTTAAATAGGGGCATCTGTAAGACCCTAATTTTGACCCTAAGATCCCTCATGGCATCATATTATTTCATTTTCATTTGCCTCAAGGATCATAGCATCTTGGTTCCTTACTTTTGGGTGGGAACTTGTGTGAGTTGGTTTGAGATCACCAAGCATGCTTGAATTGTATATTATTGCTTTTCTTATTTTGTTCACTAACCAAAAGCACAAAAATATGTCACTAACATCTTTTGTTTTGTACCTTGAGAAATAATAAGATTTGAGGCTCATAGGAGACCCTATGCTCATTGATATGACCAGGTGAAAGTGAAAACAAGCATGACAATGGTTCCCAAGGCTCTCATTCATCCTATATGCCTCCCAAGTATCTCAATTTTTCAATTTTATCAAAGCAAACCAAGGGACTTGAGGGTTGTTTCCCAAGGAAACCCTAATTCATATGTGCATCAACTGTGCCTTGCTCATGAAGCAACCTCAACCCATGATCAAATATAATCAAGGGAAGTTCTTTCACTTATCATTTCATGCATATTTGAGCTTATTTGAGTGTTCTCAATCATCAATTCATCAAGGTTTGGGGTATGGACTTGAGAAGTTGATCAGTCAAATCATCTGACTATTTTGAAATCCACTGAGACCTAACCTTTAATGTGTTTGTCAAAGGAAGATGACCCCAAGAGAAAAAAATTCTTAAGAACCATATGAACAACTTTAATGGTCATCAAAAATTGAGTTGAATCTTGGAAGGTCATCATCCAATTCAAAACGTTATAGGTCATTTTGACTGAAACCCTAGTTTTGGGTCAACTTCCCAAGGACATAACTCTCTCATTTTTTATGATTTGGAGGTGGTATGAAATGCATTGGAAATTTTAAGATGTCTAATTCATTTTTTATGTTGAACAAATTTTCATAATCCTAAAATAAATACATGTGATAATGCAAAACATTATAGGTCACTTTGGACCAAAGGCATTGAAATGTGAAAAAGTCCAACTTCATGTGCCTATAACTTTCTCATCAAAAATCCAAATGATGCAAAATTTGAGTCCAAATTGATTGTATTAAAAATATCTACAACTTTTATTTTTAACATTTTGTCATTTGGAGCTTTCATCACTGAAACAGAAGGGCTTGAAGTTGGCCCATTTTGGAAATTTTCACATGCACATGTTTTGCACCTTGAACTTTATGACCAATTTTCACTAATTTCCCAATTCCAAATGAAGTTTTGTTCAACATAACAATTGATCCTCATGTCAATACCTTTCCAACCATTACCCATAAGGCCATGTTTTATTTTGGGAAGAGGTATTTTCGAAGAGATGAAGAATCGTGTGCATTTTTAGAAACCAATTGAAAACTTCATGCACACTCATTTGTAGTCCTATCTACACGTCCATTTCCACTTAATATGAGTTCAGCTTGCCAAATCAATAGGATTTGGGCCCTCCATGCGCCTGTACAGGCCCATGCACGGAGGCACTTATCATTCATGCACACAAAATTCTCATGCTTACAGCTTGCATTTGCTATAAATAGAGGTGCATACCATCATCATAGATCAACCTGAAGGCGCCTGTTATGCTGCAAAACTCCATACAAACCTCACTTTAAAGGAATTTCTCTCTTTCATTTCAAAATTTCAGATCCAATTTTCAACTTCATTGGTTGATCATTGGACTTAAAATTCCTTGGCCTTGCTTTATCTTCACCTCAAGAGTGAACCGCAATCAAGAACTGTGAAGAATTGTCCTCCATAGATCTACATTTCAGAGGTGGATGTTCAAACTTTTTTTCTTCGAAACTCATCGATTCTTGCTTGTTTCTTGTGTTTATTGGTTTGGCTAAAGTCCTCTCATCAGAGGCATTTGAATTGTGCTTTTAATTTTGCAAAATCATCAAGTTCAGTTTGAACTCCATTATTTTCCTCTTCTGATTTCTCTTCCTATGGGGATCTAGAAGGAAAACCAATGGTACAGGGGTAATGTACATCACCCCAGCTTTCCAATGATATGAGGATCGCTTCATTTGGTTAAGTTTTGTCTGTCTGCAACTTTGGCCGGAATCCCTGAGCTCGCCGGAGAAGACGGTGGTGTACACCACCGTCCGTTTGCCAGATTGAACATGGACCCTTGGATTTGTTTTCCAGATCTAATCAGAGTCTCTCATTCTTATGACTTTATTTAATGCCTCGTGTGTCTTAGTTGACTAAGGCATATGGTAAGCGTGCGCTGAGAGCCCTTGGATATGTCAGTTCAATTAATGAGACTGGAGCCAACGCGCCAGATATTTTCCCATTTTCCATTTTCTGATTTTAATTTCTTTTATTTTCTTTTATTTCCTTTTATTTCAAAAAATCATAACTCTTTCATTTTAATTCCAAAAAATATGGGACCAATTGCATTATTTTCCTTTTAATTTCTAGTTTCTGAAAATGATTTTTAATATTTTTTCCTTTCTCATTTGTATTTTTTGTGAATTTTCTCTTTTCTGGTTATTTTTAGTTCATATTAAATAGTTTCCAATATTCAAAAAATACAAAAATATTTTCTTAACCTCTTTGAATGATGATGGATCTATGAAAAATATTCTCATCAATTTATTAATTGATTTGAGATTTATTTGAGATTTTAATTCAATTAGGTTATTTTTTATTCCTTTTAATTGATTAAAAATAGTTCCTGGTTTATAAAAATGCTGAAATTTTTTGTCAAACTTTGTTTGACCTTGTTGAACTTAGGATGATCCATTTGGACTTTTCAAAATTGATTAGAAATGGATTTGAAGTTTGACCTTTAATTGTTTATTTTAATTCAAGTATTATTTTAATTTTGAAAAATCCCAAAAATATTTTATTTGTTTCTTGACCTTTAAGTTTCATTTTGCTTCTGTTTACTATTGATTGACCTTGATTCCATTTGCCTTTGGTCAATGCACTTTGCTTACTTCATTTGAAATCCATTAATGCACATTCTTATTCATCTTCTTCTTCATCTTCTTTCTTTTGATCAATGAGTTAAAGATTGGTGGTTAGCCTTGATGTATAGGAGGTTTAACCTTCTTTGATTCAAATCTAATTCATCTTGATCAAAGATCAAGTGAATGGCTTTGCATTAAGGATAAGTTGCTTCTTGATCAAGCAAAAAACCTAAACCAATACAAGATCATTCTCATTTTCTTTTGGCATGGCAAGTTGTAGGAGCTTGGCTTACTAGTCAAGGTCTCTAACTTGTGTTTGTTGCCTATATTTTTATTGATCGGCCTCAGATAGGTGTGACTACTACATTAGTCCACTTATGATTGCTTAACATAGCGCTAAATTGCCTTATGGCACACTAACTCTAACTATTGATCACTAACTTTTTAATTCTTGCACTTTACATTAATGCAATTTAATATTTTTGTACATATTATTGATTTTCTTTTGCCCTTTTCTCACTTGAGCCCATGTTTATGCTAATGCAATTTGCCTTTTGCTCACTTGAGCACATAATTGTGTATATACTATTGTGCTTGTGTTTTGTTTTGATTGTGTGAACCAAATGCAAATGGACAAAAGGACTTAGACTTTAGGATATTCCCTATGCAAAAATGGAGTCAAAGAGCAACTGGGCCTCATGCCTTTAGAGTGCTATAAATGTCAAAGAGCAACTAGGCCTCATGCCTTTAGAATGCTTAATCTTGAAGAGGACTTTGAAAGGACCAATTTCTAAACTCCCTCTTGTCCATTATTTGTTTGTATTATAAAACTTTTTGATGTGTGTCTTCTTGTGCTAGGGATCCTAACTTGAGCCAAATAGAACAACCATTGTCATGAGCATCCAAAGTGAGAGATACAAAAGCCATTGGAAGATTCCTAGGAGTTTTGTTTTGATTGTGTGCTTGATTGCTTGAGTATTTGCTTATTTGCTTGCTTATTCCAAAGGATGGGAGCTACTTGGATCATCACTATGATCTCAAGAGGGGAACTCCATTGTGGTTATATTTCTCCTCCTTCACCTTTTGCATGTTTAGGACAAACTTCTTTTCATAACACTTATTTTGAATTGAATCCTTAAGTCAACTTTGACCATACTTTGTAAATACTTTTCATTGGTAAATACAACTCACTCAATTGTTTTTTTTGTGGTTTCAATGGCCACTTCTTATCAAAGCTTTTCATAAACATTAGCTATTAGGTTTGAGTTATCCTTGAGGTTGATATAATACTCACCTATATCCTTAGTGATGGACAATAAGTCTTCCATGCTTATTATAGGGTTAAACCCTCACTAGCATGTTGAAGCTCTCCTCACATGGTGGATTTGTGGTTTTAGGTTGAGTTTTCTCCCTTTGATAACAAAAGACCTTAAGGCTTTTGGACCAATCAATTCACCAACTTCTTTTGAGATTTTTACCCCGAACTACGAGGTTTTGATCCTAATCTTTTTTAAGATGGTACGTAGGCAGTGGGTTTATCCATTCAAACAACAAAATTGTAAATAATTTGTACATTCTTCTCTCATCTCCCCAATCATGTTTGCACAAATAATTTTTCACAAATACCAACCTACCTTACAACAATTGTGAAAAGGGCTCCCTAGGAGTACCTAGGATATTTTGGGTGCTTAAAACCTTCCCATTGCATAGCCACCCCCTTACCCGGATCTCTGACATTTTTATTAGTTTTTGATTTGATAAAACTTCTTGGTTTTTGTTCGCTTTCTAACCTTTCCTTTGGATAAATAGAAGTGTGGTGGCGACTCGATTTTTATGATTTACTTTTGATTTAGTCAATAAATCTAAAGGTAACGAATATCCCGCTACAGTAGTAATCAAGTTTGCAAAGTTCATGGTATTGGTACTATCAAACTTAAAATGTTCGATGATCGTGAGTTATAGAGGCATGTTCCCAAACTCATGCGAAATTTGGTATTCATAAGCATATTTAATGTTATAGAATGTTGTACTAGAGTTGAACCTGGGGTGTTAAAAAATTTGCAAGATGTATTGATTATGTCAAAAGGTCTAAAATATGTGGCTTATATTTTTTTTAGATAGTTCTACGCTTATTTATAGCGCCTTATCAACTAGAGAAGACTACATTACAAGAACAAGCTATGGCATTTGAGATCAAGGCATACTATTTAAGATATTTTTTGTAATTTAATTATGTGATAGTTATGATTGTCTTGTGTTGATTGGTGTTTTGATGTGTTGTGTACCCTTGGTGTAGGATAGTTGCCTTAGAATTATATAAATTTAAGGTTGGGGAGTATGTGAGCAAAAGTGTCGAAAGGGTGGTGTGGTGAGTAAAACTAATTAACTATAATAGTTATTATTATTTAGTTAATTAATTAATATTAGTTGAATATTAATTTAATTAGTTAATTGAGTGGATTATTCTTATTATTATTATTATTATTATTAAGAAATTAATGATAATATAATAAGTTAATAAAATAATAGAAATTATAAAAAAATAGAAAAGGGGATTGAGGGATATAAACTCAGAAAACATAACATTTGGGAGAAATGAGAAGAAACTGATAAAAGGATAAGAAGAGGCTATGGCTCAAGAGAAGAATCCATCATTGTTGAAGGTCAAAGATTCTATTGCTAGGAACTCTAAGGTAAGGGTGGGGTTCTGATTATCTAAGGGTTAACATGATGATGGTGGGTAGATTATGCCATGTAGGTTTCATGTTTTTCTTCTCTATGTTCATGATCATGGTGATATTTGTCAATTGTTGGATTGTGTGTATGATGATGTTGGGACTGATGTGGAATGATGAATTGTTGTTGTTAGAATCATGCAATTTGATTGGATTGTTTGTTGTGAATGTTGTGTGATTGGTGTTGTTTCAGGTCAGAGTCGGAACTGAGTTATGAATGTTTTCGGTGTAAATAAATTAGGGTTTTGAACTTGGGAAAAAAGATTTTCATGTTAAAATGTGGTAAAAATGACTTGTAAGAAAAATAGGTTTTGGGGATGAAATTTATGTGAATTTCGTTTCGAAAGAGTTGCAGAAAAAGTGCTTACGCAATAGTGTAATCGGTTACCAGAATTTGGGTAACCGGTTACACTGTTTAAAAACACGTTTCTGGGCAAAAATTAGAGGGTGTAATTGACTACTGGTTTTTAGGTAACCGGATACCCTGTGAAACAGAGGCAACACATGGGACTGGAACTAGGGGGTGTAACCACATCAGAATACTGTATTTTCTTTGCTTCAGCTATGTAGTATTGTACCTTTAGTCCCTTCATTATTCAATTAATTAAAATGTTGGTCGATGATATTGTGTGTCCTTTTTTAGCCTTGCAAATTGATTTTTTTTTCATCACGTATTGTTTGAATCACAAGTTAGAACACTTGAATCAAGGTGTTGAGTGGCTTGATTCTAATCACGTAAATTGTGTGACTCAAATCATAAAATTTGTCAAAATTGGATTTTGGCACTGTGATTTGATTCGAATCACATGTATAACTTGACTCGAATCACAACTTTCCATGAAAGCTAGAATTAGGTGCTGCCTGATTTGATTCGAATCATGGACATCAAGTGACTAAAATCACAACATTGAATGGCTTGCATTATGGTTTGCTCTTGACTTGAGTTATAGGTTTAAATAGTGATTCAAATCATACCTTGAAACATCCAAATTCCTACCTTAGATTTAAATAGTTATTTCTTTGATCCAAAAATAAAGAATCTCTCATTATGAACTTTTTTCATAATGAAAGAAAGATGAAAATTTTGTTAGACAAAACTCTCAATTGTCTTTCCTTCTCTAGTGTGTCTATTCCTAGCACCTTTGTAACTTTTTCTTATTTTAAAAAACAACATTTTGCCTGTGATTCATGTCATATTACATCTATTTTTGTTACATTGTGTATGTGTGTGTGTGTAATTGTTGTAGAGAGAAACCAGAAAAGGGAGTTGATTAATCTTGTAATGATTCATTTGATCAACCTTATGACAACCATAAAGAAACAAAATTCATTTTACTAAGAAACTTGAGAGAACCTTTGTATGTTTTATTTATTCACCAACATCTAATTCCGTGATGATATCTTGCGAATTTTAGAGTGTGTGTGTGAGATTCTTTTGACATTGTTCATCATCTTTAACCTTAGTCCTAATACAGTGTTATGGATCCTCATCTCTAAAGATTAAGCGTTTGAGGGAGACTAGTGGTAAATTAGGATATCTAATTCTTTTTTTATGGAGTTTTTTGTTTGTAACAAGTATGAGAATTATTTCTTGAATGCGGTTTGAACGTTGTGTTATCTATCAGGAGAAATGTTTTATTGTACTCCATGGAAGACTTTGGTGAAGTCTAGAAAAGAATATTTATAAGAAGTTAGGAGTTATCCAATTGAACGCTTAGCTAATGGAAATCGTGCAGACAAGTCTTTGTCAGATCCAGTGAGGGATGATGCAGAAAGGAAGCTTGGAGCAGGTTATTGTGGATAACAAGGTTATTAGATTAAGATCATTGAGAGTATTGTTTTGGTTAGCAGTTTTAGTATCTAAATCAATATAGGAAATTATTGTATTACATTTTGTTGTAATCAAAATGGTTGTATCTAAAACTGATGAAATAGTGGAAGATCGTGATTATTTTTTGATGGTTTTAAAACCATTGAATATTGGAGTAGGAAAAGTGAGGATGAACACTAAACCCCTATATATCCATGTGTTCTTTTCTTTCTTCTCTGATCTCATTTAATTTTATGCATCCATTACTATATCTATTTCATCATTGCATCATTTGTATGTCATTTAAGTTATATCTTGCTTATATCAATTGAATGTGTAAGCTTAAGTATGTGGTGCATCAAACCTATTGGATCATCATAAATCCAATTATGTTCTGAATGAAATTATATGTAAAGGATTTTACATTGCTTTGTTTAAGGTGGATTTTCTTATCTTATAATCTATTTGCACTAGAAATAATTATGCCTTTAGTGATATCTTGCAATACAATTATTTGAGTAATTCATTGAGAAGCTTATAAGTTGCCTTTGTATTATGTTTTGCTTCCGTGTATTTTAAAATCTACGATTTCATTTTATACGACCTTGACTACTTTTGAGATTTTCTTTTTGGGGATTAGTCTATTTAACCCCCTTCTAGATCTTTTATGTCCATTTTCCCACCCAACAGAATGATGGAACTTCAATGAAGTATCCTTGCCTCCCAATAGGCTATTTATTGATGGAACTTCAGAAAGTATCCTTGCAGCCTGCAAGGCTATTGAATGCTATAACTTCAATGGAATATCCTTGTCATACACAAGGCTATTGATATTTGTAACTTCAGTGCAATCTCTCAGTCTCCCACGAGGCTACTTAATGCTAGAACTTCAATGAAGTACTCTTTTTGCAAAAAGTCTATTAATTATTGAAACTTCAATGAAGTATCCTTTCCTCCCACAAGGATATTGAACGCTGGAATTTGAATGAAGTGTCTTTTCCACCCATTAGGCTATTGAATGTTAGAATATTAATGAAGTATCCTTTCCACCTACGAGGCTATTGAACGTTGAAACTTCAATGAAGTATCCTTGTCGCTCACAAGGCTACTAAATATTGGAAATTCAATGAAGTGTCATTTCCACCCATAAGTCTATTTAATATGGGATCATCGGGGAAGTACTTTTTCAAACATCACATTTCCCTAGGGGGAATCTGGTCTCCCTCGAAGTCCATTGAGCAATAAGCCCTAAATGGAGAACTTTTACTAAACCCCCTCAACAGGACCCGGTCTCCTTAAAGGCTCCCTCGGGTAATGTGTATCAAGAAAATAAACAAGTTAAGTAAACAGGTGCAAACATAAGGAAACCACCCAAAGGTGTAAAATGTTGAAATAATAAGGCCTCGATGGCAAGAATTGCATAAACCTCAAAGAGAAAAAGAATAGAAAACCCATGCAGGAAAAATTACAAAACCCAATAAGGGAATATGAATACAATACGAAATGTCTAATTTTTATCTTTCCCCTAAAGGAACCTCTTTGGAAGGGCATCTTGGAGAAGGAGTCCCTCGTGGTCAGCCATGTATGGCTTTATAAATTTAGGGGTGGGCAGATATAACAGGTCACCCATTACTTTTTATTTTAAATTCTCCCAGTAGCCCACAAGCATGACTCATAGGATCGTCTGACCACGTCTCGCCACGAGCAACCTTTTGACGGGCATGAAGGGTTTTCTTGTGTTCAATGGTTAATGGCACCATACGTCCTACAAACAAAATGGGAGAATCAGTCATAATCAATATGAGTATTAAAGAAACCTTAAATAATTCCTAGAATTACATAAGTAGTTACCAATCTTCTTCTCACCATCTTCCGTCTTATCAAATTCTACCATCTCCCTGGAACTCATCATCTGAAACTCTTCCAAGATGTCTAAGACTTCCTTCTTGGTAACGGCAAGGAGGTTTCAATTAAATACATTTATCATAGTTGGATCCTTCATCCAGTAGAAAATGAATCAGTTCTCACCATTCTTGTCGTACATCACCATGGAGAGGTCACTCTTCCCTCTCATTCTCACTCTCATGTATATCTAGTTATTATAGTGGTTCGATTGGGTGGTGGGTGAAAAGAAATCTGCGAGACAGGTCACATCCACCCACCCTTGTTAGCAGTTTTCGTACCATAAAAGCAAAAAAAATGGACCCAAAGTAAGGGTGACCTCCAAGTTCTTACATAGTAACTCGAATGCCCTGATGAATTCCCATCTATTAGGTGATATGTTAGTAGGGGAGATATTGATTATGGTGAGTATCTCAAATTCGAATTCAGTAAAGGGGGTTAGTACCCTTAATTCCTGGATCACATGGTGTACATATATAAGAAATCTTCTTTTTAGTCCTCAAGTGTCACCATGCCCATTTTCTCATTCTTTGAGAAAAGATCCAAGATGACTTCTTCCTCATCCCATTTCGGGAAAATTCATACCTTTGTAGATGGCATCAACCTTCCCTTTCTTGATGTAAATTGAATCATAGTCTTCGACCCCTAAGTTTCTTAAAGAATGTAGATGCCATAAGTAGCTTTGTAGTGCTTGAGAAAGTAAAAGGGAAAAGGGAATCTATCACTAAAAATATGTCTATTAGAACTAAAAATGCTCTCACAACTCCCAAACACCCCATATATAAAAGCCTATAGTTTATTGATCCATTTGATTACTTATCATTCTTCATACAACACAAATACATCTCAGTCCACTCTCTACTGTCTAATGGTTCTATCAACTCACCAATCTCATCTAATGCCCTAATAATCACAATGATTGAAAAGTAAAAATGTTGAGATAAGTATAGTGGCATATACTTGTGGGTGACCAAAAGGAGGAATTATGAGTCTAGAAAGACAGACATCTGGCTCTGACAAATAAGAATATGAAAGTGTGCTTGAAAATGAAACAAAATTGCCTTATCCGCTATACCTTCCCAAGGAAATTACATCATTATGGGTATTTAATGTTGCATGTGCTATTGAGAGAGGCATTTGAGGGACTCAACTCATGCTCTTCTTAAGGGACTCACCACAAACTCTACTTGAGGGACTCGCCCCAGGATCAACTTGAAGGACTCGTTCCAAGCTCTTCTTGAGGGACTCATCCCATACCTTTACATAAAATTTTTCCTGGGTTATGCTCAAATATGAAGACCTAAAATGCTTGATCTAAATCACTTCATCCTTTCTAAGGCCTCATGCTTAATGGACTGTGTATTGGGATGATTTTATTGGACTTTAGGAAGGAACATCCATGAGTATATGATATAAGCCGAGTTACCCAACTTTAGGCAAGCTCCTAATACATGGTAATACATCGTCTGAAATGGGCCATGAGGTTGTTTAAAATGGGAAGGAAGTCGCCTAATGATGTGGCGATGGGCTTCCCAATTGGGCTTTATCCTTCTGATGTAACCCATTCACTAACCATGCGTGGATGATAAGATGTCCAATTAATAGACGAGTATATAAATGAATCAAAGAGGAAACTCCATTCCCCACTATTTGGGGAAAATCCATATCTTCCCACGTTCCCACATCATTTCCCCAAAAGATAAGGTAACCAACCTTCTAGTCATCGTGCTCAGACCCAATAGCCTTATATATATATATATATATATATATATATATATATATATATATATATATATATATATATATATTCCATTCCTTGAATGGGGATATTATCTCCCATCTCGAACAAGAAAACCAGATACAAAGCTCTTCCCAACCCTACGTGAGCTAGCCCTTAACACATTCAAGTACCCTAAACCTTTAGACAACCTTACACAACAAAGGGTTGTTAATAATTGTACTTTTTAGCAAGTACAAGTTTTTAATGATTTAATGTCATTTTTCCTAGTAATGTACCATTTTGGAAAGTTTATATGTGTTTAGTAGGTATCAAGAAGTCAAAGAGTTGACCAAAAAAGGAACCTGGTGAATTTTTAAGAAGATTCACAAATTCTATTTTCAACACATTTTACATCATGATGTATGTGCAGTATTTTGACCATATCTAGAGCATCGCAACTCTGATTAAGGTGAGACTGACAGTAAATGAAATATAACATTCAAGACTACAATTTTCACGAAGAAGTCAAAGTCTAAATGAATCTCTGATTAAACGCATAGCCTATGGGGACCTAAGGACAAACATCCAAATGTTTCTCCTTACATTAAAATGTCAGGAACAATCTAGGTTAAAAGCGTTCAGATGCCTCCGATCTAGTACAAACGTATTCACAAATTTACAGAGCATCCAAAATTCTACCAAGTCATACACATGCAAAAAAAGCTTCTATCTAAAGGCATCCAGATCCTTAAATGAGAGTTTGTATGCCCGTTTACAACTATTTATGTGGAAAATCTTATTTTCTGAAAATGTCTTGGAATTTAACGGCAAAAAGGAACTCTCGAACGCAACAAACACATTAGGAGCGATGGGGAATATATTTCAACGAATTTCTAAGTTAAAGCTTCCTCATCACTCATTTATGTGTATCGTTAATAATTCTTTAAATGTATTTTATTAGGATTATGAGTAGTTATGCTCTTTAGTACTCCCTCGGGCCACTATTATAAGAAAAAAAAGTGACATTCAATCTTGATCACTATTATAAAAAAAAATTAACTTTTAAATTAATTAATGTTTGTATTAATATTATACTCTTGATTTAATTCAAAAGTATTTAATGTTAGTAGTTGATTCATCGAATATAATAAGGATCAAACATGAAATCAAAAAATTTAATTATACTTAACTAACGTTTTAAATTAATATGAAAGTAGTTAATTTTTATTATAATTGTGACCGGAGGGAGGACTGGAAATGAGTAATTTTCATTGATGAACCTAATAATTTGAATTAGTTTTTGTGATAATTAAATTTTTATTTATGTTAGATTTATTATTACCTATTCTTAATGCTCTTTATTATCACATAAATTGTAAACTGAAATACGATTATATGTTAAAAGAGAATTTCAACGAGGAACATTCTTGTTATTTATCACTTAGGCTTGGGGATAACATTGTGAAACTTTGATGTTTTGATAATTAAATGCTTAATTCTATTTGTAATTCTATAATAGACATAGAAAATTAATTTAAGGTTAAAATTTTATTAACTAAGGAATTAGAGAAAAATAATCTAGGAAATCAGTAATCATAAATCATAGAAATTGATTGTAACAAAGTTAATTTAGGGTAAAGGGGGATCCAAGGTCAAGTTCATCCCTAACATATTTCATCATATTAAATTCAATAATTTAATTTATTCCATTACCATCATATTCGACTACAAAGCTACACCATGAAGGTTCTTGACATTAGAAAACAAAAACAAAATAAAATTCAAATTATTATGGTTCATACATGATAATTAAATGACTACTCATAGAATATTCTTTCTTTTAAATGTGGAAGAAAACACATAATCATGTGGGCATAGAGAATGGTCCACGTGCCGATTTAACACATCTACACTTGGTGAATTGACATATCGGTTTCAAAGGATACAAGCACGAAACCTTTGGACAATCATCATTTTTAGAGCATCTAATTTCAGCTATAATGAAGAAGAAGAAAAAAAACACAATAATATAACTAAAGTGAGATGAAATCATATGTATGAAGTAAAGAAAGAAATATTAGAAAAATAAAAGATAAAAAGTTAGCTTACGGTCAAAATTTGATGCATCAAGAAATAAGGGCAAAAAGATAACCATAATGCATAAAAACTTGACAATTCCTGCCATATTTCTCTCCCTTTGCATGTAAAAAATGGATTTATGATTCTATAGTTTATAAAGCTTATCTTCTTCTTGCATCAATTAAATAATATTTAACATTTATGGAATTGTAAAAAAAAATAACACTATCAATATGTCTTTTAGGTACAACAATGTGTTGTATTTGTCCCTTTAACATTCTTGGAATATATGTTATATAAAAAAATTAATTATAAGAATTAATTATTTCTTTATTAAATTTACATGATTTTATAGCCTTTCATGATAAGAAAGGAAAAAATACTAAAAGATGAGTAATGTTATTAGACAACAAATTTATGCATTGATTGAGTGTATTGGTTTAAATTTAACTACTAAGCATGGTTCATTAGTTGTCACTATTTCATATGACCGTAGGCTAAAATTTAACTACTAAGCATGGTTCATTAGTTGTCATTACTTCATATGACCCTAGGCTATAGTTATTCAATATTTTGGATTTTAAGTTTAATGATAATTCCTCTTGGAGGACATAAAAAGTTCATAATTGGTAAGATTGACAAAAATACATGTAGTAATAATTCAAATGTATAAATCTTATAAAAGAAGCTAATCCCTAAGCCAATTCATTGGGTAATTTTCCTAAATTATAAAAAAAAGTTATTCACATTTAGATGAATACAATATTGAATTTTAGGTCAAACATATTAGTTGAAGGAATGTTTTATAAAAGTAGAATATAATTATAATAAAACAATAAAGTATTTTTTTAAAACAAAAATAAAAATGGGTGTGAATACTGGATACCCAAAATTTAATTGATGTTGTTGTTCGAAAAATAAATATATATATATATATATATATATATATATATATATATATATATATATATATATATATATATATATATATATATATATATATATATATATATATATATATATATATATATATATATATATATATATAATTTGAATGTTAACATCCATGAAGTTCAATCTTACTTATCCTTTAAAAAATAGTTATCAAGAAAAAAAAAGTTTAAATGAATATAAAATATTTGTAGATTTTAATTATTATTCTATATTATTTTATTAATATTATGTCTCACTTTGTTTGTTTTAACCTTTAGGTATTTGTATCGAATTTATATAGAAATATCTGACTTGTATGGATTTTTGGACCCCTTCAAAATTGAGAACATGGCGCAAAGGATATTCGATTTATATACAAAATAAATTGTATGATATGAAAAGAAATTGTTAATTTATTAGTGTCGTTTATGAATGAGTGAGTATAAATAAATTTTTGTTTTTTCTTATTTAACATTTAATATTGTATATGCAATTATTATTCTCATATTTAAGCCGTAATCACTAGCGATCAATAACCATACATCCTGAGGAGAATATTGTAATCATGTTGTGTTCATTAGATAAAGTGATTGATTTCAAGATAAAAGATATAATTATAAGGTAAGTTTATGCTAGAGTTATGTGATTTCGTAATATATATTTTAATACTTTTGATTAATGTTTAAATTTTTTCTTACTATAGAGCTATGATGGGTTATCACTTTATATGGTATTAGAAATAAAAAGACAAGGTGGGTTATTTCTAAAGTAAATAGTTTTAATTGTGATATTTATTTATGTCTATAATATAATTATTTTTATGTGTATTATTATTCACTATATAATATTTATGTGAAGGTGAAGTTACAACTATTATTCCATGAGTAATTATTATGTTATGAAAAACTATGGTTATTGTAAGTCTCAATGTTTGATCACAATAATCTCATGATGAAGATGAAACTATGATGAGGATGAAGAGATAGTGAGAGATATTATTGCTATCATGAATTGTGTTATTATCATCATACTCGAGCTTTTATTTATTTATTTTTATATATATATATATATATATATATATATATATATATATATATATATATATATATATATATATATATATATATATATATATATATATATATATATATATATATATATATATATATATATATATATATATATATATATATATATATATATATATATATATATATATATATATATATATATATATATATATATATATATATATATATATATATATATATATATATATATATATATATATATATATATATATATATATATATATATACTAACTATGTTAGTTACACTCAAAATCTTGTGTAATTAACTTTTAGATAATGTATAATTAACTAACCTACAATATCTAACATTCATAACTAACCTAAGACTAGAATTCTAATACCCTCCTAAAGCTCATGGAGGTTTGAAAGAGACAATTTTGAGCTTGCCATTAAAGGTTGAAAAGAGATTTGTAGGAAGTGATTTTGTGAGGATGTTGGCAATTTGAACATGCGTCGATACATGTTGTATATGCAGACATTGTGATACAACTCGTTCGTAAACAAAATGGATGTCAAACTCAATATGCTTCGTGCATGCAAGGAAAATATGGTTATGTGACAACATTACATCACTGAGGTTATCACATAGCAGTGTAGGTTGAAGGTTGTTGACTTTGAGTTCATTGAGTAGTGATTTAATGCATAATAACTCTGAGGTGGTGTCGCAACCAGGGTTTTGGAGCAAGGAAACTGGACATACTAGAGAATCTCCTCCTCGAAAAGAGAAGGCAACATCAGAAGATTCGTCACCGAATTTTATTTGGTTTACCTCTATCGAAGAGAAGAGGGAAAATAGTCCATAAAACCCTAAAAAAAAGATGCACGCGGGAAGCGTGATAAAAGTAATAAGGAATCGGTCTTGCAACCGAGACTTGAATTCGAAAGTCAGTTACGCAAGGGGAAGGTATTAGCACCCCCTCACGTCCATGGTACTCCATGAGAACCATTTGGTTTGTTTATGTATGTGGGTATTTATCTCATTTATTGTTTTATTTTCAAAAGGTGTCACTACAACAAACAAGACCTTAGACAGCGCTTTTTTTAGCCTTAGACAGCGCTTTAAAGCGCTGTCTAAACCTCCGCTGCTAAAGGTTTAGACAGCGCTTTTTTAAATCTTAAAAGCGCTGTCTAAGCCCCCCCCCCCCTTAGACAGCGCTTTGGCCAAAAGCGCTTTATAAGACCCTCTTATTTTAAATTTTTTAGGTATACCTTAGACAGCGCTTTTGAAAAGCGCTGTCTAAGCCCCACCCCCTTAGACAGCGCTTTGGCCAAAAGCGCTTTCTAAGACCCTCCTATTTTAATTTTTTTAGGTATACCTTAGACAGCGCTTTTCAAAAAGCGTTGTCTAAGCCCCCCCCCCCCCCCCTTAGACAACGCTTTTGCCTAAAGCGCTTTCTAATCCCCCCCTTAGACAGCGCTTTTGTACTGTCTAAGGTATAAGAAAATTTTTGAAGCTTTTGGGGTGGGGGAGAATATAAAAGGTTTTCAACATACCTAACTACTAAAATCAGTTTATAAATTTAAAACTGGAGAATATTCCACAATAAATGTTCAACTACATCAAAGATGCCTTTTCTCAATGATAAACTCAAGCTCGTGATGGAACATCCAAAGAAAAATACTTTTCAAAACAAAGGCAATGCTAACAAAAAGTCAATATCTTGCACATCCAATTTCAACTGTAGCTAAAATTTTAAAGGATTTCAACTACACTTTTTTCATTAAAATTTTATAACAGAAATGAAGATTAAAACATGACATAAAAAGCTTGATCTTCTTTCTATTAAGTTCAAAGTGACTATTGGCTTTTAAGTGTGTGTGGGCGCAAGAGAGCACGTGCATTTGTCCACCCTTGGTAAAATCTACGTGCCAACACTCCGGAATTCAGAATGAGTGTCAACGCACACAAAATACATGATTTGACTTCTTGCATATATTAGTGACTTAGATGAACATTAGCTGAGATGACTAAGTGAACTGGCAGGATATATCATCAAACAAATAGAAAACAAACTATTTGCTAAAATGTAACAATGCAAACCAGCTAAACACACCTGATGCAGGCAGGGCAAGCTACGAAGTACATCTCCAACATTAACCTGCTCCAAGCATACACTGCAGGTGAGATCATCATCTGAGGCTTTTGAGTTTCCAGCCGCATTTGAATTATCCTGCGTTTTCTGCTAGAAACAAAAAGAAATTAATCATGCAAACCTGCCGTCACTCCAAATGAAAATATAGTAATTTGATAGTAAGGAAAATAATCGATGTTGTATACTCATCATTTTGCTATTTATCTCCCTTATGGGAACATCAACTGGTGGAAAATTCACCAGACAATGTCAGAGATGGTGGTCTATATATAGCCATAATGGTCTATAAAAATGATAAAAAGATATTCAAGAAAATAATATAATGGCATAGATTTTCGAAGTCCCAAGCCCAACAATGATAAATGTGCTATTTATTTTTAACTCATCATGTAATATCCATTAAAGGATTGTCATCTCTTTCCTGTACCACCAGGAAATTTCCAGGAAAATCGAAGTATTAAGTAACAACATGCATAAAACCATACTCTCAAGGAATCGTCGGAGTTCTCATGAGAAGCAATGTAATTAACTTGTTTAGGCTAAATGGAGGGCACATCATAAAAGTAAATAACCAAAAAAAACAATGATGTAGATGATACCTCAGCGGAAGTGGATGGCGATACTTGTGGCACTAAGGAACTACTTCTGTAAGCAAAAGCAGCTTCTTGTCATATAATCAGTAATATAAACTTTTAGTGCATGTAGACTTCATAAATTTATGAATAAAGTAGTAAAAGTGTGTGTGCGTGCATACATGTTGGCAACTTGGCTTCTGTAATACTTTAGCATTCCTACACTATTAATATAAACCCATATAAAAATGCATTATCATGCATTTTATTTTACCAACTGTTAATTATAGGTAGAAGCTTCCCATTGTCTTCATTAGTTGCATCAAATATTCAAATGGGATCTTATTTTCATATAATTTAAAAGTATATGTAACATTAATCTATATCAATGCATTAAATTAAATAATTTCGAATGGTAAAAAGTCATTGAATAGTTTAAGCATACAATAATTTAAGGGAATATATAACAACTGATCGGACTGATCACTTACTTTTGAAGCTTGGGCCTGGGCTTGAAGTTGTTGACATGTCGCATACATCCTTAGCATTGTAGCCATCAAAAAAACACCAAGCACTAGCCAGAGCTACAAACAGAAAACCTCATAAATCATAAACGATATTAACAAGTTCATATTTTTTTAGATGAAATTTATATGCTTTGTTTAGATACATAAGACCTTACCAGAAAATTTGGTGACATCTGGTGGGAGTTCAGTATCATGAATAACAGGAGAACTGAAATATATACGGATTAAGTTGTGAATGGAACATTGGAGAAAATATAAAAATGCAAATTATCTACACAACAAATTATAAAAGAAACTTAATTTGAAAACATACCTGTTACGAGAAAAGTGAGTGAGTTGGAATTACTAGGACGTGCTGCATGAACACGCTGAAGAAAAGATTGAAATCAGTACAAAACAACACTTTATTCATTAAACATAAATCAAAGAAACAATAAAGCATCAAATTTTGTAGATATAATAACACATTTATGCAAATAATAATTGATGCAGGCAGTACATACCAATGCACGCCTCGCAGGCATAAATCCTGGAAACCCATTTTCTATATCACCTCTTGCTCCTCGAAAAACAAAACTCATGGCTCTATATATTTCAAAACTTGAACTAAAACTTCATAAGCTGACTATATACCCAGACCAGAATCAACAATTAAAACCTTTCAATATTCTGAAATATCAAATAAAATGGTAGTCAGTAAACAAGAAACCAACACCAAATACATGATTGAGGGTGAAATTCAATAGGTATCACAGATAAGATAAAATCGGGAAAAAAAACCAAAAGTATCATATAATTATATCAAGAGAGAAAGTATATTATATAACATACCACACACTAAACCCATCAGGATTATCCCTAACATTGTCAAAAACACTTGCAATGCCTGAAACCAAATGAATGAAAATGTTAAGAAATGACGAACAAAACGCAGTAGAAATGACGAACTGAATCAGAAATGAAAAAATGCAGAAATGAAGAACATACCGCAGTAGAAATGACGTTCTGAAACCGATTCTTCAAACACTTTCTGGTATTGAAACCGAATGATTACAATGTATTCTCGTTCGCTGTTAGGGTTCGCTGGAGGGGTTTAATCGCAGGAGGGAAAACAAAAAGAACTGAGAACGAAAATAGAAGTCTGAAATTTAATTTTAATTAGACCTTAGACAGCGCTTTTGTGGAAAGCGCTTTCTAAGATATGCCTTAGACAGCGCTTTCCAAAAGCGCTTTCTAAACCCCCACCTTAGACAACGCTTTTGGTTTTAATTTTTTTTTTAATTGAAAGACTTTAAACAGCGCTTTCTCAAAAGCGCTGACTAAGGTCTATATTTAAAAGCGCTTTCTAAAAGCGCTGTCTAAGGGGGGGTCTTAGACAGCGCTTTCTAAAAGCGCTGTCTAAGACCCCCCCTTAGACAGCGCTTTCATTATTTTTTTAGAACATTTTCCGTGTTTTATTTTTATCTTAACCTTAGACAGCGCTTTCTTTTAAAAGCGCTGTCTAAGATGCGCTGTTAAAAAACCTTTTTGGCGTAGTGTGTGTAAAAAGAGTGACAGGACTCTGGGTTTTTCTATTATTATGCTCGCCAAGGATTGTGGCCCTTCTGCCTACGTATCACTCATTGGGGGATGAGGAATTAGATCTCCATAGTTCGAATCAGAAAATGTTTATGTGTTGGTTAATTTTACCTTTGAGAAAAGGGTTTTCGGTGTGGTTCCCTAAGGCGCAAAAATAAGGTTTGATGGATTGTGTTGATTTTACCTTGAATAAGGGGTTTATGAAGTAAGTTTGTGATTAGATTTCACTAAAGTCTACGAGCGGAGGTGAAAATTATAGACAACAAGCCAAGCGTCTTGCGTCCAAAATAATCAGAGTAAGGGTAGGAATATTACATTCTTACTCATTCTCTACCACTTAAGGCTCGTGGCGCACAATGCTAATCGTAGTTTTAGTTTGAATATGAAAATGCCACTTGACGTTGGATCAAGGGTTTGTTTATTTGATTATGAAATTGGGTAATGTAACATGTATGCAAAGTAACCAACAAGAAAATAAAGGATCTCATTGTAAGGTAGCCCAAGAGAAAGCCTTGTGTGTGCAAAAGTGACACAAGATAAAAAAAGGATAATGGTCTTACAAATATGTCCCTCTAGGGTGGTGCCATGATTCCATTCTTACAACTGGTATGAAAGTCACAGATTAAATCCAAAGTTAACAGAGTTTCACAAAGTAATGGGAAAATCCTCCAAGCAAAGGTCCTAGGATGAGATCCTATAACTCCAAGTTGATTAAGTGGAATGAATCTTTTTTTGTCTTATCATTTTATCATGTTTTTGTTGTTTTTAATGTATGATGACAATAAAGATAAATGAAAATAATAAATATGAATGATGAGTTTATACAATGATGATGATGAGTACTTGAATGTAAATTAAAATGTAATAACATAAAAGTAAATAGTAAAGTAAAAATCATAATAACAATAAAAATGTGTGGTAATCAAATTTAGTAAAGTTAGGTTAAGCCGGTATTATGAACAATGGACCAATACTTGAGGATTATCTATCCTTATGTCAATCGATTCAAAATATGGCGCATCAGGGGATAACTTATCATTGATGCAAAATATTGAAGATGATCAAAGAAGCAAGTTACAATAGATTTGTATCAATGAAAGTTGTACAACCCCATGTCCATCTATCAATAGATTGACAAATGCTAGACTATACAAACTCAAGGTTGAAAGTTAATGTTTTGATTAAGTTATTAGGTTAAACAAGGTATAAGATTAATGTATAATATGGATAAGGTAGTAAAGGCTTAGTGTACAATATAGACAAGTACGTATAAGAGGTTATTGAGTTAGTATAAGCAAAAGAAATGACATGTATCAGATGAAATCATACGTTAACATATGTATAAGCAAGACTTCATCTATATGTCAAATGACCCAAGTTGGTTGATATATGGGAAAGCTATATGCTTCAAAGTACCATGGATTAACACTTGATCATACATTAGTAGGTTTGTGTAAGACCCCAATTTTGACCCTAGGATCCCTCATGCAATTTCATCATAAGCATTAGCATTGGGATCATACCTTGACATCCTCCTTACCCCTCTTTCATTGCGTTTGTTTGGGGAGAGATCACCAAGCACTATGTGATTGTATCATACTTATATATTATCATTTTTACTAACCAAAATACCAAAAATATGTCTTTGCATTTGCCTAACTCTTTTGTAGGTAGGGCATGATTCCCATTGATCTATCAAGTTCATATCTAGGGTTTGAGACCCTCATGACAAATAGCACAACCATGAATTGATCCAAGAATAGTTATTAGCATCATATATGAGTTCCATTGATTCCTACATGTTATATTGATCAAATTTTCTTCAAGAGTTTGGAGGTGATTTGCCTTGGAAACCCTAGTTTGACTAGGTATCTTGAGTAACTTCTCCAACAAGATATCTCACCAATTGATCAAATTTATCAATGTACACTTCAAAATTCATCATCTTATGCATATATGATCTACCATGAGCCAAGAAAGTCAAAGGAATTTAAGGTTAGCAAGTTGGTTGATGGTGGTTGGCCAGATGAAATCATCTGATCAAAACTGGATCTCCCTAGACCCTATCTCCTACAATTTGCATCATATGAAAATGATTCCAAGTGAAAAGTTACTCTAAATGACATTACAAACAACTTTCATGTTGAGACCTAGAGCTAGTTTTGCTTGAAAAATCATTTTCTATATTGAAACATTATAGGTCATTTTGCCTAAACCTTAATTTGAAATTCAACTTCCCAAGGCCATAACTTTTATGTTTCCAAGTTGCAAAATCAAATTCAAGACGTATACTCCAACGTTTATGTTTTTAGTGATAGATAATTCAACTTTTATGAGCATTTGATATGAGGTTACATTATAGGTCATTTTTTACCTATACCATTGAACAAGTGATTTTTCCAAACTTAAAAAATGCATAACTCTATTATTCCAAATCCAAATGACATGAAATTGGTGACCATTTTGTAAGTCTTTGAAAGAGATACAACTTTGATGAAGACACGTTTCTCATTTGAAGCTCATATAAAAAGTTAAGTAAGGTGAAATATTGAGATATATGGCTTGACACTTAGAAATTTTTTCAACATGTTGAAATTTCCAAACTTCCACCTCAAAATTCTCCATGTTCCAAGCTCCAAATGAAAAAGTGTTGAACATCAAACTTGCTCCCCTTGATCCAAGATTTCCAAAGAACCCAAATTCATGTATTTTGGATGAGGTTTGCTAGATATGCGCATGGCTTTAACAGGACTGCATCATTGGAAAGAATCAATAGCATAAACTTCAGTTCACTTTGCCTTGCCAATCAAGGTTCCATTCAGACTTCAATTGGAATCATTTTGGACCTTTTTGTATTGCATCATGGACCTGTACATGCCCATGCACTCGTGCCATCAACATTGCTAATTTTGGACAGATTTTTAAAGTGTGCAAATATCATTCATTCATGCTATAAATATATGACCTTTGTGCTCATTTAAATCACACTTTGCGCGTTAGCTTTGCCCCCCATTGAAACCCTCTCATTCTAAAGGAAAACATGAGAAATTTCAATTTAAAAATTTGAGTTTGAATCTCAACTGTTGGAGATTCAAGAACTCCAGGATCCAAAGCCTTGCAACCTCTCTAATCACTTCCTGTTAGCTTCTCAAGTGTGATCAGATCGTGTTTAGAGCAAGCAACATCAAGAACTGCATAGCATTGAAGGTAATTTTCAGAAAACTTCATCTCTTCGATTCTCACTCAATTCTACTCATTTCTCTTGGATCTTTGGCTGTCTGAAGTCCTACCAATGTAGGCAAGAAGATTGAGTTGCTTAGAGGTCAAATCGAAGCAACTCAGTTGACACACCTCAAAATTCAACTCCTCATATCTTTCTATATATGTGGAGTTAGTTAAAATTGAGGTCAGGTTCGTGCTCTACGCCATTTTTTATTTCAGATCATGTCCTCCTTTTTCATTTATGTAATGGTGATGACTGAACCAGTCCGGTGAGCCTCGCCTGAGAAGGTGACCGGAGGTCCAGCGCCGGTGGTGTGCTGGACAAGTTCTGAGCCACATGATCATTTCAAAATGTTTTAATCTCACGCGTCCATTGTGATTACCATCCCTGCAGCGCGCTGACTCGTGTGTTTGGTGGAACGCGTGTTTTAGGCCACTTGATCTGCCACCTCAATTAATGAGGGAGATCAAGTGGCTCACATTTTTTCATATTTTCTGATTTTTGTTTTATTCCTTTTATTTTCATTAATTCATATTAATTTTAATATTGATCCAAAAAATATGAGAGTTTCACCAAATAATTTCAAATAATTTCCTCTTTCATATTTTGAATTAAAATTATTTTTTGGATCATTATTAATATTTTTCATGATTTAATTGATTTTGTGATTATTTTTAATTGTTTAAAAATACTTTTAAGTCTTTAAAAATTCTTAAAAAAATTCTCCAAGGTCCTTTGATCTTGTTTGACCTATAATAAATCTCATGGCCATTTCTTTGATATTTTGATAAGGTTTTAGGAATTTGACAAGCCATATTTAATTTAAATGCCTTATTTTAGTATATTTTAATTTGAATAAATGCCAATTAATTGTGTTGACCAATTGTAATGACTTGTTTGAGTTTGACTCTTGTTGTTGGGTCTTGGTCAAGGTTGATTTGACTTTGTCAAGTTAATATCATTGGATTTAGGGGATTGATGGAATGTACATTCCATCTCCCAAAATGAATGATATTAATTTGGTAAAAGTCCTCCTTTGACCAATTTTAGTTTTGATCCATTCCCCTCCCTCTTCATCTCATTCCCCTTCTTGATGCATCCATTTTATTTGGCCTATGATATCTCAAAGTCCTAAGGCTAGTTGATTGATAAATCAACATGAGTATGGATGAGATTAGGCCACCTCTTTTGCATATTCTTTTTGTGTGTGGTATGTTTCATGAGCATAGTCCATTATACTATGTCACAAACATGCATTAACACCAAAATTCTATTGCCCGACCTCAAATAGTTGTGACTTCTAGATAAGTCCAATTACGATTGCTTAACATAGCGCTAAATTTGTGACATAAAAAAAGCATAGCATTCTAGTTAGTGAGATTGTAAGTCTCCCCTCTTTCATGGTATTGTGTGGAAACTTGGCCTTTTTTCCTTCCTTTGGAAGATGTCTTGGCTCAAGGATCCATGCTTGTGATAAGTGGGTTGAGTGTTCTCCAAAGAATGACTTAAAAATGAAAAGCAAAAGCAAAACAATACTAACTTCTAACTCATTAACAACTAACTTTAAATTTCAAGCCATTTACTTTAATGTCATTTAATTTTAGTCATTATTCATTTGCCATTATTCATACCATTCTAATTGTTTATGTTAATGCAATTTTCACTTTGTCTACTTGGACCATATTGTGTGATATATCTTGTTTGTGTATACTTTGCTTGATTGTGTGGTCTTTGACCATTAATGTACATAATAACAACAAAAACCCTAAAAAACTTTTGTGTGGACTGTTGGCTTGATCTTGGACAAATGAACTTAGAACTTAGGCAAAATTCCTATGCTAAAGGACTTGGCTAATTCCAACTTTTTGTTTAACCAAGTGCTTGCAATTTGGAACTTCATCTGATACATCATTCACGATCCTTTTGAGTTCATCTGCCACATGATCATTGTGAAGCTGTTATTTTGAACCTATGACTTGTGGAATTCATCTGTTGCATGGGTTAATTTGAAGAAGATCATGGAGTGGCTATGTTTATTTGGTGCCTTGCTCTTCAAGATAATATAATTGTGCATTTGAGTGTTGTTTGATTATAAATGTCCAAGGGAATATGGGTTTCTATTGACATTCTTGTCTATTGGATTGCTACCCATTGGTCAGATCTTTTCAACTCTTAACTTTTAATTGTGTGCATAGGATTAGTCTCTTCATCTTTTCCCCATTTCTTTAATTTCAAAATCTCTCCCTCCCTTTTCAAAATCTTCTTTGATTGAACTTATTTTGTTCTAAACTTTGACCACTTTGTAAAAATATAGAAAATTTGGCCTTATGCCATTGCATTTTCAAACTTCTTTTCTTAAATCAAATTTGTAAATAAACTTAACTATACTTGACCTAAACTTTCAAAAAAGACAAAAAGAAACTAACTCAGTCAAATCATTTTTAGGCCTCTGTATATTTCAAACTTAACTTTTGTTAAAAGTAATGCATCCACTTTTAAATTTCTATCACAAACTACGAGGTTTTGATCCCTCATTTTATATTGGTACGTAGGCACAAGTCTGAAGGTCTTGTCAAACACAAAAATATAGTTAATGAATTATTTTCTCATCCCCCCATTCTATTTGTTTGTGAACATCATTTTTGTACCAAATACATATGCACACAAAAAGGGCTCCCTAGGAGTACCTAGGACACTTTGGGTGCTAACACCTTCCCTCTGTGTAACCAACCCCCTTACCTATAATCTCTGACATTTTATTAGTTTTGATTTGAAAACTTCTTACTTCTGGGTTTTGTTCGTACTTTTTCCCTTTTCACTTGGAAACAATAAAAGCGCGGTGGTGACTCTTGTTATTTGATGTCTAGCTTATCCATAGCTTGATGATCATGAATTTACCGCTACAGAAATTAAGTGATGACTCTGCTAGGGAGTAGTCTCCAGTGGGTTTTGCCTACTTTTTGTGTGTATATATTTGTATATATGTGATGTATGTATATATGTATGTGTGATATAATCTGCTTGTTGGGCTTGGTGATTTTTGAGTGGTGAGATAAGTTCTAACCCGAACTTGAGTTCCATTAAGATAGGAGGATGGTATAGTCATGTTCGACTTGTGTGGAGTAGTCCTTAACAAGTTGGCTTGAGATCCATCTGCTCAGTGGAGACCCTTTTGGATTTGGAAATGTCACACAAGTATTTGTGATTAGACATTACTATCTCTAATTTGGGTCCGAGAAGCTGAGGACCGTAGAACATTAACCCCTCTTAGCCTATTTAGGACGTAATACGGAGACTGTTCAAGTGTAGACTTGATAACAGTTGTTACGCGATACTACACTCAGACGAGTTTCTCTTAAGAATATTATGGGTCGATGAGTCAGTCATCTTAACCAGTAATATCCGATAGATAGAATTAAGAATCTGGGAACTTTTTAGAGCATGATCTACAGGTTTTTATCCTTAGTTCACTCCTTTGGGATGGTTCTTACCTAGACTCCATGCTCGTGATTTACAACAAACCCTTGATTCTTGGTTGATCCAATCAAGTCTTGTCAATATCAAAGGAACTTGGGTGTTGATAATGTGTAAACCATAATCCACCAAAATGGATGATTGATCTTGACAATGACTTGATTCATCCCTTGAACTTTGTTTTCCTTGTGTGTGATCCTTTATTTGTGATTGTTGCATTCATGCGCATCATAACATTCATCACACAAAATTTTGAGGAACTGAGGTATCATTTGCAAATATTTTCAGACCATGGATTATGGACGAAGGAACACTAAGAAGTACAGTTTCAGATGTCCCAACTTGAAAGAGTTAAGGAAGCTAGCATATTTTGTATTAGATCCCTTAGACTTCAAACAGCGCCATGGGAAGCTTTTGTCCATCTTGTCTGCCAATGTGGTTGAAGGACTTTTGAGTGTATTGGTGAAGTTCTATGATCCTCTTTACCGTTGTTTCACTTTCCTAGATTTTCAGCTTGTGCCTACCTTGGAGGAGTATTCTCATCTTTTGGGGATACCTGTTTCTAGTAGAGTGCCTTTTAGTGGATTGGAGGAGATTCCCCGATCTAGTCTTATTGCTAAAGTTCTTCACTTGAAGAAGTTTGAGATAAAGGCTCATTGGGTGAAAAAAGGAGGGTTGTTTGGGTTGCCATCTGATTTCCTCTTCAAGGAAGCTACTGCTTTTGCTCAAGCTAGTAGTGTGGATGCTTTTGAAGCTATATTTGTGTTGCTCATATATGGATTAGCTTTGTTCCCTAACATTGACGGTTTTGTTGATGTTAACGCCATTAGACTTTTCTTGATTGGGAATCATGTGCCTACTTTGTTGGGTGATATGTATTTCTCTTTGCATCTAAGGAATTCTAAGGGTGGTGGAACTATTGTCTATTGCATTTCTCTTCTGTACAAGTGGTTTATTTTGCACTTGCCTCAGACACCTACATTTGTGGAGAACAAACAATGTCTAAGGTTGTCTCAGAGACTTATGTCTCTCACTAATGATGATATAGTTTGGTATGATCCGTCTTTAAGCAGTTTGGAGATTATTAATAGTTGTGGTGAATTCTCTAATGTGCCTCTCATTAGTACACAAGGAGGAATTAACTACAAACCTGCTTTGGCTTGTCGTCAACTTGGGTTCCCCTTGAGAGACAAACCTAATAACACTTTGTTAGAAGGTCTTTTCTATCAAGAGGGTAAAGATCCCTAACATTTGAAGTAGAAGATTGTGCATGCTTGGCATAATGTGCATAGGAAAGGAAGATCCGAGCTTGGTCCGTGCAATTGTGTAGCTTTGGAAGCTTACACTCTTTGGGTGAAGAAGAGAGCTTTAGAATTAAAGATGCCTTATCCTTGTGAAAGACTTATGTCTATGGTTGTGGTTGAGTCATCAACTCTCCCTAACCAAGATATAGAGGAGTTGAAAGATGCGCTCGTCAAGATGAAGTAAGAGAAGGATATGTGGGAAGAGCGTTTTCGTGCTTTGAGTAAGAAGCATGAAGAGTTGCAGTTGGAGTCTAAGGACAAAGATGCACTTATTGAGCTACTTGAAGACCGAGTGACGAAGAGACAGAGAGAGCCAGAGGTTTCATCTTCTAGCATGCCTCAACCTTCCGTTTCTTGGAAGAAGATTGTTGATCAGCTTGTCCTCGAGAAGACTCAGATGAAGGCTTCTTTTGAGACCGAGATTCGACGCATTCGAAGGAAGTACGCACCTTCAGCCAGATCTTCTGACTTTGTTAGGGATCCTTAGGATGACTAGTCTCCTTTTCTCTTATATTTTTCATTTGGTTTCTGAAATTGTACTCAGTGTGATCCTTCCAATGATATAAATAAAAAGGGATTTTTGGTCATATAAAAATTATCGCAAATGATTGATATATATATTTGCAAATGATATAGTAAGTTCCTTGAAAATAAAAATAAATAAACAAGCATTGCATTTCATGCATCATTTGCATAAGTAGGTTTCTCTTTCGCTAGATGTCTCATTGGTGTTTCTTCTGTGCTTTAGCCAAGCTGACTCATCGGTACAACACCCGCGCCAATCACTTCAAAATTATGGAGCATCTAGAGAAAGAGAACAGAGATCTGAAGGATGAGATCCCCCGCCTGACTGCCATGATGGAGTCAGTTCTTGCTGCTCAGAGTCAATCTTCTCCAACACCTGCAACTCCTCCGCCTCAGAGGACGGTTATTTCAGAGGTGGCTACCTCTACCATGCCTGCTGCTACCGCTCATTTTGCACCCATTATGCCTGCCGGATTCCCGTGGGGAATGCCATCCAACTTTATGCCTACTTTTGCTTCCATGCCGGCATCTAGCCCAGTCATGTCTGTGCCACCTCCCGTTGTGCACACCTTACCTCGTGTAGAGGACACCATTTATCACTCCGAGCCATCTGAGGATCCAGATGTTTACGAGAAAATGGATGAAATGAAAGATCAGTTTCTTGAGCTGCGCAAGGAATTGAAGATGCTAAGGGGTAAGGATTTGTTTGGAAAAAGTGCTGATGAGTTGTGTTTAGTGCCCAACGTCAAGATCCCAGTGAAGTTCAAAGTGCCTGACTTTGAAAAGTATAAAGGGAACACTTTTCCGCTCAGTCATCTAGTGATGTATGCTCGCAAGATGTCTACTCAGACCGACAATGATCAACTGTTGATTCATTATTTCCAGGACAGTTTGACCGGTGCTGCACTCCGTTGGTATATGGGATTAGACAGTGCAAGCGTTCGTACTTTCAATGACTTGGGGGAGGATTTTGTCAAGCAGTATAAGTACAACATGGATATGGCGCCAGATAGAGACCAACTGAGGTCTATGTCTCAGAAGGATAAGGAGACGTTTAAAGAGTATGCACATAGATGGATGGAATTGGCTGCCCAAATCACTCCTCCTTTGGAGGAAAAAGAGATGACAAAGATCTTTATGAAAACTCTGAGTTCATTTTATTATGAACGAATGATTGCTAGTGCCCCCAATGACTTTACTGAAATGGTAAACATGGGGATGAGGCTCGAGGAAGGAGTCCGAGAGGGACGTTTGTCAAAAGATGAAGCATCGTCGAGTAAGAGGTATGGTAGAAATTTTGGGAAGAAAAAAGACAATGAAGCGAATGCAATAAGCAGTGGGAGGCAGAGGAGGCCTCAGATCAGAAGGAATCAACCATCCCATCAACATCATCATCAAGTATCTTCAGTTATCCCTATGTTTTCTAATCAACAATCAACACCAGTTCAACAACCACAACATCAACAACAATAACCGCAACAACGAACAAACACCTACAACAACAACAATACCAACAACAATCATCATCAACAAAACTTTGAGAGGAAGAAGGTCTCTTTCGACCCGATTCCTATGTCTTATGCAGAATTATACCCGTCTTTGGTTCTCAAGAACCTAATCCAACTAAGGAACCCGCCGCATATTCCTGAACCACTTCCATGGTGGTACAACCCTGAGCTCCGTTGTGATTTTCATCAAGGATCACCTGGACATGATATCAAGAACTGTTATCCGCTCAAGTATGAAGTCCAAAAGCTGATGAAGAGTAGAATGGTGTCCTTCGAGGATCGTGCGCCGAATGTGAAAGCAAATCCATTGCCCTTTCATGGGAACTCTTCTATGGACATGGTGGATGGTTGTCTTGGTGAGTTTAAGGTTTTTGATGTGTGTTTTACCCAAAGGTCCTTGGTGCATATGCATAAGGATATTTTTTTAGTGAGTGATTGTGAACATGACCATGACGGTTGTCTTATCTATAGTATTAACCCAAGGGGTTGCGAAGTTGTGAAAAGGGACATCCAGCGACTAATGGATGAAGGCATGATTCAAATTGTTCAATCTCGTCATGTAGATGACGATGTAAATGTCATAGTGCCCATTTTTAAGCAGCCAAAGAGATTGGTAATCCAGTACGATAGCAACAGCAGTAACAATGTCAATAACAGATCAGTATCGCCGTTGGTTATACGGTTAGCGGGCCCAGTCCCGTATTCATCTGATAAAGCTATGCCGTATCAGTATAATGCTATAATGATAGAAGGTGTTCAAGAGGTCCCATTGCCTATAACTAGCTCTGTGGTGAGTATTGCTGATGTTACCAAGGTGACCCGCAGTGGTCGTGTGTCTGGGCCGGTGTTCCCAAAGGATAAGGAGGAATTAGTTTTGAGTAAGAAGGTGGAAGTGCCTGTTGTAGATCCAGTTGGTGTTTCAAAAGGTAAGTCTGGTGAATCCAGCGATTTGAAAGCTAACGATGATGATGAGGTACTTGAAGGTGAGAAAAACAAGAAAGGGGGGTTTGAATTGTTTTGGAAAATAAGCGCTTTTGCAAAATAAAATCACACAGGACTTTATACTGGTTCGCTTATAACACAAAGCTACTCCAGTCCACCCGGCCAAGGTGATTTCGCCTTCAACAAGGACTTAATCCACTAATCTTGAAAGATTATTACAACCAATGTCTAAGAGAAGGATCTCTTAGTCCTCTCAAGTATGCAGACTGTGCAGAGTCACTTGAGGAATTAAAACAATTGAGGTAAAAACAGAATTTGTAATTTAGAGTGCTTCTAGGATAAAGCAAGTATTACAGCAATTAGAGAAGATAAGAAGTTTCACGTTATGAGAAAAAGCTCGTGAAAGGTTTAGAGAGAGAATAGAGTAATTCTGTGCGTTCAGGTGTGTCTCTCAATGAGGTTCGCCGTTCTTTATATAGAGGAGAAAAACGACCGTTTGTAGTGATGGCAGATATTTAGTCTTGATGAGAGTTTAATGCCATAACTTCGTTGTTTCTTGCCAGAACAAGTTTGTCTCCCTGAATAACTTCTTTCAAAATATAGTTTCTTTCCATTTGAAGTTGAAGTTGCTGTTACTCTTTCTGGATAAGGAAATCCATTATCAGAGTCTGCGTTACTCCGTTAATCTGAGATCTTGAGATGTGGCTTCAGAGCTTCTAATAGTTCTAATTTTTTAGAATTCTGATGTTGTCTTCAGATGACGTTGAGAGCTTCTGGAATTCTGATATACCGTTGCTCAGAGTCAGAACTTCTAGAGCGCGCTTCTTCTTCAGATGCTTCTGATATTCTGATCTGCTGTTTTGCTCAGAGTCAAAACTTCTAGAGTGCGTTTCTACTTCAGATGCTTCTGATCTTCTGGTAATTTGTATCTGATTTGATTCTGTATCTGATGACGTGATCAGATTCCTTTCTTCTTGTTAAGAGTCCTGCACACTTAGAACTTTTCGTTAGAGTGCCATTTTTGGTTTCATTCTTTGTTATCATCAAAATATTGGAATCTGTTGTAGAACTATTTTTGTTCTTACAATCTCCCCCTTTTTGATGATGACAAAACAAACTCAAATGACAGATGAAACATTCAAAAATTAAGAGTTTATCAGATCAGATAGAAGTGAGCTCCCCCTGAGATAGGCTAGGGAGTTCAGAAGTTCTTACTAGAGCTTCCAAGCAATGAAGTTTCTCGATACCTTTCTGCAATTTCTTAAGTCAAGTGTTAGATAGATTTATTTTATAGAATAATATGTTTGCAAAGTTCTTAAGGCATTAGGAAAATTTTCATCAGAGCTATTTGATTTCTCCCCCTTTTTGTCAGAATCAAAAAGACTTAAACAAAATAATAAGCAGGAAGAAAAATATATAGATATATTCAGATAAGAGCAAAAGCATCAGAGACAAAAAAAAGCAAAGCAACAAGCAAAAAAATCCTAAGTGCCTAAGGGTTGGGAGGAGGAGGCATTCTCTGAAGCAGTTGAGTCAGCAGATTCTGGATGTTGGCGTTGACTGTGTCTTGTTGATCCAATCTGGCTCGGACTTCCTTCTGCTCTTTCTGAAGCTTTTCAAGGGTCTTGAGAACCAGAGGGGCAAAAGTAGAGGACTCCCCTTGAGTCAGAGCATTCTGTTCTTCAGTGGCTTTAGCTTCAGCTTCAGCAGCAGCCTTTGCTTCAGCTTCAGCAGCATCAGCTAGAGCTTTGGCTTCAGCTTCCCGTACCCTTTGAATTTCTTCTTGTCTTGCTCTTTCTTCTTCTTTCCTTATTTCCTTCTTCCTCAGCTTCTCTGGCTAAGCGCTCCTGTAGTCTTGCCTCAGCGTCTCTGATGAAGTCGTTTCTGACTTGCTCAGAGATGTGCTTCAGCTTAAAGGCCTCAGATGTCATCCAGCCAATGACTCTGTTCAAGTGTGTCCTAACAGAGTCAGGATCATCACTGATGCCAGAGTTGATGGTCAGAGACTTGACCTTTTCAACTGATGCTCCTGCAAATAGCATAATTGCTTCCTCTAGGGTTGGCAGGGAATGTTCTGGTTCAGATGGTTGAGGTGGAGAGTTTGGAGGGCTTAGGTTGAGAGTTGGAGGTTCAGCGGAAGTGTTTGGAGGGGTAATGTCAGAGGTATTGAGGTCAGAGGGTTGAACTTCAGATGGAGTGACGGTTGGTTGTTCTGTGGGTGGTGAGGTTACTTCAGGTTCAGGTGGAGGTTATTGTGGTTGTTGTGAATCACGGGTTAGAGTCTGAAGTTGGGCTAGAGTGGGAGAAACGGGGTCAGAGGGTTCTGTGTCAGAAGAAATGACAAAGTAGGGAGGTGATTCTGGGGCTGAGGATGTGGAAGTGGTTTGATTCATTTCTTCAGCTTCAGATATGGTTAGGGAGGTATTGGCAAGGTTGAATTTTGGTAGTGGTTGAGATGTTCTGGTTGTTGAAGGAGGGGTTTCAGATGTGGTGTAGAGGGGTGTTGGTAGAGGAATAGACGAAGCAAGTTGCTGTACAGAGGGAGCAGGAGAGGAAGACTTACCAAAAGACTCTTGTAGAGGTGCTGGAGGTCTTGATTCAGAGGATTCCCCTAGCTTCGCTTTCTTCGCCTTCGATGTCTTCTCAGATGGACCTCTTTTAAACCTCACGAAGTCTGGAGCTGAATCTGGCAATTCGCTCAATCTGAAATCTGAGATGTCCACTCCTTCATCCTTTAGACGTTGGAGATAGTGGAGAATTGCTTCTTTGGGTTCTTCCTTGTAGAACATACAGAGACCATTGGGAATTTTCCTCTGATCTTTTAAGGCTTCCCATGAGGTGTCCAGAGTAGTTTTAACATTGATCTTCTCCAGAATCCCCATGCTCTTTAAATTCCTGGAGTTCAGAGGCCTTCCGGTTTCTATTGCCAAGTCTTCCATGAGTCTGTGTTTTACCAGATGGTCCACGGGACCATTTTCTATCAGCACATCTAAGAGGAGTCTTCCTAGAGGAATGTAAGTTCTGGGTTTCATGTTATTCCTGGTTTCCCGTACAGAATCTCTGAGGTATTTGAAGAGGAGTGCTGGGAGGCAAAGCTTCATACCTTTATGAATACAATACATAATACATTTCTGATCTGTATTGATGTAATCTGATGAGTTTGATGCTGGGCGATGATGAATAGTTCCCAGAATGATTTTGAGCCACACCCGGAGCTTCTGATGTAGTTCCTTGTTCTTTGAGGGGTTGCCTTCTGTGTTTAGTTTGAAGATTGTGGGGTTGATTTCATGAGCAATGTATTTCGCCCTGGGATTTATGTTGTAAATTCTTCTTCCTCCAGCTTTTTCCATGTTCAGCAAAGCAGCGATTGACTTTTCAGTTATCACAATTTTTACACCCAAAACGTAGGAGACGATGAAATGATCGTCAGCATCAGCAAACCTCCAGAATTCCTTAATGAGATTTGGGTAAACTGGACCGTAGAGGCGTTGAAAGTAGTTTCCCCAACCTTGTTGATGAAGTTCTTCAGTGAGGTCTACGCCATTTCTCTTCATGTTGTTAAAATCCACCAGGGATTCACACAGCACGTCCAGTTTCTCGAAAGGAGTTGCAAGATTAATATGAGGCTCACGGTCAAGAATGTGAGGCTCCTTGTATACTAGTGTTGTAGTTACGCCTGTAACCGTTGGAGTAGGATTGCTTGTGCTTTGAGCTACGTTGCTGGAGTTCATTTGCTGAGAGTAGTTGAACACAAATTGTTGTTGAGAATCCATTGTTGATGAAGAACTGAGATGAAGATGAACTATTTGCAGAAATGCCTCAGAGAACTGGGTTTGAACGAGTGAGTGAGAGTGAAGTGTGTGCAAAGTGTGAGAGGAGTATTTAAATACCCAAAAGAAACGCATGCAAAACGACACGCAAATCAGAGTTTAGCACAAAAACCAAGTTAGCACGTTTAGAGGGAGAATTGATTATGGATCATTAATGATGTCTAATCCCAACAGTTCGCACACTGCTCGAGGAGATCTCAAGAGTCTGTCCCTTGATTTACTTTTGGACAACTGTCTAGAAGTTCCAAGGTTAGACGCAAATCACTCCACGTGGTTTGTTTTATCTGATCTTCAGGAATACTAAAGGATTGGTTCCTGGAGATTTCTAACTCAGATAGCTTCTAACTAGGTAGGAGTATCAGAGTCAGAGGCAGAATCTATTTGTTTATGTCAGAGTCTCATTTTACTGCTTCAGAGGCACATTTTATTCAGGGCAGTTTTGAATGTTCAGATTTTCTAAGATAAAGAGAAATCTATCTTCAGCTAAACGCTTAGTAAAGATATTTTCCCATTGATGATCTGTATCAATGAACTTCAATGTTACTATCCCTTTCTGAACATAGTCTCTGATAAAATGATGTTTTATTTCAATGTGCTTAGCTCTGGAGTGTAGAATGAGATTCTTACTTAAACAAATGGCAGCAGTATTATCACAAAAGATAGGAATGTTACTCTCGAAGATTTGCAGATCTTCTAACTGATTCTTCATCCAGAGCATCTGAGTGGTGCACAGTGATGCTGAGATGTATTCTGCTTCTGCCGTGGATAGGGCGATAGTTGATTGCCTTTTGCTGGCCCAGGATTTCAGATTGTTTCCTAAGAGATGACAGTTTCTAGATGTGCTTTTTCGTTCCAATCTATCTCCTGCGTAATCTGCATCACAGTAACCAGAAAGTCTATACTCTGATGTTTTCTCATACATCAGGCCCAGGTTAGGAGTTCCTTTCAGATATTTGAGAATTCTCTTAATTGCTGTTAAGTGAGTTTCTCTAGGATCTGATTGGAACCTGGCACATAGATAGACACTAAATAGAATATCAGGTCGAGTAGCAGTCAGATAAAGAAGGGAGCCTATCATACCATGATAGAGCTTCTGACAAACCTTTTTACTGACTTCTTCCTTTTCAAGAATGCATGTTGGATGCATGGGAGTCTTTGCAGAGTTGCATTCAGCCATGTCAAATTTCTTCAGAACATCTTTTATGTATTTTCTTTGATGAACGTACGTGACTTCTGAAGTTTGGTTAATTTGAATTCCCAGAAAGAACTTTAGTTCTTGCATTAAGCTCATTTCAAATTCTGCCTCCATTAACTCAGAGAATTCTTGACAAACAAAGGCGTTAGCTGAACCAAAAATAATATCATCAACGTATATCTGGCATATCATGAGATCATTGTTAAGGTTCTTACAGAAGAGTGTGGAGTCAACTTTCCCTCTGATAAAATTGTATCCTAGAAGAAAGTCACTTAAACGTTCATACCAAGCTCTGGGAGCTTGTTTAAGTCCATATAAAGATTTTTTAAGTTTAAAAACATGTTCTGGAAAATTTGGATTTTCAAAACCTGGAGGTTGGTTGACATACACTTCTTCTGATATATAACCATTAAGGAATGCGCTCTTGACATCCATTTGATATAATTTAATAGAATGGTTTATAGCGAAAGATACAAGAAGACGAATAGATTCTAACCTTGCGACTGGAGCAAAGGTTTCATTATAGTCAATACCTTCTTGTTGACTGTAACCTTGAGCTACCAGTCGAGCTTTGTTTCTGACGACTTATCCTTTCTCGTTCAGCTTGTTTCTGAATACCCATCTGGTTCCGATAACGTGAGTGCCTCTGGGCTTGGGAACAAGATCCCAGACATCGTTCTTTGTGAATTAATCTAACTCTTCTTGCATGGCTAGAACCCAATCATTATCTTGAAGTGCTTCATCACAGGACGTAGGCTCGATCAGAGATACTAGTCCCAGAGGAGTCTCTTCAGAGGTCTTGAAGGTAGATCTGGTTCTGACAGGTTCGTCCTTGTTGCCCATAATCAATTCTTCAGATATGTTGAGGCGGCTTTTGGCTTTCTTTGGGATTAATGGAGGATTAATTTCCTCAGAATTCTGAGTGGCAGTTGCTTCTGGAGCTTTGCCATAAATCATCAACAATGACTAGTCCGTACTTCTTTCCATTGACTGATGCTGTTTTCACAGGACCAAATAGATCAATGTGAAGAAGTTCCAGAGGCATAGAGGTAGTAACAATAGTTTTCTTTTTGAAAGATGTTTTTGAAAATTTTCCTTTCTGACATGCTTCACATAGAGCATCTGAAGAGAACTTCAGTTTAGGTAGACCTTTGACTAACTCGAGTTTATTTAGCTGAGATAATTTCCTCATGCTAATGTGGCCCAAGCGTCTATGCCATACCCATTGCTCTATGTGAACAGACATCAGACATTTCACATTTTGTTCTTTTAAATCAGAAAGATTAATTTTATAAATATTGTTTTTCCTCTTGCCTGTGAATAGGACAGAACCATTGTTTTGATTTATGGCTTTACGTGTTTTTTGATTAAAGATCACATCATAACCGTTATCACTTAATTGACTTATGGATAACAAATTATGCATTAATCCTTCTACGTAAAGGACATCAGATATAGAGGGAAGAGTACCATTACCAATAGTTCCAGAGCCTCTGATCCTTCCTTTCTGATCTCCTCTGAAGCCTACGAATCCAGTGTTGGTGTAAGCCCTAGAGGCCAATACTTTTGGTACTTGTATCGAATTATTTATTAATAATAAAAGGCATTTTATTTATTATGGTTGATTAATAAAGTCCCTAGAATAGATAGTCTGTTTAATGTATTAAGTGTGACTTAATCATGAGAACACATTAAACATAAGGGCACTATTCTTAAAGTATCCGTAGTCGAGCTTTAATGTGAAGTGGGATAACATTAAAGCATTAAGACTATTATGTTTGTAGACTGATGATCACATCTCATGGATCATGGATAAAGAGTTATCAAGTCTTAAACATAGGTATGAATATTAGGAGTAATATTTATACCGGATTGACCCGCTATGAGAATACTATATAGAAAGTTATGCAAAGTGTCATAAGTTATTCTCATGGTGATAATAGTGTATACCACTCTTCGACCTGAAACCACTATGGATCCTAGATGTAGAGTTGAGTGCTTTATTACTGATCCAACGTTATCCGTAACTGGATGACCATAAAGACAGTTGATGAGTACTCCACGAAGCATGCTGAGGGACATGAGTGTCCTAGATGGAATTTGCCAATCCTGCGTAACAGGATAAATGTCTATGGGCCCAATATTGAACTGGACAAGGGTGACACGGTCTATACCTTGTGTTCAATATAGACATAAGGGCAAAGGGGTAATTATACACATAATTATTATCACAGGAGGTTTTGTCAGATCACATGACATTTTCGTGACTTGGGTAGCAGTGATGTGTTGCTAGATACCGCTCACTGTTTATTATGTTAAATGCGTGATTTAATATAATTGCCAACGCCGCGAAAACCTATAGGGTCACACACAAAGGACGGATTGATGAGAGATAGAATAATTAAGGAACATCGTAAGGTACGGTGTACTTAAGCAGAATACGAAATATGGTAAGGTGCCAAATACTTAAGTGATTTTGGCATATTATGAGATATAGGCCAAAATGCACTTAAGTGGGCTTTTTGGCTTGAAGCCCACACAAGTGGTTCTATAAATAGAGCTCTTGTGCAGAAGCTTTGTATGGGAATACAACACAACTGAAGAGTTGGAATTTCGTATCTCTCTTTCTCTCACTCAAAGCCTTCATTCACAAACAGCTAGCACTGCGATTGAAGGAATCCGTTCGTGTGGACTGAGTAGAGACGTTGTCATCATTCAACGTTCGTGATCGCCCCGTGGATTTGCTTCAAAGGATTCGATCATTATCAGAGATCTGCACCAAAGGTTTGAATCGCCACAAGAGGTAACGATTCTATCACTGATCATGCTCATTCGTAAGGATCACTAATGGAGAAAATTTTTATATTCCGCTGCGCCTTGGATGGCAATTCTCCTTCATCCAGCATCTTTAAGTTCCAGGCTTTGGAACATAGACTTTCTTCCCGTCATGTGTCGCGAGCATCCAGAGTCCAGGTACCATGAGTGGTGTTTGAACTTTGCTGCATAGGATATCTGCAACATAAACAATCTTGGCTTTTGGTACCCAGAGTCTCTTGGGTCCTTTATGATTAGTTTTCCCAGAGTTTCTGATAACTTTGGGTTTTCTAGCTTTATCAAATTTTTGTTCTTGTGTATGTGTATAGTGATATGAGAAAGGAGATTTAGGTTGGTCACTAGGAGAAGTTTTATCTTCCTTTGGATCATACCCAATTCCTCTTCTATTGTTTTGACTGACTCCATAAATCATGGATGCCATAACACTCCTTCTTATCCCATTTTTCAGAAAGTTTTGAAATGCCTTTTCATATTTATAAATTATCGTGTTTGAAGTTTGTGGAGCTTGAGATAACGCTTCTTCCAGTTTTGAACAATTTTTCTTTGCAGCATTTCTTTCTAAGGTCAAAATTTTGTTTTCATCTTTTAGTTTTGAAATAGTTATCTCAAGTTTGTCACACTCTTCAAACTTATCTTCAAGGCAATCTTTTACAGCTTTATATTTTTGTTTCAGTTTCTGATATAAGCTAAGAGTTTCAGACAAGCATGATTCTAAGTCAGATCTAGAGAGTTTAGAAAATACCTCTTCTGATTCAGTTTCTTCATCTGAGGTGTTATTGGGTGTGGTAGCCATGAACGCTACATTGGCCTGTTCATCAGAGTCAGATTCTGATGAGTCAGACTCGCTATCATCCCAGTAGCCATTAATCCCTTTTTGGTTCTGAGGCAATTTTTCTTGAAGCTCTCTTTTCTGGAACTGTCTTTCTTTAACTTAGGACATTCATTCCTGTAGTGACCTGTTTCTTTACATTCATAGCAAATAACATCTTTGTTAGTTTTACCTTTAGACGTTGATTCTGATCGATCCCCTCTGGGTCTTGGTCTTCTGAAGTTATTATTCCTCTTTTTCCAGAGTTGTTTAACTCTTCTGGTTAGGAGGGACAATTCTTCTTCATCATCAGAATCTTCCTGTTCAGAGTCATCAGCATCTTCTATTTCGGCCTGGAATGCTTTGTTTCTGTCAGATTTGCGTCTTTCAGATCTGGACTTTAATGCTACAGACTTGTTCTTCTTCTGAGGCTCATCTTCCTCTAGTTCTATCTCATGGCTTCTGAGGGAACTGACAAGCTCTTCAAGACTGATGTTGTTCAGATCCTTTGACAGCTTCAGGGCAGTGACCATGGGTCTCCACTTCTTTGGCAAGCTTCTGACTATCTTTTTGACGTGGTCTGCAGTGGTGTATCCTTTGTCTAGAACTTTGAGACCTGCAATAAGAGTTTGGAATCTAGAGAACATTACCTCTATGGCTTCTTCATCCTCCATTTTGAAGGCTTCATACTTCTGGATTAGAGCCAGAGCCTTTGTTTCTTTGACTTGAGAGTTTCCTTCATGAGTCATCTTCAGGGAGTCAAGTATATCTTTAGCTGTTTCCCTGTTGGTGATTTTTTCATACTCATTATAGGATATGGCATTGAGAAGTATCGTTCTGGCTTTGTGATGATTCTTGAATTCACGCTTCTGATCATCTGTCATCTTACTTCTGGGAACTTCAACTCCAGCATTAGTTACAGGAGGTTTGTATCCATCTGTGACAATGTCCCAGAGATCAGCGTCATAGCCTAGAAAGAAACTTTCAATTCTATCTTTCCAGTAATCGAATTTCTCTCCATCAACAGGAGGCTTAGCATTGTAACTGTCTCTTTCGTTTGTCTGGGCCATAGTTTTTCTCGTTCTGGATCTCTCTACACGGTTAAGTGTTTGATTGGAAAATCAATAACAGAGCTGAAGCTCTGATACCAATTGAAGGTGAGAAAAACAAGAAAGGGGGGTTTGAATTGTTTTGGAAAATAAGCGCTTTTGCAAAATAAAATCACACAGGATTTTATACTGGTTCGCTTATAACACAAAGCTACTCCAGTCCACCCGGCCAAGGTGATTTCACCTTCAACAAGGACTTAATCCACTAATCTTGAAAGATTATTACAACCAATGTCTAAGAGAAGGATCTCTTAGTCCTCTCAAGTATGCAGACTGTGCAGAGTCACTTGAGGAATTAAAACAATTGAGGTAAAAACAGAATTTGTAATCTAGAGTGCTTCTAGGATAAAGCAAGTATTACAGCAGATAAGAAGTTTCACGTTATGAGAAAAAGCTCGTGAAAGATTTAGAGAGAGAGTAGAGTAATTCTGTGTGTTCAGGTGTGTCTCTCAATGAGGTTCGCCGTTCTTTATATAGAGGAGAAAAACGACCGTTTGTAGTGATGGCAGATATTTAGTCTTGATGAGAGTTTAATGCCATAACTTCGTTGTTTCTTGCCAGAACAAGTTTGTCTCCCTGAATAACTTCTTTCAAAATATAGTTTCTTTCCATTTGAAGTTGAAGTTGCCGTTACTCTTTCTGGATAAGGAAATCCATTATCAGAGTCTGCGTTACTCTGTTAATCTGAGATCTTGAGATGTGGCTTCAGAGCTTCTGATAGTTCTAATTTTTTAGAATTCTGATGTTGTCTTCAGATGACGTTGAGAGCTTCTGGAATTCTGATATACCGTTACTCAGAGTCAAAACTTCTAGAGCGCGCTTCTTCTTCAGATGCTTCTGATATTCTGATCTGCTGTTTTGCTCAGAGTCAGAACTTCTAGAGCGTGTTTCTACTTCAGATGCTTCTGATCTTCTGGTAATTTGTATCTGATTTGATTCTGTATCTGATGACGTGATCAGATTCCTTTCTTCTTATTTAGAGTCCTGCACACTTAGAACTTTTCGTTACAGTGCCATTTTTGGTTTCATCCTTTGTTATCATCAAAATCTTGGAATCTGTTGTAGAACTATTTTTGTTCTTACAGTACTTCGGTTAATCAAGAGAAGTGAGTTCAATGTGGTGGAGCAGCTGCTCCAAACTCCCTCAAAAATCTCAATGTTGTCTCTACTCATGAATTCTGAAGCGCACAGAGAAGCACTGCAGAGAGTTTTGGAATAAGCATTTGTAGAACATGATGTTACAGTGGATCAATTCGATCATACCGTAGCTAACATCACTTCTTGCAATAATCTTAGCTTATGTGATGAAGAACTCCCTGAGGAGGGAAGAAACCATAATCTGGCTTTGCACATTTCCATGAATTGCAAAGAGGATGCTTTGTCAAATGTGCTTGTTGACACCGGGTCGTCATTGAATGTATTGCCGAAGTCAACTCTGTCAAAGCTATCATATCAATGAGCTCTTATGAGATATAGTGGGGTAATCGTCAAGGCCTATGACGGTTTGCGCAAAACGGTTATTGGTGAAGTGGACCTTCCAGTTAAGATAGATCTGAGTGATTTTCAAATTACTTTTCAAGTAATGGATATCCACCCGGCCTACAGTTGCTTGTTGGGAAGGCCATGGATCCATGAGGCAAGAGCTGTTACCTCCACATTGCACCAGAAACTCAAATTTGTGAAGAATGGAAAGCTTGTGATTGTTGGTGGAGAGAAAGCGCTGTTAGTTAGCCACCTGTCATCTTTCTCTTATGTTGAAGCTGAGGATGAGGTTGGAACTCCGTTCCAGGCCTTATCTATTGCTGCTGAAAAGAGAGTTGGGGCACCTATGTCCTCGTTGAAAGATGCTAAGAAGATTGTTAAAGAGGGCAATGTTGATCAGTGGGGGCACATGGTAGAGGTCTCCGACAACAAAGGTAGAACCGGTTTGGGGTTCCTGCAAGGTTCATCAACCGCAAGGTCTGAAGATATGCAACTTAGCTTCCGTAGCGAAGGGTTCATTCATGGCAATGAACAACACTTAGCTGCTGTGCTAGAGGATGATGAAGAGGAAGACTACAATAATTTTGTGACGCATGGAAAGGCTTGCAACAATTGGACTGCTGTTGATATTCCTGTTATTTTACATCGATCTAAGTAATTGATTTTATATGTTTTTAAAATCCTTCTCATATGCCTAAGGGAGAAGTGAACATTGTTTGGGCATTTTCAAATTGATTATTAATAAAATTAATTCTATTCATCCACATCTATGATGTCTTGTTTTACTTTTTGTTTTATTCTGAAAATGGTAATCACAAAAAAAAAAAAATAAACAATATAATTGGCCATTTGCATAATATTTGGTCACAAATCCACTTCTCTAAAATCAAAATATCAAATCATTATGCAGGTTGGTTTCTAACCCCATTGAATACAATGGTCCTCCTCCTTCTCCAAATTTTGAATTCCATGTGTTTGAAACCGAGGAGGAAAGTGATGTAGAAGTAAGTGATGAATTATCTCGTCTTCTTGAGCAAGATGAAAAGACCATTCAGCCGTTCGAAGAACATATTGAGTTAGTCAACTTGGGTTCCGAGGATGATGTGAAGGAAGTCAAGATTGCGTCTCGACTGTGTTCGGATGTCAAGAAGGGGTTGATTGATCTTCTTCGAGACTATTCAGATGTGTTTGCTTGGTCCTATCAAGACATTCCTACTTTGGATTCTAAGATTGTGGATCATAGATTGCCGTTGAAGCCAGAATGCCCGCCAGTCCAGCAGAAGTTGAGAAGAAGGCATCCTGATATGGCTGTGAAGATCAAAGAGGAAGTGCAGAAACAGATTGATGTCGGTTTCCTTGTGATCGCTGAGTATCCACAATGGGTGGCCAATATTGTGCCTGTGCCAAAGAAAGATGGAAAATTCCGCATGTGTGTTGATTATAGAGATTTGAATAAAGCCAGTCCGAAAGATGATTTCCCTATGCCACACATTGATATGTTGGTAAACAATACTGCTAAATTCAAAGTCTTTTTATTTATGGATGGATTTTCCGGATATAATCAGATCAAGATGACACCCGAAGATATGGAGAAGACCAGATTCATTACACCTTGGGGAACATTTTGTTATAAAGTGATGCCTTTCAGTTTGAAGAATGATGGTGCAACTTACCATAGAGAAATGACTACTCTTTTTCATGATATGATGCATAAAGAGATTGGAGTTTATGTTGATGACATGATTGCTAAATCGAATAATGAAGATGAACATGTTGAGCATTTGTTGAAGCTATTCCAGCGTTTGAGGAAGTATAAACTCCTCTTGAATCCCAATAAGTGTACTTTTGGTGTTCATTCTGGTAAGTTGTTGGGCTTTATTGTCAGGGAGAAGGGTATTGAAGTTGATCCTGCCAAGGTCAAAGAAATACAAGAGATGCTTGCGCCTAAAACTGAGAAGCAAGTCAGAGGTTTTCTCGGCCGCTTGAATTATATCTCCAGATTCATTTCCCACATGACTGCCATATGTGCGCCTATATTCAAGCTTCTTTGGAAAGATCAGTCTTGTGATTGGACTGAAGACTGCCAGAAAGCTTTTGACAGTATCAAGGAATATCTGGTTCAACCTCCGATTTTGTCTCCACCTGTTGAAGAAAGACCGTTGATCATGTATTTGATTATGCTTGAAGATAGTATGGGTTGTGTTCTTGGTCAGCAAGATGAGACTGGAAAGAAAGAATTTGAAATTTACTACCTCAGTAAGAAGTTCACCAACTGTGAGACTCAGTATTCTATGCTTGAGAAGACTTGTTGCGCATTGGCTTGGGCTGCTAAGCGTCTGCGTCAATATATGTTGAATCATACCACTTGGTTGATATCCAAAATGGATCTGATCAATTATATATCTGCGAAGCCTACTTTAACTGGGAGGATTGCCCGTTGGCAGATGTTGTTATCAGAGTATGATATTGAATACCGATCCTAGAAAGCGATCAAAGGTAGTATCTTGGCTGACCATTTGGCTCACCAACCAATTGAAGATTACCAGTCAGTGCAGTATGATTTTCCTGATGAAGAGATTTTGTACTTGAAAATGAAAGATTGTGATGAACCATTGCTTGAAGAAGGGCCAAAACCTGGTTCCTGTTGGGGCATGATATTTGATGGAGCTGTTAATCAATATGGAAATGGCATTGGGGCAGTGATCATTACTCCTCAAGGGACGCATCTACCATTTACAGCTAGATTGACTTTCAAATGTACGAACAACATGGGAGAATATGAAGCTTGCGTTATGGGACTTGAAGAGGCCATGAATCTCATAATCAAGTATCTAAATGTCTTTGGAGATTTAGCTTTGGTTGTGAATCAGATCAAAGGTGAATGGTAGACAAATCAACCTAGTTTAATACCATATAGAGATTATGCAAGGAGGATTTCAACTTTCTTTACAAAGGTTGAGTTTCATCATATCCCTCGAGATGAGAACCAGATGGCAGATGCTCTTGTAACATTGGCGTCAATGATTGTGGTAAAGTATTGGAATGAAGTTCCCAATTCGTCTGTGATGCGTCTTGATAGGCCAGCTCATGTGTTTGCTGTTGAAGAGATCAAAAATGAGAAGACGTGGTATTACGATATCAAAAGTTTCCTCTAAAGTCAGATTTACCCGTCTGGGACATCTTTGAAAGATAAGAAGACTTTGAGAAGATTATCCGGTAACTTCTACTTGAATGGTGATATACTGTATAAGAGAAACTTCGACATGGTTTTGCTCAGATGCGTGGATAGACACGAAGCAGACTTGTTGATGACTGAAGTGCATGAAGGTTCCTTTGGTACTCATTCCAATGGACATGCAATGGCAAAGAAGATGTTGTGAGCAGGATACTATTGACTGACAATGGAATCTGACTGATGCAAGTTTGTGAAGAAGTGCCACAAGTGTTAAATTTATGCTGATAAGATTCATATTCCTCCGACACTATTGAATGTTATTTCTTCCCCATGGCCCTTATCCATGTGGGGAATTGATATGATTGGGATGATTGAGCCCAAAGCTTCGAATAGACATCGTTTCATTCTGGTGGCAATTGAGTACTTCACCAAATGGGTTGAAGCGGTATCGTATGCGAATGTAACCAAGCAAGTTGTTGTGAGGTTTATCAAGAATCAGATCATATGCCGATATGGTGTGCCAAGTAAGATCATTACTGATAATGGATCAAACTTGAATAAAAATATGGTGGAAGCTCTTTGCAAAGACTTTAAGATTGCACATCATAATTCTTCTCCCTACATACCTAAGATGAATGGGGTTGTTGAAGCTGCAAATAAGAACATTCAGAAGATTATTCAGAAGATGGTTGTCACGTATAAGGATTGGCATTAAATGCTCCCATTTGCTTTGCATAGGTATCGTACATTCGTCCGCACTTCAACAGGGGAAACCCCTTTCTCTCTTGTATATGGTATGGAAGGAGTGCTCTTTGTAGAGGTTGAGATTCCTTCATTACGCATGCTCATGGAAGCCAAGTTGATTGAGGTTGAATGGTGTCAAACTAGGTTTGACCAGTTGAATTTGATCGAAGAGAAGAGATTGACTGCCTTGTGTCATGGTCAGTTATATCAGTAGAGAATGAAGAAAGCTTTTGATAAGAAGGCCAGACCTCGTGTGTCCAGAGAAGGTGACCTTGTGCTCAAGAAGATCTTGTCATTCAAACCCGATTCTAGGGGAAAATGGACTCCTAATTATGAAGGCCCATATGTTGTTAAGAGAGCCTTTTCAGGCGGTGCTTTGATTCTTACAACTATGGATGGTGAAGAGTTCACTCGTCCCGTGAACGCAGATGCAGTCAAGAAATACTTCGCCTAAAAAAGAAAAGAATAACTTGCTAAGTTGAAAACCCAAAAGGGCAGCTTAGGCAAAAAAGAGCATCTCGGTGGATTGAAAACCCGAAGGGGCGATCCAGGAAAAAACTAGAGATATAAAAACATAAAGAATTTCTTGATAAGTTGAGTACCCCACCTTGGGGCAACTTATGCAAAATTAGGGATTATGGCAAGTAACTGCAGTCTGTTGATCGACCAACTTTGGAAAGACTTTATTGAGCACAAGGGTTGACATCGATTCATCACCCCAGTGGCGGTCAAGAGCACAGTGGATATCAAGAGTTGGTATAAGGATTAAGGATCATTTGTATTCAATGTAACCCTTTTACATGTAAATTACCATTTTCAACTTTGTAAAAATCTATGGAGTCTTGTCATTTACAGACTACCATCCCATTAAATAAAGTTGAGCTTTTGTCCAATTGTTTTTACTCTTATTTACTTCAGCCAATAGTTCAAATTTTATTATGATCATTTTGGAAATTTAAATTTTTTAATCAAAATCTTTTTTCTTAAAACATATAAAAACAAGAAATTTTCAAAGCAATTAAAAGGAAGTATCAACAGCACTGCAAAGAGCAACAAGTCCTTAAGTGCTAAGCATCAGAGGTTCCCCAAGAAGTTAACCCTTCGGGTGTCCCTAGTTGTTTGTGTTGATCCGGTTCCCCTGCGAAGTGTTTGTTCCCTAGCAGAGTTCCGATTCTTTTCCCCAGCTAAGTTGGTTGATTCAGTACCTTGTGGCGTGTTATTTCCCCGGAAGTGTTTCTGTATTCCCCAACGGAGTTCACGTTTCTTCAGTAGAGTAAGATGTTTTCACCAGTAGATCACATTGGTTTCCCCACCAGTCGCCATTCGACTCGCTCCCAGTCATAGTTTTCTCCTGGTTTCTGAGCAGCTATTTTGTGTTTATCTTCTGTATGGTTGTCTCCCATTTGATATGGCGTTAACCTAAAATTCCCTACAAACTCAATAACTTCTCCTTTCCTCAGTGCATCTCCTCCCTCGGCTAGGTTTGAGCCTTTGGGTCATTGATCTCTCTGTTCACCAGCAGTTGTCTCGCTGTTTTTGTGGATTGACCGAGGATTGTAACGATGATTCAAATTCTTTGCGACACCTTTGTATCCTTTGTGATCGTTTTGTCAGCATAATCATCATACATACATATACATATACATTCATATAATTTCATAATTTGCATATTGACACCATCATATGTGATTGTTTTGTCGATTTGAGATTCTCATTCTCTGTATGGAGGTACTTTATCCCCATACAAAGTTCGGTGTCTGTCCTCCCTCAATTGTAGAGTGTCAGCCCCTTAGGCAGAAAGAATTTCACCTTTCTCCTCTTCCCCACCGAGTTGTTTCCTCGTGGATGATCATTACTTAAGTTTCCTCCCCAGTTGTTTATCTGGATGGAATCACTCCCCTTGAGTTATGTCCTCACTAGGTTGAGTCTTGATTGACTTTTTCTTTGTAGCTCTTACCTAGATAGATGCTTTGAGTCTCCTAAGAGCTTATTACCCAATAATTGGTAATATTCTTCTTAGTTTGCAGTTTGTTACTTCTTGCCCAATACCCGACAAAAGTACCCCTATTTTCCCAACAGTGGAGTTCCTAGTGGTTTCATTTGTTTCTGATTCTCCAAGAAGTATATCCTTGATATGTTCATCTTAATCGGTGACAGATATCTTCCTTTCCCCTGCCTGAGTTTATCCTTGATATGTTCATCTTAACCGATGACAGATATTCTCATTTGTGGTGTTCTACCCAGTAAAAAGGTAGTTGTAATCCTTATTGAGTTCCCCAGAGAGTTAATCCTTGATATGTTCATCTTAATCGATGACGTATTTCCTTCTGCTTGTGGTATTCTATCCAGTAACCGGTAGTTGCAAACCCTACTTTCTCCCGCAGAGTCTATCCTTGATATGTTCATCCTAACCGGTGACGGATTTCCTCTTTGTTGGTATTCTATCCAGTAACTGATAGATGTAATTCCTATTTCCCCCCTCTCAGAGTCTATCCTTGATATGTTCATCTTAACCGGGGACGGATTTTCTCTTTGATGGTCTTCTATCCAGCATTCGATAGATGTAATTCCTACTTTTTGTTCAGTTGGTTTGTCCTTGATATGTTCATCTTAACCGATGATGGGTATCCTCCTTGACAATCCCAGGCAAGTTTATCCTTGATATGTTCATCTTAACCGATGACAGGTTCTCTTCCCTGTTGAGTTTATCCTTGATATGTTCATCTTAACCGATGACGGATATTCTCACCTTTGGTCTTCTGCCCAGTAACTGGTAGTTATAAATCCTGTTTTCTGCGGTTTTCCCCAGCAAGGCTATTCTTACCCAGTAACCGGTAATGAATACTCCCTCCTGTAATTTACCAGCGAGTCATCCTTGATATGTTCATCCCAACCGATGATGGATGTTCTCTTTGTTAGATCTTTATTATCTCCTCACCCAGTAACAAGTTGTAGATAATAGATTTCTACTCCTCCTGTGTTGAAGTTTATTTCTTCCCCAGTTGAGTTGAGTGCGCGTTTCCTTAGTGAAATCGCTTCCCCTGCATGATTAGAGTACTTCAGTTTTATCCAGATATACTCACTTTCCCTACAGATGTTGTTGTTCCCCGACTGAGTCTTTTCCATGTTTGTATGGAATTCCTCTAGTCCCCCCAGCAGTTTTAAGTCAAAGCCTGGCCTACGAATAACTCCTTTTTCCCTAGAGTCTCTGTCTTCCCAATGAGTTTTCCTTACGGAATACATTATACTCCTACGGACTTTCGGTCTCTCTGATTTCTTTTCCTTTGTGGCAATATTTCCCCATAAAGAATTTACTGTTGCATTCATATCATATGCATTATGAGGTCTCTTAGGGACCAACATTTGTTTCTATATGTTGTTATTTAAGCCCATTCTACTGAGTACATGAAGATTTTAACCTCCGCCTCCTCAGTTAGAATGTCCTTAAATAGGGGAAGCTGTAAGACCCCAATTTTGACCTTAAGATCCCTCATGCAATTTCATCATAAGCATTAGCATTGGGATCATACCTTGGCATCCTTCTTACCCCTCTTTCATTGGGTTTGTCTGGGGAGAGATCACCAAGCACTATATGATTGTATTATACTTATATATTATCATTTTTAATAACCAAAATACCAAAAATATGTCTTTGCATTTGCCTAACTCTTTTGTAGGTAGGGCATGATCCTCATTGATCTATCAAGTTCATATCTAGGGTTTGAGACCCTCATGACAAAGAGCACAACCATGAATTGATCCAAGAATGGTTATGAGCATCATATATGAGTTCCATTGATTCCTACATGTTATATTGATCAAATTTTCTTCAAAAGCTTAGAGGTGATTCGCCTTGGAAACCCTAGTTTGACTGGGTATCTTAAGTAACTTCTCCGACAAGCTATCTCACCAATTGATCAAATTTCTCAAGGGGAACTTCAGAATTAATCATATTATGCATATATGATCTACCATGAGCCAATAAAGTCAAAGGAATTGAAGGTTAGCAAGTTGGTTGATGGTGGTTGGCCAGATGAATTCATCTGATCAAAACTGGGTCTCCCTAGACCCTATCTCCTACAATTTTCATCATATAAAAATGATTCCAAGAGAAATGTTACTCTAAATGACATTCCAAACAACTTTCATGTTGAGATCTAGAGCTAGTTTTGCTTTGAAAATCATTTTCTATGTTGAAACATTATAGGTCATTTTGTCTAAACCCTAATTTGAAAGTCTACTTCCCAAGGCCATAACTTGCTCAATTATTATGAGATGAAATATTTCCAAGTTGCACAATAAAATTTAATATGTCTACTCCAACTTTGATATTTTGAGTGAGAGCTAATTAAACGTTTATGAGCATGTGATATGAGGTTACATTATAGGTCATTTTTGACCTATACCATTGAACAAGTGATTTTTCCAAACTTCAAAAATGCATAACTCTATCATTCCAAATCCAAATGACATGAAATTGGTAACCATTTTGGAGGTCTTTGAAATATATACCACTTTGATGAATACACTTTTCTCATTTGAAGCTCACATAACAACTTAAGTAAGATGGAATATTGAGATATATGGCATGACACTTAGAAAATTTTTCAACATGTTGAAATTTCCAAACTTCCACCTCAAAATTCTCCATGTTCCAAGCTCCAAAATGAAAAAGTCTTGAACATCAAACATGTTTCCCTTGATCCAAGCTTTCCAAAGAACCCAAATTCATGTATTTTGGAAGTGGTTTGCTAGGTCTGCACATGGCTTTAACAGGGCTGCATCATTGGAAAGAATCAATTGCATAAACTTCAGTTCACTTTGCCTTGCCAATCAAGCTTCCATTCAGACTTCAATTGGAATCATTTTGGACCTTTTTTTATTGCATCAAGGACCTGTACATGCCCATGCACTCGTGCCATCAACATTGCTAATTTTGGACAGATTTTGAAAGTGTGCAAATATCATTCATTCATACTATAAATACATGACCTCTGTGATCATTTGAATCACACTCTGCGCCTCCGCTTTGCCCTCTATTGAAACCCCCTCATTCTAAAGGAAAACTTGATAAATTTAAATTTGAAATTTGAGTTTGAATCTCAACTGTTGGAGATTCAAGAACTCCAGGTCCAAAGTCTTGCAACCTCTCTAATCACTTTCTGTTAGCTTCTCAAGTGTGATTAGATCGTGTTTGGAGCAAGCAACATCAATAACTGCATAACATTGAAGGTAATTTTCATGAAACTTCATCTCTTCGATTCTCACTCAATTCTACTCAATTCTCTTGGATCTTTGGTTGTCTGAAGTCCTACCAATGTAGGTAAGAAGATTGAGTTGCTTAGAGGCCAAATCGAAGCAACTCAGTTGACACACCTTAAAATTCAACTCCTCATATCTTTCTATATATGTGGAGTTAGTTAAAATTGAGGTCAGATTCGTACTCTACGCCATTTTTTCTTTTGGATAATGTCCTCCTTTTTCATTTATGTAATGGTGATGACTGAACCAGTCCGGTGAGCCTCACCTGAGAAGGTGACCGGAGGTCCATCCCCGGTGGTGTGCTGGACAGGTTCTAAGCCACATGATAATTTCAAATTGTTTTAATCTCACGCGTCCATTGTGATTACCATCCCAGCAGCGTGCTGACTCGTGTGTTTGGTGGAACACGCGTTTTAGGCCACTTGATCTGCCACCTCAATTAATGAGGGAGATCAAGTGACTCACGTTTTTTTAGATTTTCTGATTTTTGTTTTATTCCTTTTATTTTTATTAATTCATATTAATTTTAATTTTGATCCAAAAAATATAGGAGTTTCACAAAAAAATTTCATATAATTTCCTCTTTCATACTCTGAATTAAAATTATTTTTTGGATCATTATTAGTATTTTTCATGATTTAATTGATTTTATGATTATTTTTAATTGTTTAAAAATACTTTTAAGTCTATAAAAATTCTGAAATTTTTTCTCCAAGGTCCTTTGATCTTGTTTGACCTATGATAAATCTCATGGCCATTTCTTTTGTGTTTTGATGAGGTTTTAGGAATTTGACAAACCATATTTAATTTAAATGCCTTATTTTAGTATATTTTAATTTGAATAAATTCCAATTAATTGTGTTGACCAATTGTGATGACTTGTTTGAGTTTGACTCTTGTTGTTGGGCCTTGGTCAAGGTTTATTTGACTTTGTCAAGTTAATATCATTGGATTTAGGAGATTGATGGAATGTACATTCCGTCTCCCAAAATGAATGGATGATATTAATTTGGTAAAAGTCTTCCTTTGACTAATTTGAGTTTTGATCCATTCCACTCCCTCTTCATCTCATTACCCTTCTTGATGCATCCATTTCATTTGACCTATGATATCTCAAAGTCCTAAGGCAGGTTGATTGAAAAATCAACATAAGTATGGATGAGATTAGGCCACCTCTTTTGCATATTCTTTTTGTGTGTGGTATGTTTCATGAGCATAGTCCATTATACTATGTCTCAAACATGTATTAACATCAAAATTCTATTGCCCGACCTCAAATAGTTGTGACTTCTACATAAGTCCAGTTATGATTGCTTAACATAGCGCTAAATTTGTGACATAAAAAAGGCATAACATTCTAGTTAGTGAGATTGTAAGTCTCCCATCTTTCATGGTATTATGTGGAAACTTGGCATTTTTTCCTTCTTTTGGAAGATATCTTGGCTCAAGGATCCATGCTTGTGATAAGTGGGTTGAGTGTTCTCCAAAGAATGACTTAAAAATGAAAAGCAAAAGCAAAACAATACTAACTTCTAACTCATTAACAACTAACTTTTAATTTCAAGCCGTTTACTTTAATGTCATTTAATTTTAGTCCTTATTCATTTGCCATTATTCATACCATTCTAATTGTTTATGTTAATGCAATTTTCACTTTGTCCACTTGGACCATATTGCCTGATATATCTTGTTTGTGTATACTTTGCTTGATTGTGTGGCCTTTGACCATTAATGTACATAATAACAACAAAAACCCTAAAAAACTTTTGTGTAGACTGTTGGCTTGATCTTGGACAAATGGACTTAGAACTTAGGCAAAATTCCTATGCTAAAGGACTTGGCCAATGCCAACTTTTTGTGTAGCCAAGTGCTTGCAATTTGGAACTTCATCTGATACATCATTCAAGATCCTTTTGAGTTCACCTGCAACATGATCATTGTGAAGCTGTAATTTTGAACCAGTGACTTGTGGAATTCATCTGTTGCATGGGTTAATTTGAAGAAGATCATGGAGTGGCTAAGCATGGATGTGGATATCTTTATTTGGTGCCTTGCTCTTCAAGATAATATAATTGTGCATTTGAGTGTTGTTTGATTCTAAATGTCCAAGGGAATCTGAGTTTCTATTGACATTCTTGTCTATTGGATTGCTACCCATTGGTCAGATCTTTTCAACTCTTAACTTTTAATTTTGGGCATAGGATTAGTCTCTTCATCTTCTCCCTATTTCTTTAATTTCAAAATCTCTCCCTCCCTTTTCAAAATCTTCTTTGATTGAACTTATTTTGTTCTAAACTTTGACCACTTTGTAAAAAGATAGAAAGTTTGGCCTTATGCCATTGCATTTTCAAACTTATTTTCTTAAATCAAATTTGTAATTAAACTTAACTATATTTGACCTAAACTTTCAAAAGAGCCAAAAAGAAACTAACCCATTCAAATCATTTTTAGGCCTTTGTGCCTTTCAAACTTAATTTTTGTTAAAAGTACTGCATCCACTTTGAAATGTGTATCACGAACTACGAGGTTTTGATCCCTCATTTTTATGTTGGTACGTAGGCACAAGTCCGAAGGTCTTGTCAAACACAAAAATATAATTAATGAATTATTTTTTCATCCCCCCATTCTATTTGTTTGTGAAACTTCATTTTTGTACCAAATACATATGCACACAAAAAGGGCTCCCTAGGAGTACCTAGGACACTTTGGGTGCTAACACCTTCCCTCTGTGTAACCAACCCCCTTACTTGTAATCTCTGACATTTTATTAGTTTTGATTTGAAAACTTCTTACTTTTGGGTTTTATTCATACTTTTTCCCTTTTCCCTTGGAAAGAATAAAAGCACGGTGGCGACTCTTGTTATTTGATGTCTAGCTTATCCATAGCTTGATGATCATGAACCAATCAATACCATGACAAGTGTAGACTTCATTAGTCATAAAGTTCAAGACTTCATAAGTCCATGAAAAATTATTCAAATGACTTGAAACAAATTATAAATATATACTAGAGGAAAAAATAATAAGGGCCTATGTTGAAAGTATTTTCATAATAAATAAAATAAGTGGGTTAAAAAAAATCAAAGTTGGAAATAAATAAGGATAAAAATAAACAAAATGAAAATTGAAAGAAATAAAAATAATGGAAATGCATACACTGGGCCAAGCGCTCAATTTTGAAAGTAAACGCGTTCCATAGAATAAATAAAAATAAACAATAATTAAAAGGGAAACACGCATGTATCAACCAACCAAAATGGGACACGACATGTTTTTGAATTCAAAGCATCATGCGAAGCAACGACTCAGAGTCGTCTTCAACCTTGGAATTCAAAAATCCAAACTTGAAAATACTTGTTTTTAATCAAAATTTAACATAGATTCATCTTCACCAATCATAAACAAACTAACCTTCACACTCATGAGCCATTGATTGGCTCTGAGTGTGGAGTATTTATGCACGAACCAGATGAACAACTTTGACCTAATCTAAAAATTAAATAATGAATATTGAATAATCAAAGCTAAAAGTTTAGGGTTAGTGATCAGAAAGGAATTTTGAATTGAATCATAACTCGTTTGGATGATGGGGGTGAGTGGAACTATCTGATCATAATCGATCTCAAAATGAAGTTTTTAAGACTCAGCTCAGCTCAGATGAGGATCAGGGAAGATGAGTTAGGACTTGGGAAAGTTTGAGTGGAGGTCAATGATGGATTCTGGGTGGTTGTTTGGAGTTGAAACACTTAGAATCTCAAAAATGGTAACTCTATTTTGAGAGGTTTGGCTTGGGTTAGAAGCATAGTTTATTTGGCTTGGGAATCTTGCTAAATGAAGGGACACCTTTCCCTATTTATAGGGAAGGTGTTGGGATGGATTGGAGGGAAGAAAGTGGAGGTTTTGCCTCAAAAAGGGAAGTGGCTCGAAAAATGATAAAGGTTGGACTTAGGGATACATGTGTGGTTATGTGTTGACCTTGCTTTCACCTTAGATCATTTTTCTTTGGTCCTTATCATCGATTAGGAATAGAGAAAGGGCTTGGAATGGCCTGCTATGTGTCGCATCCGCGAAAAAAAACCGGCGGGAAAAGACAAACAAACAGAGCCGCCACCGTGCGTTATTTATCCCAAAGGAGGGAAAGGAAACGCTCGAAGTAAACCTGGAAAGGAAATGGTCCTACGACTAGAGATTGCAAGGATCGGGAGTCGGTTACGCAAGGGGAAGGTATTAGCACCCCTCACGTGCGTCGTACTCAACGGGATCCACGCTCAGAAAGATAGAATAAGGTTGCTAAAACCGCTCAAAGAATGCACACACACTGGAATAAAACACAGATGGAAAGAGAGGGGAACGGGCTCGCTAGGATATCGCATCCTATGCCTACGTATCTCATCTGGAATGAGAATCAGAGCTACCGTAGTTCGGCTGACGCACGCCAAACAAAACGCTAAACGGAGACGCTGAGACGTCAGAGCAAACACCCAAACACAAACTGGAAACGGAATGCCAATCGCTGGGCTTACATCCGACTCCACAAAAGAAATGCAAACAGGAAACCGACTGCCAATCGCTGGACTTACGTCAGACTCCAAACAAGCAAACACACACAGGAAACCGACTGCCAATCGCTGGACTTACGTCAGACTCCAAACAAGCAAACACACACAGGAAACCGACTGCCCATCGCTGGACTTACGTCAGACTCCACACAAACAAACCACACACAGGAAACCGACTGCCAATCGCTGGACTTATGTCAGACTCCAAATGCACAACCACACACGGGAAACCGACTACCAATCGCTGGACTTATGTCAGACTCCAGACGCACAACCACACACGGGAAACCGACTGCCAATCGCTGGACTTATGTCAGACTCCAGACAAACACACACACAAAAAAAGAAAAGGATGCCGGGAGAGATCTCACACGATCTCCTGCCTACGTACCTCATCTGGTATGAGGATCAGGGCAACGTAGTTCCCCTTAACAGGGAAAGAACTTCTATCCTAACCAGATACTAGGGAGATAACAGACTACTAGGGAGACTACGACTCGAGCCTAGAAGTCATCATGCAAATTATAACCCTAGGTTAAGGTTTCTAACAAGAGTTTGACTCACACAGGCAGTGAGTCAACTCAAGTCTATCTCTACGTACGTTCAACTTCCTCGAAAGTTGTTCATACGACTCCTACAGAAAGGAAATGAGAAGCAAAACAGATAAACATCAAAAGCAATTAGCACACACTATACACAACCAAGGGGGCTCAAGCAAGGTTGGGCTTTAGTCAAGGGGTCATATCGACCTTGACAAACAAGCCAAATACTGGAATGGGTGGTCAGGCTCTTAACCTCTAACATTGAGAGTTAGGGTGAGCAGATGAACTGGAGATGAGGGTTATCCCTCATAGCTCTTAACCCAGGCTTGGGTGAGCTTGAATCAAAGAATGTGTGGGAGTCCAGAATGTGGGACTCTATTCCACATGACTGACACAACAAGATTTTGGGTTTTTATTCAAAGTGCATCAACACATGGTGTGAGCAAGATGAAAGACACAACTGAATAGCAGGGGATGGACTGCACATCCCTTCTATCTGCCAATGCCTCTTCACTTAGGAGGTCTTTTTATGTACAAGGCATAAAGATAAACAAGCACAAACATTGCCTCTTAAGGAGGGCTTCAGACAGGTGCCTGCCAAAATAACATGACAGGTCTTCCAGACTACATGGAGAATAGGAAGTTACCTAAGTGGTATGCCAACCACAAGCAAAGCAACTCAAATAATAAGTTAAAGCGGCTAAAGTACCTGTGAGAAAAGCTAAACCAGTCAATATTTACATTCAGACAAATCAAACAATCAACAATAGTCAGACAACCAATTATCAGACAACAATGGTGCAAGGCATAAGGTGCAAGCAAACTAAATTGGTTCACCATCCACAAGACCTACAAAACAGCAAGGTTAGTCAACCAAAATAACTTGTATCTCAAGTGATGAGATTATATCAACCAATGTGGCTAATTGCTTGAAAACCGGAAATGCACAACTCAAAATGTGAGTCCAAACCCCTAAGGTAAAGCCTAGGGTCAAAAGTGAAGAAGAAATTCAAAACAGAAGCTAAAAATCAACATGAATCACATTTAAACAATCATGAACATGTCCTAAAAAGGACCAAATCAAAATCATCAAGCAAGGTCATGATTCAACCAAGAGAAGGCAATGCACACAACATGATCATCAATTGGACATATAAGATGAGAAAATGCACATTAAATCAGAAATGGCTCAAACAATTTTGGAAATTTTCATGAGCATTCAACACGTCAAACACAATTAGCATACCAAAAATTGTAAACAGAAGAGATCAATTGATATGGAAATGAAAATGCATAAGCAAACCAACTAATTGTGTGACACAAATTGTCACACCTAAAGTACATGTGTCCCAAACAGTGAAGACAATATCAAAAAATTCCAAATAAAATCACACAAATCCATCAACATGTTGACCATCATCATGCAAAATTTCATGGCATTTGGATCATGTATGAGCATTTTATGCTAGGATGAATGAAGCAAGGTCACAAAAGCATACATGTTCAATCATCTAACATAATTTAAGTTCCAGGCATGGTAAAATCACAAAATCAAAGCCATAAAATTCTAGACATCTCAAGGATCATGTGGAAAAAAACCTGGCATCATTTGGATCATTTTTCAATTTATTATGAATTTTTGAAGTTGGCAAAAAATATGAAATAAAAATGTGACATATGGATGATAATGGTGGGAAAAGCAAAATGTGAAACGAAATTTGAAAAACGTTGTATGCTGGAATCGAAGCGAAGGCGCCTTCGCTGGCCAAAACGACGACGTTTTGGACCAAAGCCCTAACCAAAAACCAGACGGACACTAAACGGACGCTAGGTGGACGCTACGGGCGGAAACCACCGTCTTCTTCATGAAGACGGTGGTGGTTACTGTTCACGATATTTTTTTTCCAGAATTTTAAAATTTTTATATCATCAGAATGGTCATGCAATGTAGGTTACATATCAACCAATATCTAAAGCTAATTCATCATGAATCGTGAGAGTCGATCAAAAACATTTCAACATGTCAAACTTTAATTAAGCATATCTCACTCAATTCTTAACCAAATCACACGAAATTTATATCAGATTCATCAGCAAGAGTAGATCTACATGAAGATGTGCATGGATTTGAGAATTATGAAGTTCGAAAAATTAACCTCTTGAAGAGCAGTTTCTGGAAATGCACGATTCAATGCCTTGCAAGCTGCAGATCTATTCTTGAAGTGATGTCTTGAAGCTTTGTGCAGTAATTGAGGCTTGTGCAATAATTTTTTGAATTATGATTGAGAGAAAAAAATTGGAGGGAAAGAGAATTTTGAGATCTAGATCTAGAATCCCCTCAAATTCTGTTATGATTATGAATATATACCCTGTGTTAATCCACTCTTAATCAAAATTAAACATGTTTAGTTGAGATTAAGTGAAAATAAGGTGTTTGGCCAAAAATGACATTTTGCATGGTGCATGGAGAAAATGGACGTGAACAGTACCGAATGAATGATTAATTTCACTTAAAATCTTCCAATTAACACAATGGCAATGGTGATTTGTTCCCATGATGCACCAATTTCAAATTTACCATTTTCCCGCCAAAATAAGCATGAATATGCAAATGATCATATGATGCAATTTCAAGCAATGTGATGAATGATTTGGAAAGTTCATGCCATGAGAAGAATTTGGCAAAAAGGAGCACTCAATTTGGAGTTATGAGTCAAAAGATATGGCCTTTTGAAGTCCCATGCACACTTGACAATGATTTGATCATATCTCCTCAACCATTCATCATAAATTCATGATCTTGGACTTTTTCGAAATGGGAGAGAGAGATCTTCAACTTTCATGTTGGACAAAATTTCATTTGAAGCTTATTTGATGATGTAAGATCAAGTTGAATTTGAACCAAAAACTTTCCATTTTTGGAAACTTTCAATTACAGGTCATTTTCCATTTTTGGAAACTTTTGATCTGACCTCAAATTATTCAAGATATGCATTTGTAATGACAAATAAGCCCCTTTTGAGCATGAATGAGATGTTGAAACTCATTTCTCCACCTCCTGGCCCTCAGTTGACTTTCTGTTGACTTTCTAGGTCCTCAAATGACTTGAAAATGCACTGTGGACTTTGAGCCTCTGATACTTGGCCAATTTGCTTCAAAATGAACCTTGACTCATATAAGCTCAATAGAATGATCATGTGATGCCCCTCTCCATAGAATACCTCTTCTCCTTGAAAATCACTGATTGAAAGAATGCAATTGATTAGGGTTGACCAGAGGTCAAAACCCTAATCCCAAGGAACCTGAGCATGAATTCTGAAACCTTTGATAAGGACATAACCATGATAATGATGATGTATCCTTGCAACCAAGATAATGCTCAACCTTTTGAAGGGCCAATAAAACCCTAATTGAAGCACAAACCCTCAGATGGTTAGTGATCAATCCACGAGACCCTCAGGCTTGAATCTCTTAACCTCTCTATCTTCTGAGAAAGACTTAGGAGGATGACTTGTTTATTTCATGATATGCAATATGCAACTGCCTAATGTCCTACAGAATGATATGCATTATGCTAAGCTAGTCCCAAGAGAGGAGGGAAAATTTTGAGGTGTTACAGCTGCCCCTATTCAATCCACTGTGAACCTATCGATATGAATAGCCTCGGCTTTCAGATGATCAGGGTGAAGAGTGATTGAATACCAAGAACAAACGAACAATCTGCGCTCCGCTGGGGATTATTATATTTTATTCTTTTCTTGAACCCCGAAACTTTCTGATGATTTCCTTTTTTTCGTTTTTCTTGACCCCCGGACAAATATTTTCTTTCGCGCGGATGATCCCGGATCACCGCATTTGAACCCCGATAACTTCATATTACTCTTGCTGCCAAACAATGAACCTCGTTCTCCATTTTCTTGTGATAATTCTGTTGGCAATGCCGGAAATAACACCAACCACCACTCTGATGGCGACATATCAGAGGGTATTCGACCAGACATTTACCAATGACTGGGAAGGAACTCGACGTTTACTGACATCGAACAATGATGTTTACTGACACCAAAGAAAGAATATTCGACCAGACATTTACTGATGACTGGGAAGGAACTCGACGTTTACTGACATCGAACACTGATGTTTACTGACACCAAAGAAAAGATATTCAACCAGACATTTACTGAAGACTGGGAAGGAACTCGACGTTTACTGACATCGAACAATGATATTTACTGACACCAAAGAAAGGATATTCGACCAGACATTTACTGATGACTGGGAAGGAACTCGATGTTTACTTACATCGAACAATGATGTTTACTGACACCAAAGAAAAGATATTCGACCAGACATTTACTGATGACTGGGAAGGAACTCGATGTTTACTGACATCGAACAATGATGTTTACTGACACCAAAGAAAAGATACTTGACCAGACATTTACTGATGACTGGGAAGGAAATCGACGTTTACTGACATCGAACAATGATGTTTACTGACACCAAAGAAAAGATACTCGACCAGACATTTACTGATGACTGGGAAGGAAATCGACGTTTACTGACATCGAACAATGATGTTTACTGACACCAAAGAAAAGATACTCGACCAGACATTTACTGATGACTGGGAAGGAACTTGGCGTTTACTGACATCGAACATTGATGTTTACTGACACCAAAGAAAAGATACTCGACCAGACATTTACTGATGACTGGGAAGGAACTCGACGTTTACTGACATCGAACAATGATGTTTACTGACACCAAAGAAAAGATATTCGACCAGAGATTTACTGATGACTGGGAAGGAACTCGACGTTTACTGACATCGAACAATGATGTTTACTGACACCAAAGAAAGGAGACATTACGGGGATCGACACGACACTTACCGGTAACGTAGGGATGACATCTACATATGTCAAAACCAGGCAGACGCTTGCCGGGGACTAACTGGGGAATGCTGTTGATTCAAAATCACGATGTTGAACTCCTCAGAGTAACACCTTCCAGCTTCCATCTCGCACGACAGAAATTCTTCCTCCAATATCGCACTACTGGGGAATACCATTGACCCAACGTCACGATGCTAAACTCCTCGGAGTATCATCTTCAAACTTCCATCTCGCCCGACAGAAATTCTTCCTCCAATATCGCACTACTAGGGAACATTGTTGCTCTAACGTCATGATGCTAAACTCCTCAGAGTAACATCTTCCAACACCCGGCGAAACCAACTCTCAAACGGTAACCACGGCTTGAGTAACCGATTCTTGCAATGCTGATGCTGATCTTCCAACCAGCGAAACCACTTCTCAAACGGTAACCACGGCTTGAGACTAGCTTATGCTTGCAATGATGATGCATGATTTTTTTTCCAGCGTAATGCTCCATAACTGTGGAAATGCTACGCAATGAATTATGCAATATGCTATGATCTTCTAAATGATGAATGCATAAACAAGTATCCCCCTCAAGGGACTCTACTGGGAAGCTTGAAGCACTCTGCTGAGGAGCTCGATACCACTCCAATCTCCACCCTACTGGGGAATAGCACTGATGCTGGGGAAAGGACCACCCTCACCAGGGATGAACTGCACTGAACCCGATCCGCTTAGGGACTTCGCTGGGAAACAGCTACCAACGCACTCTGCGGGGAAAACAACAATCTTCGACTTGCTGGGGATATAACAATCCCGACACTGCTTGGGGAAACATCCACCTTCAGGCCTGGCTGCCGAGGCAACACCGATCTCGAACTCGCTGGGGAGAACAACATATCTGATACGGAACACCTGTCGACTCATCGAACATTGGCATTCGCTATCTAACCACAGTATCAGCTTTCCACTTTTGAGAGCTCTCAGACTCGTCTGGACTTTTCTGATTCATCACCTTGTATTCTTGACTTCTTCGTACTCTACGGAGATTGAACACCTCAAATTAGTATCAACTTTCCAATTCTTCAGACTTTGAAGAGTTCTCTTGATTAATCCTCCAGGATCGTCGCACGTTCTTCCGTCGTCTTTTCCCCGTTCCTCCATTCCTCGTCCCTGATTGGACTCCACGGGGATCTTTTGTCAAAAAGCTTCACATCACAACCTGCAAGTGAGTGAAAATATCTAACAGCACCTGCAAAAGAGATCGTTAGATAAAAACGTGCCCCAGGTGTGCCAAAATTTCAACACCTAGGCCACTCAACCTTTCGAATAAGATTTCAGGCTTTCAATCTTATAAACATGCATTGGAAGGGACCTGTATGTCTCAAAATGCAAATATTCTTTATCAAAATAAACCGGATGTTTTTGCAGTCAAAACGGTCATGAAAACAAAATCAAAATTATTTGACTGAATATGCATTTTATTGATTGAAAAAGGTGGCTCAAAATCGAGCAATACACAGGAAGCAATCCCTGAAAAGAGGTAATTGCGCACAAAAGGAAAAATCTATCCTAATGGCAATGTGAACCCGTGATCTCATCGAGTTCCAACTCGATTACACCCCATATGTCCTCAAGACTCTCCGTGCTTTTTGCCTTCTGAACAAGACGCTTCCGACTGAATCCTGTTGGGGATTATCCATGTGTCTTAACCAAAACACAAACGATCATGCTAGACGCAGTTTTTCGTTTCAATCCCTCTTTTGCCTAGACCGCCCTTTCGGGTTTTCAATCCACCGGGATACCCTTTTTTGCCCAAGCCGCCTTTTCAGGTTTTCGACTTGCTGGGTGTACAATTTTTTCTTTTTATCCCTAATTTTTGCCCGAACCTTCTCTTTTTTCTTGGTTCGTCGGGATGCACTTTTTTGCCTGGACTCATTTATTCTTTTCGTCCAGCGGGTCTCTTATACGAAGTATTTTCTAACTGCATCCGCATTCATAGGGGATGGAGAATCCTCACCATCCATGGTCGTCAACAACAAGGCTCTGCCAGAGAAAACCTTCTTGACCACGAATGGACCTTCATAATTGGGTGTCTACTTGCCCCTGCAATCGTTCTGAGGAGGAAGGATCCTTTACAACACCACATCTCCTACGTGATACACACAAGACCGCACATTTCGGTCACATCACGCTTCATTTGCTGCTGGCACAACTGCCCATGACAAAATAACTGTCAGCCTCTTCTCCCCAATTAGGCTCAACTTTTCATACCGGGTCTTTATCCGCTCAGCCTCTTCCAATTTTACATCCATCAGGACTCTCACTGACGGAATCTGGACCTCACTTGATAGCACGTCTTCCATCTCATACACAAGCGAGAAAAGCGTTGCCCCAGTAGATGTACGCGCAGAAGATCGATACCCAGGATACAAGCTTCGTACTCAGCCACCATTGTTGGTGCATTCAAATGTTATCCGGGCAACAAAAGGAATGTGGGATCCTTTCGGCGTAACCAAAACGGTACCAACTCCGTTACCCTTCACATCAACGGCCCCATCAGACATCAGAATTCATTCGGATTCAGGGTCAGGCCCCTCCTCCAGGATTGGTTCCTCACAATGTTTCGATTTGAGAACCTCGATGTCCTCATCAGGGAACTCAAACATCATCGGTTGATAATCCTCTACGGGTTGCTGGGCGAGGTAATCAGACAATACACTCCCCTTTATTGCTTTCTGAGAGGTATATTGAACATTGTATTCAATCAAAATCATTTGCCCTCTCGCAACCCGTCCGGTCAATGCTGGCTTCTCAAACATATACTTGATTGGATCCATCTTGGAGATCCACAAAGTAGTATGAACTAGCATATACTGTCTCAGTCGGCAAGCAGCCTATGCCAAAGTTCAACAAGTTTTCTCGAGCAGTGAATATATTGTTTCACGGTCGGTAAACTTTTTGCTAAGGTAAATTGCATGCTCTTTTCGACCAGACTCGTCATGCTGCCCCTGTACACACCCCATAGACCCCTCGAGGACTGTCAAGTACAGAATTAACGGTCGTTCCTCCACAGTAGGCATCAATCGAAGGTTCCTGCAAATATTCTTTTATTTTTCCAAATGCCCCTTGGCAATCACTATTTCACCTGACCGTTTGATCTTTTCTTTTCAACAGCTTGAATATGGGTTCACACGTGGCTGTTAGATGAGATATGAACCGTGAAATGCAGTTCAATCTACCTACAAAACCACAAACCTCTTTTCTGTTCTCGGTTCAGGCATTTTCTTGTATTACTTCTTTTTTTTTTTTAGCAGGATCAACCTTGATTCCTCTTTTCCGCTCCCAATAAGCCCCACCAATTTACCGGACCGCACTACGAACGTGCACTTACTCGGGTTCAACCTCAGTTCAAATTGTCTCAATCGGTCCAATAACTTGGCCAAGTCTACCGAATGCCCCTATTCTGTTTGGGACTTTGCTATCATGTCATCAACATAGCATTCGATTTCATGATGAATCATATCATGAAACAAAGTCACCATAGCTCTTTGATGCGTGGCATCGGCGTTCTTGAGACCGAATGGCATCACCTCCGCTCTTGACACTCACCTCCAAGACGGCCCCAACCTTCACTTCCTTTTTGACCTCTTCGGTACACAGGCTAACCAGCTCAACTCGTTCCTCATGCGGTCGAATCACCTTTTCCTCTGGTTTCAACAACCTGGCTAATTCCTCCAGCAGTTCATAATCTTTTTCGCCTTCATCTTCAGCATGATAGATCGGATTGTCGAAGTCATACAAAGGTGTAACCGAATTGTTATCAATGAGATCCGAAGAATACAACAGTCAGAACGAAGCCAATCAAAAGGAAGGAAAAATGAAAATAAACATTGCCATTTTTATTTTTGTTTAAACTGTAAAAATAAATGAAAAACAGGGAACACCGGTTTTAATGTGAAAAATATCCATTTATTAATGATGCAAAATGTTGCACAATGAAACACATGAGGTGGCCCTTACAATGAACCATTACGTTTCGGGCAAAACATATGGCTTTCATGCAGAAAGAATTGAAAAACAGAAATATTACTCTTCACGATGAGTGACAGTGATGATCTTTGAGGCCTTCCAGTTCCTTGGTACGCACGGTTTTATCCAACCATCGAGCTCGCAGTCACTGTCAATCTCTTCACCCACCGCACAGACGTGACCTGAATCTTCAGAAATTACACCCACCATCACCTAACCATGCGCCGGCATAGGGTTAGCATTAACATTCGGAGATGGTGCAAAATTGATGGCCTTGGAGTCTACCAAGTCTTGGACAACATGCTTGAAGGCTCTACAACCCTCGATGTTATGCCCTGGTGTACCAGAATGGAATTCACACTTGGCGTTCTCATCATAGTTAGGGGGCCTCTGATCTGGTCTAACCGAAGCCATCGTCCTCGGCTGAACCAACCCAAGATCCATCAACTTCTTAAACAGAAAAGCATATGTCACGGGTGGCCTATCAAACTGACGATCAATCCCCTTTCCTCTCACTTGGTACCCAGCTCTCTGTGCTCTCTGTTGAGGTGGCTGATGTTGCTGTTGTACCGATTGGTTACCAGCAGGAATGGTTACCGCAGCAGCGTGCTGGTAGTAACGATCCCTACCGTGTCCCCTTTGGGCATACACAACACTCGATTCACCCTTATTCTTGCGCTGACCATTCCCAAATGGCTTCTTTACTCCAAATGACGGAGCATTTCCCTGTATTTTCCCCATTCTCAGCCAGCTTTCAATTCTTTCCCCAGCCACTACTATATCAGCAAAATTGGTAATCGGGCATCCTACCATTCTTTCAGCAAAGGTCCCCTGCAGGGTACCCATGAACAGATTAGACATTTCTCTATCTACCGACGGAGGTTGGACTCGGGCAACCAACTCTCTCCATCTCTGTGCGTATTCTTTAAACCCTTCGTTAGGCTTCTGAGACATACCCTGCAGCTGGGTACGACTAGGAGCCATATCAGCATTGAATTGAAATTGTTTAAAGAAGGCATCCCCCAAATCTTGCCAGCTTTTGATATCCGATGATCTCAGCTTGGTATACCATTCCAAAGACCCGCCAAACAAGCTGTCCTGGAAGAAATACACCCATAGCTTCTGATCCATTGTATAGGCAGATATTTTCCGGACAAAAGCATGGAGATGAGTTTCTGGGCAAGAACTCCCATTATACTTGTCAAACGTGGGCACTTTAAACTTTTGCGGGATCACAATCCCCTCAACTAGCCCCATGTTTGTCATGTTGATAGCCCCAGGAGTAGCATGGCTTTCCAGAGCCCTGATCTTCTCTGGTAACACCTGAATTTCCTTGTTTGCGGCGGAACACCGTACTGACCAACTTGCTCATTTAGCACAGAGAACTGGTCTTCTTCTTTATCCTCCATGGCCCCAAAGAAAGAAGGAAACTGATCATCCTTCAGATTATTGCCCATAGGACCTGGTCCACCACCTGCAGCAAGACCAAAACCTCCACCATTATTGATCACTACACCAGTAGTAGTCTTCCTTCCGGGGTCACCACCGTCCCTAGAACCACCAAGACCGTTGTTGGAAACACCCTCCTGATTATTACCACTGTTAGCAGCTGAAGCCCGCTCAAGTTTCTCCACCTTCTCGGCAAGTGCTTTCTGTCCCAAGGCAAACCCTTGCATATCACTGATCAACTCTCCCATTTTCTCTTTCAGCTCGAGAATATCTGCGTTGGATGTATCCATCAGTTTGGGCCTGTTGCGTCTGGTAGGGTATCTGTCCGGACGAGCTACGTGCAAAGGGATGATTCTACGTGCGCGAGCAATGATTCCTGTGTACACCAAACACGTTAGAAACTGACAGCTACAAAATAGAAGACAAGTTATCATGATTCACGCATGAATGCAATGTCTATCAGTATGAGGAACATTCTGTCCTTCGATTCTGGCTTCATCGAGACGGATAATAATTTGACAATAACATTCTGACATCAGGATGTCTTTCAACCAAAGTCTCAATTGAGAATGTACCCTGAGTATGGATAGACATGGGTTAGATGCAGATGAATGCAAAATGGGAATGATGCTGATGCATGAATGCAATGTACTGTGCCATCCTCCAAGTCATCTGAACATCAACTGCACTGAGGCCCTGGTCTCTGAACTGATCACAACCATCTGAGGGAACGAGTAACCACAATTCCGACTTAGGGTTCCGAAATAAACGGAACGGAAGGATATATCACCATCATCACTGGAAAACCACTGATCTGATAACAACAAAATGATCTGAATCGACCTAGGGAATCCTGAAATAAACGGATCCCCACTGATAAATACCGCGGACAGAACTCTGACGTCTCAGAAATAAATCTACCAATCCAACCATAAATAGGACCCAAGTCAATAACTGAACCAATAGTCAGCATCAGAACATCACCACCAGAACATGCATCTGTAGGAATCAACCCTCCCCTCACAGGTGAATTCTAATCAGGTCATCCTAAGGCGGATAATGGTCTCGACAATCGGGCAAAGATACTCAACGGGTTTGCCCTTTCGGGTGTGCCGCTGCAGCTCTCATAAGATCGTCTAAACCAAAGATCCGGGAAAGAACGGTCACCGAAGTCAACAGCTCAGATGAGGTGACTCAACCAAAGTGGATACTCCACAAAGGAAGAGCTCCCTCAAAAGAACCTCGTCCGGCTTGTGGTATGTCACGTCGCCAAAAACATGTTGACCTAACATGAGAGGCAACATGAGACCACGCTAATCCTAGGTGTATACTCGGGCCTGGGTTTTAGCCCCACTCAGAACACCCACCCTAAATCAGAGGAACCAACCTGTATAGAAACCAGCACAATGATAATATGATGCATGCAAACACATATGCAAATATATACAGTACAACATAATAATCATAAATGCAATAAATAGAGCAACACAAGCAACCAAAACTATCCTAGAGAGTGCTAGGATTGACTCGCTCAGGGAAGATGGACCAGCAAGAGGTCAACTGCTATTTCCCCAGTGGAGTCGCCAGCTGTCGCATCCGCGAAAAACAACCGGTGGGAAAAGACAAACAAACAGAGCCGCCACCGTGCGTTATTTATCCCAAAGGAGGGAAAGGAAATGCTCGAAGTAAACCTGGAAAGGAAATGGTCCTACGACCAGAGATTGCAAGGATCGGGAGTCGGTTACGCAAGGGGAAGGTATTAGCACAACTCACGTCCGTCGTACTCGACGGGATCCACGCTCAGAAAGATAGAATAAGGTTGCTAAAACCGCTCAAATAATGCACACACACTGGAATAAAACACAGATGGAAAGAGAGGGGAACAGGCTCGCTAGGATATCGCATCCTATGCCTACGTATCTCATCTGGAATGAGAATCAGAGCTACCGTAGTTCGGCTAACGCACGCCAAACAAAACGCTAAACGGAGACGCTGAGACGTCAGAGCAAACACCCAAACACAAACTGGAAACGGAATGCCAATCGCTGGGCTTACATCCGACTCCACAAAAGAAACGCAAACAGGAAACCGACTGCCAATCGCTGGACTTACGTCAGACTCCAAACAAGCAAACACACACAGGAAACCGACTGCCAATCGTTGGACTTACGTCAGACTCCAAACAAGCAAACACACACAGGAAACCGATTGCCCATCACTGGACTTACGTCAGACTCCACAGAAACAAACCACACACAGGAAACCGACTGCCAATCGCTGGACTTATGTCAGACTCCAAACGCACAACCACACACGGGAAACCGACTGCCAATCGCTGGACTTATGTCAGACTCCAGACGCACAACCACACACGGGAAACCGACTGCCAATCGCTGGACTTATGTCAGACTCCAGACAAACACACACACAAAAAAAGAAAAGGATACCCGGAGAGATCTCACACGATCTCCTGCCTACGTACCTCATCTGGTATGAGGATCAGGGCAACGTAGTTCCCCTTAACAGGGAAAGAACTTCTATCCTAACTAGAGACTAGGGAGATAACAGACTACTAGGGAGACTACGACTCGAGCCTAGAAGTCATCATGCAAATTATAACCCTAGGTTAAGGTTTCTAACAAGAGTTTGACTCACACAGGCAGTGAGTCAACTCAAGTCTATCTCTACGTACGTTCAACTTCCTCGAAAGTTGATCATACGTCTCCTACCGAAAGGAGATGAGAAGCAAAACAGATAAACATCAAAAGCAATTAGCACACATTATACACAACCAAGGGGGCTCAAGCAAGGTTGGGCTTTAGTCAAGAGGTCATATCGACCTTGACAAACAAGCCAAATACTGGAATGGGTGGTCAGACTCTTAACCTCTAACATTGAGAGTTAGGGTGAGCAGAAGAACTGGAGATGAGGGTTATGCCTCATAGCTCTTAACCCAGGCTTGGGTGAGCTTGAATCAAAGAATGTGTGGGAGTCCAGAATGTGGGACTCTATTCCACATGACTGACACAAAAAGATTTTGGGTTTTTATTCAAAATGCATCAACACATGGTGTGAGCAAGATGAAAGACACAACTGAATAGCAGGGGATGGACTGCACATCCCTTCTATCTGCCAATGCCTCTTCACTTAGGAGGTCTTTATATGTACAAGGCACAAAGATAAACAAGCACAAACATTGCCTCTTAAGGAGGGCTTTAGACAGGTGCCTGCCAAAATAACATGACAGGTCTTCCAGACTACATCGAGAATAGGAAGTTACCTAAGTGGTATGCCAACCACAAGAAAAGCAACTCAAATAATGAGTTAAAGCGGCTAAAGTACCTGTTAGAAAAGCTAAACCAGTCAATATTTACATTCAGACAAATCAAACAATCAACAATAGTCAGACAACCAATTATCAGACAACAATGGTGCAAGGCATAGAGTGCAAGCAAACTAAATTGATTCACCATCCACAAGACCTACAAAACTGCAAGGTTAATCTGTTAGACTATGGCACGGATCTAGAAGGGGGGGTTGAATAGATCCCAATTAAAAACTTGAGTCGGCGCTACCAATTTAAAAGAAAATTGGTTTTAAAAATGTTTTAAGTGCGGAAGCAGCCGAGGAAAATTTTAGTCTAAAACAAACCGTTATTGGAAAACCGGATATGCGTTAAGCTAATGGATTAGAGATAAATTGAAATACAAATCACTACACAATTTGCACACTCAATTGATATTTTTCACTAACTAGTAAGCCTAGTTCCAATGATCCAAAATACCAAATTAAACTGAATGCAAACTTAAGACAACTTTGGCTTATGCAAATTTACAAACACTTGGTGTGCATACACTCCAAGAGATATTTGAGTTGAGTAAGTAGTTCAATTTTATCTAGTACAATAAACTATTGTACTTTGTATTCAAACAGCAGTTTTAGTTTCTTACTCAACTTATATCAAAGTTTGGTAAAATTGGTTAAGCTAAAATCACTTAATTTTTAAGCTGAAAATCACTTATGCAGAAAATTAAAGAAGACAGAGATTTGATGAGGCAGTTCCCCCGCCGTCCTCGCTTCGGGGTACGTCTGCCCTCAATTCTAAAAATAGAATTGAGATGATTAATTAGATATCACCTGTGAAATTTAACCGTTTATACAAGGATTGCAAAGCATGTAAACAACAGAACTTCCAATGTGTTGAATGATGCTTCCTATCCTTGCTCCTTGATTCAAGATGAATCAAGACCTTCGATCGTTGATGCTAGACCTCCGATTCCAGCCCCTTTGTTGAAGAATCTTCCGTTCTTCAAACCCTCGGCCCGGCTGATCTCAAACACAACGAGTCGAACCCGAATCCTTCACTTCAATGTCACCGAATCCGCTACTAGACTGATGAAGACTTCCTCTTCTCAATCACCTTCGCTCGGCTGAATATTGATGAAGCGATTCATGCAAAAAACCCCCAAACACAAATCCGTATTGGAGGACAAAACCCTAACGGTTTTATTCAAGAAAGAACCTGCCGCAAGCTTCAACCCAAACTGGATTCTTCGATCACAGCTTCGAACCTTATCACCTTTACTCGATCACGAACCACATCAAAAGTAATTGTTTGCAGATGATGAGTTGTGAAATGTTGAAGATGAAGATGATGAGTCTTGGACACCTTTTTCACTCTTTCTTGTTTCCTTGAACACTTGAACTCAAATTGGCAAATGTTGGTTAATAAAAGTGTTTTAACTTCTATATATAGTAACAGACAAAACCAATTAAAAATAACAGAATTTCAAACAGTGGAAATAACTCAGAAAACTGAGTTTACGCACGAGCGGTCGACCATAGGTCGGCGTGCGCTGAGCCGTGAGTGATGCGCCGACCCCTATGGTCGACCCATGGTTCCATGCGCTGACCCAGGATTACTTCATTAAGCCATGCGCTGACTTCTGGTCGACTCAAGGATTTTTTGCGCTAACCCGTGAGTTATGTGCCGACCCTTATGGTCGATGCAAAGGAGCATGCGCTGACCAATCTCAGTTCTGCTGAGCTTTGCGCTGACCCGTGAGCTTTGAGCTGACCCCTATGGTCGACTCAAGGCCTTCAAATCTGCATAAAACTGTGTTTTATGATTTTCATGCATTTCGTCATGATTACACTTTGTCCACATATGTTTTTGATCATTATAATAGGTTTAGACAAACGTAGAAAAGGATATGGTGGGTAATGTGTTTCATTTGTTTGTAGACGTGCATGATGGTCTTTTGTCATCATCGAAACTTGCGATCGTATGTTGTCTGACTCTTTGTCTTTACATACTCCCCCTTTTTGATGATGACAACCTGTATAATTCAGCGTGACGAACAAAATGCGGTATTGACACATTTTCCACACTCCCCGTTTCTTTTGTAATCTAAGGCTATCTGCAGAAAGCTACTGTTAGTTGTGGGCATTTTTGTCTGCCTGCTTTGTGCACTTTTCTCCCCCTTTGACAACATCAAAAAGAGAGACAGAGTGATTTTTCAAGGTATCAAGGAAATTTCACAGGAAATAACATAAACAGATAATAATAACACACCAATGTCATTTCTGAGCAATAGTCATTTATAAAGAAAACAGGTAAAACATAGAAATACATTCAAAATAACAGTCAAACTACATAATGCATGTGAATGTCTATGTCCTAGTGGCGGTGTCCTGGATGATAACAAATTCCCGGGTTTTTGTAAGAGTCAGCCAGAGATGATAGGTATTCGGTGACGCCGTTCAGATTCTTGAGACTCACGTCGATCGACTTTTCTTGAAGTTCAAATGAAGCCGAAAAAGTTGCAAACCGGTCATTCATGCTTGTAGAGAAGGAGTCGAGACGCTCATTTTGGGCTTGAATTTGCTCGTTGATATGAGCATAGCGCTCATCTTGAGCTTGCATGAAGGACTGTTGAGCTATCTGCATATTATGCATCATATCCAACAGTTCTGAAGAATCTGCTTGCTTTGGAGGGGACGGAGGAGATTCTTCCTCATCTTGGTAATACGGCTGGTAAAATTGAGGTTGAGTTGACCTGCCCTTGTGTTGCCATTCAGCCCAGCCACCCCAGCGTGGAGCATCTTCTTCATTTGAATGCGACTGCTGAGCCCAAACGGAGTCCGAGTAGTCGTGAGTGTCAACGGGTGAAGGATCATCATCTCCACCATTGTGATCCACATCGTGCCTGGCTTCTTCTTCTTCATTTTCTTCTTCATCTTCTTGGTCTTCGCTTTCATCACTGTCATCATCTGCAGGAATATTTGCTCTTATAATAAACTTATACATTCTCCTCTCATTGCACCAAAGATATCCCATCATAGACATGGTTTTTGTGCTGAACTCCTTGTCAGATGAGATGGAAGTGTACGGGAAAGACGGATGATTAACGTTGGCTGCAGTCAGGACCTCTTGAATGAAGGATCCGTAGACAAGCGTCGTTCCTCGTCCGGAGTCACGTAGCCCAAACATTCTACTGGCAATGTAGTACGGCCAGTTATTTTTTATCTTATTTTTCAGAATGTAAATCAGATGAACCTCGGTCGGTTCGACTCTGGAGAGGCCTCCCTTCTTTGGGCGCAGGATTCGTGAGACAACCCACTGAAGGATCCTTTCTCCGGCTTTCAGCTTGCCGGCAGTGACAGTTCGTGGGAACGCGTCACTGTTCACAAACTGATCAGTATAGGGTCGTCTCAGCATGTTATTCAATGCACTCTTAAACTCATAGCCAACTACGTGGTGAGAGTCAGTTACCTCAGGTAGAGGGTTTCCAGCATCATCAACAGACATATCAAAGTATTGGTTCCAGATATTTGATTTAAGCGATACCTTTGTCGGACCAATTCTAGAGTGAAACTTGTGCCCGCGAAAGTTGTCATGAAGGACGGCATAGAACACTCGAACAAGGTCTTCATTGTATTTGGTATTACATTCCAAGAAGTTGATAAAGCCCTGATGCTGCAGCAGAGCCAGAACTTCAGGAAGGTGCATGCGTTCAGCGGTAAGTTTGTAGAACGCATGTTGTTGGACAACGCCTCTTTTGCTGATGTCTCTGTTGAAGACTTCGACGCGAGCGGGTGAAACGAGTGATACAGCAGATATGGGTAGAGATGCGGCGGATGATTCTCGGGATCTCTTGCCGGAAGGTCTGCGTGATGAGGAAGCCATTTGAGCAAGTTTGAAACAGAGTGTTTGGGTATAGAGAGAAGGTTTAAGAAGGGTTTTGAGAGTGATTCTGCTAGGTAGAGGTTTCTCCCAATTTATAGTGGAAAGGTTAGGGTTTTGGGAAGATGGAAGATCAAGGAACAATAGCCACTAGGTAGATGCAAGTTACAAAGTAGTGGGTAGTTTGAAAGGTGATGGAATGTAAATGCACAATTAATGATGATTTTTGAATGGGAATGCATGAAAAACGATTTAAATTTTTCTGCAGAAAAACGAAATTTTCGAGCGATGCGTCGACCATAGCCCTATATGCATCGACGCATACTGTTTGGTTTTTGAGAAAATGCATAAATTAATTTTGCTTGCGTCGACCATAGCCCTGCTGCGGTCGACTCATACAGTCCAAATTTCAATTTTTCACTATTTGCCACATGTGATGACAGGTTTGATGCATAATTAACACAGCATACAACAATAAACATCCAAAGAGAGATCATATATATATATATATATATATATAAACAACATCATTAAGAGATATAACTATTGTAGTCATGAGATTTTGCAGAGAGAGAAAGAGAGGAACAGTATCACCTTAATGCCGGAGTGACTTAGTGAACGGTAGAATTGTGCTTACAACAACATAGATTTGTTAGAAGTACAGGATTAAAGTCTTATATGGAATAAGGTAAAACAGCAGATTATAGTGCCCGTTCCGAAATATCGAGAATGCCAAGTTCTCGGCGGATATGAAAGAAAGATTCAGTGGCTAGCGGCTTTGTGAAAATGTCCGCTAGTTGATTTTCAGTATTGACATGTTCAAACACAATGTCACCTTTCTCTACATGATCCCGAAGAAAGTGGTGTCATATTTCGATATGTTTGGTGCGAGAATGTAGCACAGGATTCTTGGTTAGGTTAATGGCACTTGTATTGTCACAAAAAATGGGAATACGTTCAAGTTTGAGGTTAAAATCCAATAGTTGTTGCTTAATCCATAGGATTTGGGCACAACAACTACCAGCGGCAACGTATTCCGCTTCGGCGGTTGACAAAGCAACAGAAACCTGTTTCTTGCTATGCCAACTGACCAAAGAGTTTGAAAATAAGTGACAAGTGCCACTGGTGCTCTTCCTATCCGATTTGCAACCGGCAAAGTCGGAATCGGAAAAACCTACCAATGAACAATCATTACCTTTGGAATACCATAGTCCATACTTCGGAGTACCGGATAGGTATCGAAGTATTCGTTTGACGGCTTTTAAATGGGATTCCTTGGGACATGATTGATATCTTGCGCACATGCATACGCTAAACATAATATCGGGACGAGAAGCAGTAAGATAAAGGAGTGAACCAATCATACCTCTATACCGATTTACATCTACTTCCTTACCGTCTTCATCTTTGTTCAAGTTCGTACACGTAGGCATGGGGGTGTCTATGGCCTTAGCTTTTGCCATGTCAAATCTCTTGATAAGGTCCAAACAGTACTTTGTCTGGCTCACGAAAGTTCCTTCTTTAAGCTGTTTGATTTGCAGACCGAGAAAGTATGTGAGCTCCCCCATCATACTCATCTCGAATTCGCCCTGCATAAGGTCAGAAAACTCTCTCACAAGATTCATGTTAGTAGATCCAAATATGATATCATCTACATAAATTTGCACTAATATCAAGTGCTTTCCTTGACGTTTAATGAAGAGGGTTGTGTCAACCTTTCCTCTTGAGTATTTTTGATCGAGTAAGAATTTGCTTAGTCTCTCATACCAAGCTCTAGGAGCTTGTTTGAGGCCATACAAAGCTCTTTTTAGTTTATAAACATGATCAGGATACTCATGGGATTCGAAACCCGGAGGTTGTGCGACATAAACCTCTTCATTTATGTGACCGTTAAGGAATGCACTCTTGACATCCATTTGGAATAGCTTAAAGTCTTTCGCACAAGCGAAAGCAAGGAGAAGGCGTATAGCCTCGAGTCGGGCAACCGGCGCATAAGTTTCCTCATAGTCGATGCCTTCCTCTTGGTTATACCCTTGCGCGACTAAACGCGCCTTATTACGGGTTATTACCCCGTTTTCGTCCAGCTTGTTCCTAAACACCCATCGGGTGCCGATTACTCGATGATCTCACGGAGGAGGGACAAGGTCCCAAACCTCATTTCTGGTGAACTGATTAAGTTCCTCCTGCATTGATAAAAACCAGTGTTCATCGAGTAGGGCTTCTTTAGGGTTTTTAGGTTCCATCTGCGAAACGAAAGCGAAGTGATAACAAAAGTTACTTAGCTTAGATCGAGTTGTTACACCCTTTGAGATGTCCCCGAGAATGTTGTCTATTGGATGGTCTTTGGAAGACTTCCACGCTTGAGGAAGATCATCGTTTGAAGGCGGATGAGCTACCTCGGTTTCCTCATGGTGTACATCTTTGTCCTCCTCAATTTTGACTATGTCGGGTTGATCAATCCCCGGCTCGCCACCTTTGAGTATGTCTTCGGTAGATGTACCTGCACCATGAAAAACACTACCCTTTCCGACATTTCTCGGATTGGATTCATCAAAGTGACATGTACAGACTTTTCTACAGTAAGTAATCGCTTGTTGTATATTCTATATGCTTTGCTAGATTGAGAGTATCCGAGGAAGATACCTTCGTCGGCCTTGGAATCGAATTTCCCTAAGTTTTCCTTTCCATTGTTCAATACAAAACATTTGCAACCAAAGACATGTAAGTGAGAAACATTTGGCTTTCGTCCTTTTAAAAGTTCATACGGTGTTTTGTTTAGAATGGGGCGAATGAGCACCCTATTCAGAACGTAACAAGCCGTACTAATGGCGTCAGCCCAAAAATATTTCGGTAAGCCACTTTCATTGATCATTGTTCTTCCCAATTCTTCCAAAATTCGATTTTTACGCTCCACAACCCCATTTTGTTGAGGAGTACGTGGAGCGGAGAAGTTATGATCAATACCATGGTTACCGCAATATTCTTCAAATAAGTGATTTTCAAACTCACCTCCATGATCACTTCTAATTGCAACAATGTTTGTATTTAGTTTATTTTGGGAAAGCTTAGCAAATCGTTCAAAGGCGGCGAATGTGTCACTCTTATTTACTAAGAAAATAGTCCAACAAAATCGAGAAAAGTCGTCCACTATTACGAAACCGTAATAGTTTCCTCCTAGACTTTTAATCCTAGATGGCCCAAATAAATCCATATGGAGAAGCTCGAGAGGTCTCGTTGTTAAAACAATATTTTTGGATTTAAAAGAGATCCTCGTTTGCTTCCCTTTTTGACAAGCATCACAAAGGTGATCCTTGGTGAACTTAATTTTGGGGAGACCTAGGACTAGATCTTTTGAGACTACTTTGTTGAGTAAGTCAAAGTTAACATGTGCTAAACGCCTATGCCATAACCATGAATCTTCACTCATTGTTACAAGGCATTTGTCACTTGTTAACGATACTTCATTTAAGTCAAGCATATAGACATTGTTCACACGAAGACCATTAAACATACTCTTCTTATCATCATTATGTACAATTTTGCAACAATCTTTTGAAAACGATACATTGTATCCTTTGTCACATAATTGACTGATGCTAAGTAGATTGTGTTTAAGACCTTCGACAAGCAACACATCAGAAATAGTAGTAGAGGAGGGATTAGCTACACTACCTTTACCAAGTATTGCTCCACGGTTGTTGTCACCATAAGTTACATATCCCTTCTTCTTAGCCACAAAGTCAATGAAGAGAGATATGTCACCTGACATGTGCCTTGAGCATCCACTGTCGAGAAACCATCTTCTCTCGGTAGTCTCGAGGCATTGTACCTGTGACAAGATAATTAACAAGAGAAGGTACCCAATTGCTTATTGGGTCCTGAGTGGTGAGGAACGAAATGGTTGCATTTGGGCATCCATTGATAAATGCCTTTAGGAACTAAAAACCTCCTAAATCTACATTTAGCAATGGAATGGCCTTTCTTGCAACAATAGAGACAAGAGAAAGTTGCATTTGGATTGCTTTTGCTATCTTCATCTTTTATAACATATTTATATTTTTGATATGGATTAACCATACTTTTTCGAAAATTTGATTTGTCGATAGCAAAAGTAATCTTGGGCTCAAGAGCCTTGTCAAGTTTGGCTTTTAGGTTTCTTACTTCACCTTGCCAAATGTAACAAGTATCACACCCAAAGTTCATCATTCTACTTTTAAGGTCCTCATAACTTGTTTTTGTGCTTTCCACTATGGAAGCTTTAAGTGCCTCAAGTTTCCGTTCGGACTCTTGAATTTTATGTTCCAAATGAGAAAAAAAATTCTTATTTGAGGCAAGCCTTTTAAAGGCCTCTTTCGCTTCATAGTGTAAAGTATCAAAAGCAGTTTGCAATTCATGATGAGACATACTAGAGGGTTTTTCATATTTAGCATGTCGTACCTGTTTCTTTTTGTTCTTTTGATGAGCAGAAAGACATAGATTTGCATTTTCATCTTCATCACTAGAACTTTCATCATCGGAGGAGTCGCTATCGCTTTCCCAAGCTATGTATGCTCTCCTTGGCTTTGATGGTTTCTTGTATGATTTGTATGAATCTTTTTCTTTTGTCTTTTTGTTCATCGGACAGTCCGGTTTGTAGTGACCCGGCTTTCCACACTTATAGCACGACCCTCTAGTTGTTTTTCCTTTTGAGTCATCATTTTTGGAGAACCTAGATTGCTTCCGGAAGTTTACCAAGTTCTTCTCAGAATGTTGGATGCCGTTCTTTCTCACGTAACGGTTGTAGCGTTTGACGAACAGCCCCATATCTTCGCTCTTGTCCTCTTCTTCTTCGTCACTCGATGAATAATCACTTTGCTCTTTTGCTTGAGACTTTGAGGAGGAAGTCTTTAGAGCTATTGATTTCTTTTCACTCACCTTTGCTTTGTCTTTCTTGTCTTTCTTTTCATGTTGTTCCAGGCTTAAGAGAACTTGTTCGTGCTCTTGTAGTTTACCGAACAATGTTGTCAAGTCCAATGTGGTAAGATCATTTGCCTCTTTTATGGCGGTCACTTTCGGATGCCATTCCCTGTTAAGACATCTTAAGATTTTATTAGTAGCAATATCATTGGAAACAGGCCTACCAAGTGAATGTAATCGATTGATGAGATGAGTGAATCTCTTTTGCATGTCGGCAATGGTTTCCCCTTGCTCCATGAAAAAGAGATCAAACTCTTGTGTTAGTGTATTGATTCTAGCCAATTTAACATCATTTGTCCCCTCATGGGCAATTTGTAGTGAATCCCACATGGCCTTAGCAGTAGGACAATGGGATACACGATAGTATTCATCTACACCTAATGAGGAGATTAGGATATTTTTGGCTTTCCAATCATAATTGTATTTCTTTTCATCATCATCGGTCCATTGTGCTTCGGGCTTAGGCACCACTTCGTTGTTCTCATTGGTCATGGTTATTTGAATTGGACCATTGAGAATAACATTCCATATTTTTCTATCTATGGAATTTATGTGCACCCGCATACAGTCTTTCCAATAACTATAATTTTCACCATTGAAAACGGGAGCTCTATTGTAAGCCCCTTTAGGTTCGTTAGCCATTTTCTATCAACGTTGTATTTTGAAGCACGGAGTGAACCGGAGCTCCTGATACCACTTGTTAGACTATGGCACGGATCTAGAAGGGGGGGGGGGTTGAATAGATCCCAATTAAAAACTTGAGTCGGCGCTACCAATTTAAAAGAAAATTGGTTTTAAAAATGTTTTAAGTGCGGAAGCAGCCGAGGAAAATTTTAGTCTAAAACGAACCGTTATTGGAAAACCGGATATGCGTTAAGCTAATGGATTAGAGATAAATTGAAATACAAATCACTACACAATTTGCACACTCAATTGATATTTTTCACTAACTAGTAAGCCTAGTTCCAATGATCCAAAATACCAAATTAAACTGAATGCAAACTTAAGACAACTTTGGCTTATGCAAATTTACAAACACTTGGTGTGCATACACTCCAAGAGATATTTGAGTTGAGTAAGTAGTTCAATTTTATCTAGTACAATAAACTATTGTACTTTGTATTCAAACAGCAGTTTTAGTTTCTTACTCAACTTATATCAAAGTTTGGTAAAATTGCTTAAGCTAAAATCACTTAATTTTTAAGCTGAAAATCACTTATGCAGAAAATTAAAGAAGACAGAGATTTGATGAGGCAGTTCCCCTGCCGTCCTCGCTTCGGGGTACGTTTGCCCTCAATTCTAAAAATAGAATTGAGATGATTAATTAGATATCACCTGTGAAATTTAACCGTTTATACAAGGATTGCAAAGCATGTAAACAACAGAACTTCCAATGTGTTGAATGATGCTTCCTATCCTTGCTCCTTGATTCAAGATGAATCAAGACCTTCGATCGTTGATGCTAGACCTCCGATTCCAGCCCCTTTGTTGAAGAATCTTCCGTTCTTCAAACCCTCGGCCCGGCTGATCTCAAACACAACGACTCGAACCCGAATCCTTCACTTCAATGTCACCGAATCCGCTACTAGACTGATGAAGACTTCCTCTTCTCAATCACCTTTGCTCGGCTGAATATTGATGAAGCGATTCGTGCAAAAAAACCCCAAACACAAATCCGTATTGGAGGACAAAACCCTAACGGTTTTATTCAAGAAAGAACCTGCCGCAAGCTTCAACCCGAACTGGATTCTTCGATCACAGCTTCGAACCTTATCACCTTTACTCGATCACGAACCACATCAAAAGTAATTGTTTGCAGATGATGAGTTGTGAAATGTTGAAGATGAAGATGATGAGTCTTGGACACCTTTTTCACTCTTTCTTGTTTCCTTGAACACTTGAACTCAAATTGGCAAATGTTGGTTAATAAAAGTGTTTTAACTTCTATATATAGTAACAGACAAAACCAATTAAAAATAACAGAATTTCAAACAGTGGAAATAACTCAGAAAACTGAGTTTACGCACGAGCGGTCGACCATAGGTCGGCGTGCGCTGAGCCGTGAGTGATGCGCCGACCCCTATGGTCGACCCATGGTTCCATGCGCTGACCCAGGATTACTTCATTAAGCCATGCGCTGACTTCTGGTCGACTCAAGGAGTTTTTGCGCTAACCCGTGAGTTATGCGCCGACCCTTATGGTCGACGCAAAGGAGCATGCACTGACCAATCTCAGTTCTGCTGAGCTTTGCGCTGACCCGTGAGCTTTGAGCTGACCCCTATGGTCGACTCAAGGCCTTCAAATCTGCATAAAACTGTGTTTTGTGATTTTCATGCATTTCGTCATGATTACACTTTGTCCACTTATGTTTTTGATCATTATAATAGGTTTAGACAAACGTAGAAAAGGATATGGTGGGTAATGTGTTTCATTTGTTTGTAGACGTGCATGATGGTCTTTTGTCATCATCGAAACTTGCGATCGTATGTTGTCTGACTCTTTGTCTTTACATAGTCAACCAAAATAACTTGTATCTCAAGTGATGAGATTATATCAACCAATGTGGCTAATTTCTTGAAAACCTGAAATGCACAACTCAAAATGTGAGTCCAAACCCCTAAGGCAAAGCCTAGGGTCAAAAGTGAAGAAGAAATTCAAAACAGAAGCTAAAAATCAACATGAATCACATTTAAACAATCATGAACATGTCCTAAAAAGGACCAAATCAAAATCATCAAGCAAGGTCATCATTCAACCAAGAGAAGGCAATGCACACAACATGATCATCAATTGGACATACAAGATGAGAAAATGCACATTAAATCAAAAATGGCTCAAACAATTCTAGAAATTTTCATGAGCATTCAACACATCAAACACAATTAGCATACCAAAAATTGTAAACAGAAGAGATCAATTGATATGGAAATGAAAATGCATAAGCAAACCAACTAATTGTGTGACACAAATTGTCACACCTAAAGTACATGTGTCCCAAACAGTGAAGACAATATCAAAAAATGCCAAATAAAATCACACAAATCCATCAACATGTTAACCATCATCATGCAAAATTTCATGACATTTGGATCATGTATGAGCATTTTATGCTAGAATGAATGAAGCAAGGTCACAAAAGCATACATGTTCAATCATTCTAACACAATTTAATTTCCAGGCATGGTAAAATCACAAAATTAAAACCATAAAATTCTAGACATCTCAAGTATCATGTGGAAAAGAACTTGGCATCATTTGGATCATTTTTCAATTTATTATGAATTTTTGAAGTTGGCAAAAAAATATGAAATAAAAATGTGACATATGGATGATAATGGTGGGAAAAGAAAAATGTGAAACGAAATTTGAAAAACGCTGCATGCTGGAATCGAAGCGAAGGCGCCTTCGCTGGCCAAAACGACGACGTTTTGGACCAAAGCCCTAACCAAAAACCAGACGGACACTAAACGGACGCTAGGTGGACGCTACGGGCGGAAACCACCCTCTTCTTCATGAAGACGGTGGTGGTTACTGTTCACGATTTTTTTTTCCAGAATTTTAAAATTTTTATATCATCAGAATGCTCATGCAATGTAGGTTACAGATCAACCAATATCTAAAGCTAATTCATCATGAATCGTGAGAATCGATCAAAAACATTTCAACATGTCAAACTTTAATTAAGCATATCTCACTCAATTCTTAACCAAATCACACGAAATTTATATCAGATTGATCAGCAAGAGTAGATCTACATGAACATGTGCATGGATTTGAGAATTATGAAGTTCGAAAAATTAACCTCTTGAAGAGCAGTTTCTGGAAATGCACGATTCAATGACTTGCAAGCTGCAGATCTACTCTTGAAGTGATGTCTTGAAGCTTTGTGCAGTAATTGAGGCTTGTAGTGACTTAGATCCAGCTCAACAATCAACTTCCATCTTCACCTTCATGAACTTTCCATGCTTGATTTCCACACGAATTCAACAATCCAAAGCTTGATCTGCACTAAATCCACACCAGAGAACCAGAATATGGAAGAATATTGCAAGGTTATGTGGAGAAAATTTGAATTATGATTGAGAGAAAAAAATTGGAGGGAAAGAGAATTTTGAGATCTAGATCTAGAATCCCCTCAAATTTTGTTATGATTATGAATATATACCCTGTGTTAATCCACTCTTAATCAAAATTAAACATGTTTAGTTGAGATTAAGTGAAAATAAGGTGTTTGGCCAAAAATGACATTTTGCATGGTGCATGGAGCAAATGGACATGAACAGTACCGAATGAATGATTAATTTCACTTAAAATCTTCCAATTAACACAATGGCAATGGTGATTTGTTCCCATGATGCACCAATTTCAAATTTACCATTTTCCCTCCAAAATAAGCATGAATATGCAAATGATCATATGATGAAATTTCAAGCAATGTGATGAATGATTTGGAAATTTCATGTCATGAGAAGAATTTGGCAAAAAGGAGCACTCAATTTGGAGTTATGAGTCAAAAGATATGGCCTTTTGAAGTCCCATGAACACTTGACAATGATTTGATCATATCTCCTCAACCATTCATCATAAATTCATGATCTTGGACTTTTTGGAAATGGGAGAGAGAGATCTTCAACTTTCATGTTGGACAAAATTTCATTTGAGGCTTCTTTGATGATGTAAGATCAAGTTGAATTTGAACCAAAAACTTTCCATTTTTGGAAACTTTCAATCACAGGTCATTTTCCATTTTTGGAAACTTTTGATCTGACCTCAAATTCTTCAAGATATGCATTTGTAATGACAAATAAGCCCCTTTTGAGCATGAATGAGATGTTGAAACTCATTTCTCCACCTCCTAGCCCTCAGTTGACTTTCTGTTAACTTTCTAGGTCCTTAGATGACTTGAAAATGCACTATGGACTTTGAGCCTTTGATACTTGGCCAATTTGCTTCAAAATGAACCTTGGCTCATATAAGCTCAATAGAATGATCATGTGATCCCCCTCTCCATAGAATACCTCATCTCCTTGAAAATCACTGATTGAAAGAATGCAATTGATTAGGGTTGACCAGAGGTCAAAACCATAATCCCAAGGAACCTGAGCATGAATTCTGAAACCTTTGATAAGGACATAACCATGATAATGATGATGTATCCTTGCAACCAAGATAATGCTCAACCTTTTGAAGGGACAAGAAAACCCTAATTGAAGCACAAACCCTCAGATGGTTAGTGATCAATCCACGAGACCCTCAGGCTTGAATCTCTTAACCTCTCTATCTTCTAAGAAAGACTTAGGAGGATGACTTGTTTATTTCATGATATGCAATATGCAACTGCCTAATGTCCTACAAAATGATATGTAGTATGCTAAGCTAGTCCCAAGAGAGGAGGGCAAATTTTGAGGTGTTACACTATGGATTTTGCTTTTTGCCATTTTGGGCAAAATCTGAATTTGCACATAGGATCGAGTTTTGCAATTTGAGAAGTTTTGGCATTCAAGTTGACTTTCAAATACATCACACTACCATATGAAATGTGTTTGGGGACCATTGGGATCATACCAAAGTGATTTGAGGGTTTGGTGAATGGAAATGCAAAATCTGACTTGACATGTCTGGTTTGCCAATCAGGATGATCATCGATGTTTGAACCAAGGCCAAATGAAATTGGCTCGTGACTTTTGTCCAAAACTTGTGCCAAATGTTACTTGCTATATAATTCATTAGATGAAAAAATAACCAGGTTAAAAGGAGTTGTGGTTTGGAAATGGCAATACGATAAAGTAGTGGTCTTGGTCATGTTTTAGGGCATGGTAGGCATGTCGGACTAGCTTGGCGAATGCAAAATTTGAGGTCCTTGTTCAATGAATTAGGTCTTAGACCTTGAATCAAAGTTGTATAGGAGCTTAATTAGGACATTTGTATCGAAGTGGAACTTACAAAACTTGTGATATGAGAAATTTATGGTCTTTGGAACTTTCCATAGGCCATTCTTACCAAAATGTGACCAACCAACATGGCCTAAAATTATGATTTTGTGATTTCTTGAATTAAAAGGCACAATGGTGAATTTTTTAAGCTCATATGATCATATCATGATGGGAAATTATATTTGGAGCTTTGTGGGGTAATTTTAGGTCACATTCATAAGTGGATCACATGCCTTTAAAGTTGAAAAACCATGACCTACCCAAGTACTTGTAACATTGATTGAATGGATGTTTAAATGATGGATTTTGATTTTAATGGACATGAATTAGTGTTGAATTAAAGGTGGAGTGTGTAGCGGTAAATTCATGACCATTAAGCTATGGATAAACTTAACGTCAATAAAACTAGAGTCGCCACTGTGCTTTTATTGTTTCCAAAGGAAAAGGGAAATGTACGAACAAAAACCAAAGATAAGAAGTTTTCAAATCAAAACTAATAAAATGCCAGAGATTACAAGTAGGGGGGTTGGTTACACAGAGGGAAGGTGTTAGCACCCAAAGTATCCTAGGTACTCATAGGGAGCCCTTTTTTATGTGTGTATGTGTTTTGGTATAAAAGATGTTTGCAATAAATAGAGTGTGGGGATGAGAAAAGAATTCATTAATTATATTTTTTTGTTTGACAAGACCTTCGGACTTGTGCCTACGTACCAACATAAAAATGAGGGATCAAAACCTCGTAGCTTGTGGTATCAATTTCAAAGTGAGTGAATTCCTTTTAACAAAAATTTAAATTTTAAAGAGGCACAAAGGGCCTAAAAGGGTTTGCATGAGTGTTAGTTCGTTTTGTATTTTGAAATTTTAAGTTAATATGGTTAAGTTCATTTACAAGTTTGATTAAGAAAAGAGTGTAAAAATGCAATGGCATAAGGCCAAAGTTTCTAATTTGCAATAAAGTCTAAGTTTAGAAATCACAAGCAAAGAAGATTTTGAAAGGGGGGAGAGATTTGAAATTTAAGAAATGGGAGGAGATGAAGAGACTAATCCTAAGCAAAAATTTAAACTTTAAGAGTTGAAAAGATCTGACCAATGGGATGCAATCAAATAGACAAGAATGTCATATAGAAACCCACTTTTGCTTTTGACTTTAAATCAAGCAATATCAATAAGAAAGTAGAAAAATGAAGAGCAATGCATCATATAAAGATATCCACATCCAAGCTAGAAACTTCATAGTTGTAAGACCCTAATTTTGACCCTAAGATCCCTCATGTTACACTCGTCATATGCATTAGCATTTGGATCATACCTTGGCATCCTTCTTACCTCTCTTTCATTGGGTTTGTTTTGGGAAAGATCACCAAGCACTATGTGATTGTATCATACTTGTTATTTTATCATTCATTAACCAAAATACCAAAAATATGTCTTTGCATTTGTCTAACTCTTTTGTAGGTAGGGCACATGATCACCATTGATCTATCAAGTTCACATCTAGGGTTTAAGACCCTCATTGCTAAAAGCTCAACCAAGAAATGATCCATAATGGTTCTAGGCATCATATATGAGTCCCAATGACATCTACACGTTATTTTGATCAAGAATTCTTCAAGAGCTTGGAGTTGGTTTGCCTTGGAAACCCTAGTTCATCTGGGTATCTTGAGTAACTTCTTCAACAAGATTCTTCACCCATTGATCAAATACTTCAAGTTTCACTTCAAATTTCATAATATTATGCACATATTATCTCCCATGAGTCCAAAAATTCAATATAATTGCAAGTTAGCAAGGTGGTTGATGGTAGTTAGCCTGATGAATTCATCTGATCAAAACTAGGCCTCCCTAGACCCTATCTCCTACAATTTTCATCATATGAAAATTATTCCAAGGGAAACATTACTCTAAATGACATTACAAACAACTTTCATGTTGAGGTCTATAGCTAGTTTTTCTTGGAAAGTCATTTTTTATGTTGAAATATTATAGGTCATTTTGTCTAAACCCTAAATTGAAAGTCAACTTCCCAAGGCCATAACTTGCTCAATTTTTATGAGATGAAATATTTCTAAGTTTCAAAATCAAATCAAAGGTGTCTACTTCAACTTTGATGTTTGGAGTGAGAGCTAAATCAACTTTTATGAGCATGTGATATGAGGATACATTATAGGTCATTTTAGACCAAAACCATTGAACAAGTGATTTTCGTCGACTTCAAAAATGCATAACTCATTCATACCCAATCCAAATTATGTCAAATTTGTGACCATTTTTAAGGTTTTTTAAGTAGATACAACTTTGATGAAGACACTTTTCTCATTTGGAGCTCACATAAAAAGTCAGCCAAGGTGGAATAATTGAACATATGGCTTGACACTTAGAAAATATTTTGACATGTTTAAATTTCCAAACTTCCACCTCAAAATTCACCATGATAAAAGTTCCAAATGGAAAAGTGTTCAACATAAGAGTTGTTCCTCTTGATCTAACCTTTCCAAAGAGTCCAAATTCGTTCATTTTGGACAAAGTTTGAGGGGTATGCGCATAGCTTGAATAGGGATGTATCAGTTGGAAAGAATCATGCTTCAAACATCCAAACATCTTTTCCTTGCATTGCAATCTTCATTCAGACTTCATTTCATTTAATTTTGGATCTAATTAAGATGCTTCATGGGCCTGTACTTGCCCATGCACGCGTGTCATTCACATTCCCAAATTTGGAAGCATTTTTAAGTGTGCAAATAACACTTACCATTTGCTATAAATAGAGGTCCAATGCTTCAGTTTGAAGGACCTGGCGCGCCAGCTTTGCCTCCAACCATTGAAACCCTTACAATTCAAAGGAAAAACTGATAAATTTCACTTGAAATTTGAGTTTGAATCTCACCTTTTGGAGATTCAAAAACTCCAGGATCCAAAGCTTTACACCATTACCAATTTACTTCTGCAAGCTCCATAAGCAAGACCAAGCACGATTTGAAGCAAGAGAGATCCAATTCTGCACAACATTGAAGGTATTTTTCCATATTTTTCTTCTCTTCGATTCTCTCTCAATTCTCATCAATTCTCTAGGATCTTTGGTTGTTTGAAGTCCTACCAATGTAGGCAAGAAGATTAAGTTCCTTTGAGGTCAAATCGAAGCAACTCAGTTCATACACCTCAAAATTCAACTTCATGTATCTCTTAATATACTTGGAGTTAGGTTAAATTGAGGTGATATTCGTGATCTACACCATTTTTTCTTTAAGATCATGTCCTCTTTTTTCATTTATGTTATGGCGATGAAAGAACCAGTCTGGCCAGGGTCATCGGAGAAGATGACCGACACTTGGCTCTGTCGATGCGCTGGATGTGTTCTGAGCCATTGGATTGATTCAAAATGTTTTAATCAGGAACATTGCTTATGAATACCCAACGTATGGAGCGCTGACTAGCGTGTACCATGGAACGCGCGTTTCTCACAACTTGATTTGCCACCTCAATTAATGAGGGAGATCAAGTGGTCCACGTTTTTTTTATTATCTGAATTTTCATTTTATTTCTCTTATTTTAATTAATTCATATTGTAAGACCCCAATTTTGACCCTAAGATCCCTCATGCATTTCCATCATAAGCATTAACATTGGGATCATGTTTTGGCATCCTTCTTACCCCTCTTTCATTGGGTTTGTTTTGGGAGAGATCACCAAGCACTTTGTGATTATATCATACTTATATATTATCATTTTACTAATTAAAATACCAAAAATATGTTTTTGCATTTACCTAACTCTTTTGTAGGTAGGGCATGATCTCATTGATTCATCAAGTTCACATCTAGGGTTTGAGACCCTCGTGAATAAAGAGCACAACCAAGAATTGATTCAAGAATGGTTATGAGAATCATATATGAGTCCCAATGATTTATACATGACATATTGATCAAGTTTTATTCAAGAGTTTGAGGGTGATTTGCCTTGGAAACCCTAGTTTGACTAGGTATCTTGAGTAACTTCTCCAACAAGCTAAATCTCACCAATTGATCAAATTTCTCAAGGGACACTTAAAATATCATAATCTATGCATATATGGTCTACCATGAGCCAAGAAAGTCAATAGAATTGGAAATTAGCAAGTTGGTTGATGGTGGTTGGCCAGATGAATTCATCTGAGCAAAACTGGGTCTCCCTAGACCCTATCTCCTACAATTTTCACCATATGAAAATGATTACAAGAGAAAACTTACTCTAAATGACATTCAAAACAACTTTCATGTTGAGACCTAGAGATATTTTTTCTAGGAAAATCATTATCTATGTTGAAACATTATAGGTCATTTTGTCTAAACCCTAATTTGAAAGTCAACTTCCCAAGGACATAACTTGCTCAATTTTTATGGGATGAAATATTTCCAAGTTGCACAATAAAATTAAATGTGACATAAAAGGCATAAGCATTCTAGTTAGTGAGATTGTAAGTCTCCCCTCTTTCATGGTATTGTGTGGAAACTTGGCCTTCTTTCCTTCCTTTGGAAGATGTTTTGGCTCAAGGATCCATGCTTGTGATAAGTGGGTTGAGTGTTCTCCAAAGAATGGCTTGAAAAGCAAAAGCAAAACAAAATTAACCTCTAACTTACTAACTATTAACTTTTAATTTCAAGCTTTTACTTTAATGCAATTTACTTTTAGCATTTTATTTCATTTGCCATTGTACATATCATCCTAATTGTTTATGTTAATGTAATTTTCACTTTGTCCATTTGGACCATATTGTGTGATATATTTTGTTTGTGTTACTTTGTTTGTTTGTGTGGTCTTTGACCATTAATGTACATAATAATCATAAAAACACTAAAAAACTTTTGAGTGGACTGTTGGCTTGATCTTGGACAAACGAACTTAGAATCTAGGCAACTTCCATAAGATAAAGGACTTGGCCAATGCCAAATTGTTGAAGAACCAAGTGCTTGCAATTTGAACTTCATTTGATACATCTTTGAAGATCTCTCTAAGATTCATCTGCAACATGATCATTGTGAAGTTGTTATTTTGAACCTGTGACTTATGGAATTCATCTGTTGCATGGGCTATTTTGAAGAAGATCATGGAATAGATAAGCTTGGTTGAGGACATCTTTATTTGATGCCTTGCACTTCAAGAGAATATAATTTTGCATTTGTGTATTGTTTGATTCTAAAAGTCCAAGGGAATTCTGGGTTTCTATTGACATTTTTTGTCTATTGGATTGCTACCCATTTGGCCAGATCTTTTCAACTCTAAACTTTTAAATTTTTGTACATAGGATAGTCTCTTCATCTTCTCCCCATTTATTTAATTTAAAAATCTCTCCCTCCATTTTCAAAAATATTCTTTTTGTGAACTACTTTTGTTCTCAACTTAGACCACTTTTGCAAAAAGATAGAAACTTTGGCCTTATGCCATTGCATTTTCAAACTTATTTTCTTAAATCAAACTTGTAAATGAATTTAACTATACTTGAATTAAACATTCAAATAAGCCAAAAAGAACTAACTCATTCAAATCATTTTAGGCCTTTGTGCCTTTCAAACTTAATTTTTATTAAAAGCAATGCATCCATTTTGAAATTTGTATCACGAACTACGAGGTTTTTATCCCTCATTTTCATGTTGGTACATAGACACAAGACCGAAGGTCTTGTCAAACACAAAAATATAATTAATGAATTCTTTTCTCATCCCCCCATTCTATTTGTTTGAAAATATCACTTTGTACAAAATACATATGCACACAAAAAGGGCTCCCTAGGAGTACCTAGGACACTTTGGGTGCTAACACCTTCCCTTTGTGTAACCAACCCCCTTACCTATGATCTCTGACTTTTATTAGTTTTTATTTGAAAACTTCTTACTATTTGGGTTTTGTTCGTACTTTTCCCCTTTTCCCTTGGAAACAATAAAAGTGCGGTGACGACTCTTGTTAATTGATCTCTAGCTTGTCAATAGCTTGATGATCATGAATTTCCCGCTATAGAAATTAAGTGGCGACTCTGCTGGGGAGTAGTCTCCAGTGAGTTTAGCCTACTTTTTGTATGAATATATTTGTATATATGTGATGTTTGTATATATGTATGTGTGATATAATATGCTTGTTGTGTGATCGCTCGACTGTGTGCGTCGAGAATGGGGTACAAACTGCAAGTGCACAGTTCTATCGCGTAGTTTTAAAAGATATCGATCCCACAGGGACTTATGAATCGATATACCGTTATCTAAGGTTACTACGTAAATCTAAGGTTAAAAATGTTTGATTGTTTGGGGAAAAACTAAAGGCTAAACTAAGATCTGGATTAAATATTAATAAAACGGATATCGGTATGTAGTTCATCAAAACTAGGGAATCAAGTCTTTGTCGGTTTCTTGGTTTTAAAATAAATCGTTTCAGTTAACTTTATTGGTTAAAGGTTTTATCTCAAACTCTCGCTCTGTTGAATAAACCATGATTTTATATTAATGTAGCTGTCACTTATAATTAAGTCAAAAACCATATTTTGAAAACAATAAAGTTGCAGAAACTCTTTTTAAGAAAACACTGACCGTTTTAAACACCCTTATCTCAAACTCTCGCTCTGTTGACTTAGGTTATATAATCAAATCCAAATGCTTAACTCTCGTCCTCACATTCAATCTTTAAAAATACTTTTTGGAAAAGGTCAGAATTTAATTAACTCTAAAACTTGCTCTCGCCCTGATCTAGAATTAATGCCTAACTTACACTGTCCAGTTAAAACCTCAAACTCTCGCTCTGTTGATTTTAACTTCTTTATGTCCTTTACTTTTGTAAAAAATCTTGTTATTAAACCTGTAAGTTGAGACCGTAAAAAGATTGATTTTAATTTTAAGTTTAGATAGACCGACTCAGTCTTGATCCCTTATTCTGCTTACTTTACATACCGATACCTAGGCGAATCAGCCAGACATGCTAAATAAACAAGAATACATATCATGCATAAACAGACTCATTCCAGGCAGATAATATAGATAAATAATAAAACAAAATATTAAATAATGATTAAAGAACCTGAATGCGTAATACAATAGTCTTGAACACTCCACCACAAGCCGGTAGGATTTGTTCTTCGATTCTTCAATTAAACAATAGATTAAACCAAGGAAATAAAACTAGAATCTAACGTAAGGTTAGATCCGATAAAAAGTTGCACAATAGTTTCCGGTGTAGAAACTATTATGCGAAAAATATCTAAATGCTAAAAAGGGAAAGGTAAATTGCCAGGGAAAAAGAATGTAGAACTTGCAAAAGAAATAAATAAAATAAACAATGTTAAGTTGCTGGAAAAGAAAATTAAGCAAAAGCGTGAAAAGAAAATTGGCAGCGCTTCGGCAATATGAGCGTGGAAAAACCCCGAGACTTTTAGGTTTTTGAGATGGCTATTTATATTGGTGCTGGTAACTGCCTTCCGTTTCTCCGGTTCTTCAACGTGGCTAAATGCACGGCGTGGATATAGGAGACCAACTCCTCAACGTCTCTTCTTCAAGTCTTCTGAGGGCGTTACTTGCGCCAAAAAGGTAGTGGAACGGTGTGACGCTCGTCACACCATGTGTGACGTCCGTCACAAGGCTGTTTTGCGTGACGCTCGTCACGCACCCTGTGACGTCCGTCACAGGCACAACATTGGTGACTTGTGCGCTTTGGGCTGGGCTTTGGCAATTGGTTCCTTTTCTCTCCTTTTTGCACCTTCTTTTCTTCCGTTTTCACTTGTTCTTCAAAATGGACTACCTGAGACAAATAGGAAGAAAATACCACGTAATATCTCATAAAATGCAGTAAACCGAAATAAATAGTCATAGAATTTAATGGAATTAAGTCCTAAAATATGATATAATTTCGTGTTATCAAACTCCCCCATACTTAGATCTTTGCTTGTCCTCAAGCAAAATTCAGTATAGAAATCGTTTTCAAAAATTTAGCCAGGCGAAGTTTCAAAACACACATCAATTCGTAATAGGTTGCAAATGGATTTTGTTTAGAAGCAATTTGAGTTTAATCTTGACATCAACAACTACCGTTACAACTTAGATAACCCTACTTTATGCAAATCAGTTCAAGTAATGCCATTATAGCTATCCTAGTTCCTTTACTCTTATTTCACCCGCTTTCATTCTAGCGAAATCACATTAAGCCCTTTATCTTTTCGCGCACATAGTGGAGTGACCGGTTAGTGATTCTGATCCGCTTTTAGTAGAAGTTCTGGTACATAAGTCGGATAACTTCGCTATTCAGTCCATTGCAAATCGTGGGGGATCGAACCGTAGTCCGCCCTACCGAGTTCAGTACCAGATACCTACTGAACCAACTCATAATGGATTTTTCATATTGTGTTTTTTTTGCATGATCTGCAACCTTTAGATTAAATGATCTGGTAAGGATCACCTAATTTAATCAGTGCATTTTCTGATATATTCATATATTTTATGTTACTTTGGGGATCATTCACTTATATTCATCGGCTCTCCACGTAGTTTGCTATTAAGATGGTGCTGACTTCTCGTATAAACTACTCGGGGTTACTCTAAAGCTAAAAGTTCGAGGAATCGGTATAATAGGTACTTATCCTGATCTAACATGTTGAGGTTCTCAAAGCGTTGTTATGGTAATGATTTCTTGATTTCACTCAAGTTTTATAAAGTAAGCAACCTTTATACTTATTGGGTGTGTTAAAATTTGTTTTGTTATGGCTCAAGAAAATTGAGGCGAATAGATAATAGAAATATTTCACACTAGGGACTTAACTTAAAATTATAATAATTTTTTTTTTTTTTTTTTTTTTTTGCATAAGAAAGGGAAATAACAATGAAAGGGAAGGTAACATACTTGAAAAATGGAAATAGGAAGAACAAGTTTTCCCCCCCATACTTAAATTAAACATTGTCCCCAATGTTTTAAGGAAATGAAATACAATATGGAAAGGAGAAGGAAACTACAGCTAAGGTTGTCTTCCGCCTCTGGTTCTTGGACCTGGTGATCTCTGACGTAAGTCTAAGTTGTCGAACCTGCTGAACAACTCAGTAAACCGCTGGTCGGTTATGGCATTCCTAGCGTCCTGTTGCTGTTGCATTTGACGCATCATCTGCAGCATCTCGACATTCTGTGCCTGCATTCCATCGATAGCATCCATAATGTCGTCGTTGGTTGCAGGCCTTCTTCGTCGACGACGTTGGGAGGACGGGCCAGTTGTATTGCCGGAAGGGTTGAGCGGGACTGACTGTTGTGTAGGCGGATGATCACCTTGTTCCATTTCTTCAAACTCATCTGTTTGTGGGTTTGTTTGTAAAGGCTCGGTGGTTTCAGGAGCGTTTAGATCATAAAGGTGGCGGTCGGGGTTTGTGACATCAGTGAGGGCAGTATTTGGTAGAACAACGCTTGGGACTGCCTGGTTGTTCACCATAAGATAATATCCTCCGCCTACTCTGTTCTTAATCAAGCGGCTGGATCGACAGTAGCTGGTATCCATAGATAGGGGAGGTAGGGATTCTAAAGTTTGGAGTTTATCTCCTAGGTGTAGGCCAAGTGCGATGGTGGTGATTAAGCCACCAATTATAAAAGGTTGCCTGCCTCTAGCACATAAGGTGCGGATGTGATGGAAGAGAAAGGAGGCGGCGTTTACCTGAGTATCTGGTTCGAAGACGCACTGGAGGAAAAATAGTTCCTTTGAGTTGACCTTGCTGTTGTTTGGCCTTCCAAAAACTGTGTTTTGCAAGATGCGAATAAAGTACCGGATAGTGGGGTTATGTATATGGGAGAGAAGGAGTTCTTCCCAGTTGTAGGTATCTATACCGGAAATTTTCTTAAAAAGGCCAAAAACGCCAACTGTGTTCCAGTTTGAGGTTGGAGGGATTCTGGCATGCAGCAGACCTTCTGTGGGAAAATGTAGCATGGTACTCAATTGGTTTTGGGTTAGAGAGTACTCGGTGTTAAACATACGGAAGGTTGCCGTACCGGTTAGAAATTCGTCTTCACCGGCGGGGGTGGTGTAGTCGTATGAACTTAAGAATTCTAAGGTTAGGGATGGGTAGGTGGGTTGATTATCAGTGCAAAGGAAGGTTAAGTTGGCTTGACGGAGCATCCATTCGATACCTGGGAGTAAGCCTAATTGTTGTAAACAAGGTAAATCGGGGTACCTGGTGGAAGCGACGCCTCGCTGTTGGAAACGCTCGAATTGCTCCCTCTGATAATTGTCATCTACGGATCGGAAGATGATATTTCCGAAATTCTGATTTCCCGCCATTGTGATGAATTTTTGAAGGGATGATTTGGAAAGAAAAAGAAGTGTATTTGATAGGAGAGAATTGTTTTGTGGTGAATGAAGGAAGGTTTGGTGGGTATTTATAGGAGAAGAATTTGGAAGGTGGAAAGAAAAAGTGGTTCAAAAGTAATTAAGTGTGGTTAAATGAAAAATGAATGGGGAAGGTAAAAAGTTAAAGGTGTAACGTTCGTCTCCAACGGCTCCTTAACGTTCACTAGTCTGAGGAGTGTTACGCTCGTCACAGGGATGTGACGCTCGTAACAGGCACTAAGCGTGCCGTCCGTTATGGGTAGTGTGACGCTCGTCACACATTCCCTTTTGGAAAGGCTTAGTGGCGCTTCACAGGATTATTTTGGTAGTGTATTTTAATGTTTTGTTTTGCTTATGATCAGTTTAGTCTGCAATTTAATTTATTGTGCACGCTTAATCTGCTTTGTATAGTAATAATTCATAGGTAGCAACAGTAGAGCATAATAGCTTTTGCATAATAAAATTAACTAAACAGCTTCAATAAAAATGATCATAATGTAATACAGGAAAGGAAAACAATGAAATGAAAGAGAAATAAACATGAATTCAAATAACATTAATAAATAATCTGACGTAAAACTAAATAACTTAGAAAGATGACTAAATTCTATCCCTCTGTACGATCTCTGGCCGGAGGAGCAAAAGAGTTAACATGATGTAGCAATTCGTGAAACTGATTCGTCATACTGCTCATGTATCCTAGAACTTCGTCTCTCATATTAGTAAATTCTCCTCTGAGGGCGTCTTGTTCTGACATCAAAGCTTCAATGGCGGTGTTATAATCAGTTCCGGGCATATGATGTCGGAGGTCAGGTATGGCTGATTCTTCGGTCGGAACAGGCTGAGGAGGAGGGTCAATATCATGATAGCCGGATGGTGTCTGAGGGTCAGATTCAGCATGAGATATCTGGTCAACATAATTCTCATAGTCGTTACAAATCTCATAATCCTGGATGGATTCAGTGGATCCAGCAGGAGTTGGGGTTTCATTCAGGTTATAGAGCCAGTTCCTTTGGTTATGAACACTAGTCCTAGGATCGGGCATGGTGAATAGGCAGAGAACCTGGTTATCAATAATAAGTTCAAACTCATCAGACCCTAGGTTTGCTATAAACATAGTGTTGAAGAGGAAAGGTATACTCATAGTAGTAATGCCACAAAAAGGGCTAAGGTCAAGCATAGGCTGACGTAATCCAATGGCATTACCTATCATAGTTATCAAACCGCCTATTCTAATGGGTGCTCGCTCATCCTGGATAAGGTGGTCCAAATTAGCTAACATAAAAGTGGCACCGTTTACTGGACGGTTCTGGGAAGCACAAAATATGATGAAAAGTTCATCACGTGAAACTGAAGTACTGTTTGGCTTCCTCCCAAATAAAGTGTGGGTCAGGATCTTATGCAAATAGCGAAAAGCCGGGTTATGTATGTTTCCAGAGAGAAACTCATGTTCTTCGGGCTCATCATTTCCAGTCAGCTTACCCCAAAAGTGTTCAAGCTCTCTATATTCAAAAAGTTCTTCCTGGCTTACAGTGAATGTATCAAAGGAGGTAGGGAAACCCAAAAGGTTGGTGAAGTCTCTAATATTAAATTGGTACTCCATATTGAACATTCTGAACTGGATAAAACCTCTGCTAATTCCTTTTCCATGGCTGGGTAGATAGATTAGTGAGCTAAGGAATTCTAGTGTGAGTCTCCGGTAGGTGGTGAAATGTCTCAGGATAGGGGAGGTCTCCCATCCTATCTGATTCAGCAAATACAGGACACTCTGTCTCAGTCCAAGGGCAGTCATAGCCCAATCATCAGCATATAAACTAGGTAGCATCTCTCTAGCGGCTAGTTCTTCAAACTTTTGTTTCTGAGCCATTCCTCTGAACTTGATACCCATACGATCAAAATGTCCCATCTGGTTAGTGTTAGCTAGAGAAAAGAAAACATGAGTTTAAGTCAGGATTTGGCCAAATGCCGAAAGAAGAAAAAAATATTATTATTATTTATTTATTTATTTATTTATTTATTTTTGAATAAATCAAGAATGAATATTAAACGGAAATTAAAAGAATAATTAAGAAAGAAATAGGGAAATGATAATAATAGAATAATAAAATAACAAATTAATTTGTGGGTTGTCTCCCACTAAGCGCTTTGTTTAAATGTCGCAAGCTCGACAAAGAAACTGTTAAATATAGTCTATGAGTCCTAGGGGCGTTTCGTCTAAGTGTAGAATTTGCGAATCCTCGTTGGTTTCCGCATAATGATAGTGTTTCAGACGTTGCCCGTTTACGGTGAACGGTTCTGTAGATTGTCCTTTTATTTCTACCGCTCCACTGGGAAAGATTTTAGTGATATGAAAAGGCCCTGACCATCTGGATCGTAGTTTTCCCGGGAATAACTTTAGTCTAGAGTTAAATAAAAGTACTGCGTCGCCTTGCTTGAAGATTTTCCTTGATATACGCTTGTCATGCCATTGTTTTGTTCTTTCTTTATAGATTCTGGCATTTTCATAGGCGTCTCTTCTGAGTTCCTCTAGTTCGTTTATGTCAAGGATTCTCTTTTCACCGGCGGCTTTATAATTCCAATTTAGATTTCTAATAGCCCAATAGGCTTTATGTTCTAATTCTACCGGGAGGTGACAGGATTTTCCATAAATGAGCTTAAATGGGGTCGTCCCTATGGGGGTTTTATAAGCAGTTCGGTATGCCCACAAAGCTTCTGGTAATTTCAATGACCAATCTTTCCTTGAAGTGGCGACCGTTTTTTCTAGTATTTGCTTGATTTCTCTGTTAGACACTTCCACTTGTCCACTGGTTTGAGGGTGGTAAGGTGTTGCTATCTTATGTCTCACTCCATACTTAAGTAGTAGTTTTTCGAGTACCTTGGATATAAAGTGTGATCCACCATCACTGACTACTATTCTTGGGATGCCAAATCTCGGAAATATTATATTTTAAAGAGTCTAGTTACTACTCGGGTGTCATTTGTTGGAGAAGCTATAGCTTCGATCCACTTTGATACGTAGTCAACTGCCACGAGTATATATTTGTTACCGAAAGAGGATGGGAAAGGTCCCATGAAGTCTATCCCCCACACGTCAAAAATCTCTACTTCCAAAATACCTTTTTGTGGCATCTCGTCGCGTCTAGATATGTTTCCCGTGCGCTGACATCTGTCACACTCCTTAATAGCCGCATGTACGTCCTTCCATATAGTTGGCCAATAAAAGCCAGCTTGTAGGATTTTAGAGCAGGTCTTGGATGTACTTGTGTGTCCACCATAAGGAGCGGAGTGACAGTGTTGGATTATATTTTCTACCTCTTCTTCGGGTATACATCGACGGAAAATACCATCGGGGCCTCTTTTGAAAAGTAAGGGATCATCCCAGTAATAGTGTTTTATGTCGTGGAAGAATCGTTTCTTCTGCTGGTAAGATAAAGTAGGTGGAACTATTCCGGCAGCTAAATAATTGACTAGATCAGCGTACCATGGTGTGACAGATATAGCTAAGGTGGTTTCTACTTGTATGTCGGAGTTGTTCTCTTCCAAAGTAGCTATAAGTTTGTCGTACGAGAAATCATCATTAATTGATGTTCTTTCCGGTTCAAGGTTCTCAAGTCTAGAGAGGTGGTCTGCTACTACGTTTTAGTTCCTTTCTTGTCCTTGATTTCTAAGTCGAATTCTTGTAGCAACAAGATCCATCTTAGGAGTCTGGGTTTAGCATCCTTTTTTGTTAAAAGGTACCTGATAGCAGCGTGATCGGTGTAAACTATTATTTTGGCTCCTACCAAGTAAGAACGAAATTTATCTAGCGCAAATACCACCGCTAGGAGTTCTTTCTCGGTAGTGGCGTAATTCATTTGCGCTTCATCCAGGGTTCTGCTAGCGTAATATATAACGTGAAGCTTTTTATCCTTTCTTTGTCCTAAAACAGCACCTACAGCATAATCACTGGCATCGCACATTATTTCGAATGGTTCATTCCAGTCTGGTGTCTGCATAATGGGTGCGGAGATCAATGCTTGTTTAAGAGTTTGAAATGCTTTTAAACAGTTATCGTCGAATATGAACTCAGCATCTTTCATCAACAGTCCGGTTAAGGGTTTAGTTATCTTAGAGAAGTCTTTGATGAATCGTCGGTAAAAACCGGCGTGTCCTAAAAAGCTTCGTACTTCTCTCACGGTTCTTGGGGGTTGAAGATTTTCGATTACCTCTATTTTGGCTTTGTCTACTTCAATTCCTCTGTTCGAGATGATGTGTCCTAAAACAATTCCTTCTTGTACCATAAAGTGGCACTTTTCCCAATTAAGTACTAAGTTTACTTTTACACATCGCTCAAGAACTCTTTCCAGGTTTTCAAGGCATTCTTCGAAACTTTGTCCGTATACAGAAAAGTCATCCATAAATACTTCCATGATGTTTTCGAGAAAGTCGGCGAATATTGCCATCATGCATCTTTGAAAAGTTGCAGGGGCATTACACAGACCAAACGGCATTCGTCTATAAGCGAAGGTACCAAAAGGGCATGTGAACGTTGTCTTTTCTTGGTCATCAGGGTGAATTGGTATTTGAAAGAAGCCTGAATAACCGTCTAGATAACAGAAATGTGAATGTTTAGCTAATCGTTCTAACATTTGGTCAATGAATGGTAAAGGGAAATGATCTTTTCGGGTTGCTTTGTTTAGTTTCCTATAATCAATGCACATTCTCCATCCCGATTCGATTCGTTTAGTTATAGTTTCTCCTTTTTCGTTTTCAATAACGGTTATGCCTCCTTTCTTTGGTACAACGTGTACAGGACTGACCCATTTGCTATCAGATATAGGATATATAATACCTGCTTCCAATAACTTGGTTATTTCTTTCTTTACTACCTCACTTAGGATCGGATTTAGTCTTCTCTGGTGTTCCCTAGAGGTTTTACAGTCTTCTTCTAACATGATGCGGTGCATACAAATAGAAGGGCTTATTCCTTTAAGATCGGTGATGTGGTATCCTAGTGCGGTTGGATATTTCCTTAAGATATGTAAGAGTTTTTCTGTTTCGAGTCTTCCTAGATCTGCATTAACTATCACAGGTTGTTCAAGTTCTAAGTCTAGGAATTCATATCTCAGATTTTTGGGAAGTGTTTTCAAATCAGGGGTTGGTTTGTTAAGACATTGCGTAGGGTCCGGTGTTATTGCTAAGCATTGTTTAGATTTGTCTTCTAAAGGATAGTCTGATGATTTGTCTTCTCCTAACTCTGCTTCTTTTATGCATTCATCGATGATATCCATGAAGTAACATGTATCTTCTATTGCAGGTGCTTTCAAGAATTGGGAAAGAATGAATTCAATTTTCTCTTCACCTACTTCGAAGGTGAGTCGTCCTCGTTTTACGTCTATGATTGCACCGGCAGTTGCTAAGAATGGTCTTCCTAGTATAATAGGTGTAGTATCATCTTCTCTAATGTCCATAATTGTGAAGTCAGTGGGAATGTAAAATTGACCTATGCGTACGGGAACGTTTTCAAGGATTCCTACAGGATATTTGATGGAACGATCTGCTAGTTGCACGGACATTTTGGTCGGTCTTAATTCTCCCATTTCCAGTTTCTTACATATGGATAAAGGCATAACGCTAATTCCGGCTCCTAAATCGCATAAGGCTTTGTCGATGACAAATTTTCCTATGTGACAGGGTATAGAGAAACTACCCGGATCCTTGAGTTTAGGAGGCATGTTTTGGATTATAGCGCTACATTCGGCAGGGAGTGTAACGGTTTCGCTATCCTCAAGTTTCCTCTTATTAGAAAGAATTTCTTTTAAGAATTTAGCATATGAGGGCATCTGCGTAATAGCTTCGGTAAACGGAATTGTAACGTTTAATTGTTTAAGGAGATCAACAAATTTTCTAAATTGGCCCGCATCTTTGGTTTTAACAAGCCTTTGAGGGTACGGTATAGGTGGTTTGTAAGGTGGTGGAGGTACATAAGGTTCCTTCTTTTCTAGGGTTTCCTTATTACTCTCTTCCTTTTCCTTAGGTTCACTTTCCTCAGTTGATTTCTTAGGGTTTTGGTTTTCTATCCTTGGGTCAGACGGTCCTTCCACCTCCGTTCCACTTCTTAATATAATTGCATGAGCTTGGCTTCTCGGATTAGGTTGGGGCTGTCCAGGGAATGTACCAGTTGGGGCAGCAGTAGGTGCTTGTTGTTGAGCTACTTGTGATATTTGTGTTTCTAGCATTTTGTTATGGGTAGCCAAGGCATCTACTTTGCTTGCTAGTTGTTTAAGTTGTTCGCCAGTATGTATGTTCTGGTTTAAGAAATCTTTATTGGTTTGTTGTTGGGAAGCTATAAAGTTTTCCATCATGATTTCCAAGTTGGATTTTCTAGGGGTATTATTGTTAGGATTCGGTTTCTGATATCCCGGAGGTATAGATGGGGCTTGATTTGGAGACTGTCCAGGTGCGTATAAAGCATTATTACTCTTATATGAAAAGTTTGGATGGTTATTCCAATTTGGGTTATAGGTATTCGAGTAGGGGCTTCCTTGAGCATAGTTTACTTGCTCTGCTTGGATTCCAGTCAAGAGTTGACATTCCGCAGGAGTGTGGCCTTGGATTCCACAGACCTCGCAATTCTGAGTTATAGCAACCACGGCGGCTGGAGGTGATACGTTTAAACTTTCAATTTTCTGGACCAAAGCATCCACTTTTGCATTAACGTGATCAAGGTTACTTATCTCGTACATGCCAGTTTTCGGTTGAGGTTTTTCCACCGTTGTTCGTTCGGTTCCCCACTGATAGTGGTTTTGGGCCATGCTCTCGATAAGCTGGTAAGCATCAGCATAAGGTTTGTTCATTAGTGCACCACCTGCAGCGGCGTCTATTGTTAACCTTGTATTGTATAAGAGACCATTATAAAATGTGTGAATTACTAACCAGTCTTCCAAACCATGGTGTGGGCAAAGTCTCATCATGTCTTTGTATCTTTCCCATGCTTCGAAAAGAGACTCGTTGTCTTTCTGTTTAAATCCGTTTATCTGGGCTCTTAACATAGCTGTTTTGCTTGGCAGAAAATATCGGGCAAGAAAAACTTTCTTCAACTCGTTCCATGTGGTGACTGAGTTGGAAGGAAGAGATTGAAGCCATCTTCTAGCGCTATCTCTTAATGAGAAAGGAAAAAGACGAAGTCGAATTGCCTCTGAAGTGACACCATTAGCTTTAACAGTATCGGCGTATTGAACAAATACGGATAAATGAAGGTTTGGATCTTCGGTAAGATTTCCAGAGAATTGGTTCTGTTGCACAGCCTGCAACAGCGAAGGTTTGAGTTCGAAGTTGTTTGCTTCGATTGCGGGCGGAGCAATACTTGAATGCGGTTCATCTTGCGATGGAGCGGCGTAATCTCTAAGAGCACGAGCTGGTTCTGCCATCTCGGTTAAAGAAGGAAGATCTTTGAGATCAGGAAAGTCTATAGGAGGGAGATTGTTCTCAGCACGATATTCCCGAATTCGTCGTAAGACTCGGAGATATAGTTCGATATCGTTGATTCGTAGATAGAGCGGTTCACCTTGTGAGCGAGTGCGTGGCATACAAATCAACGAAAGAAAGAATAGAAGAAAAAGAAACCTTAGTCTCTACAGCGTAACGGAAGAGTTACGATATCGATTGAATAAAAGTCCCCGACAACGGCGCCAAAAACTTGATCGCTCGACTGTGTGCGTCGAGAATGGGGTACAAACTGCAAGTGCACAGTTCTATCGCGTAGTTTTAAAAGATATCGATCCCACAGGGACTTATGAATCGATATACCGTTATCTAAGGTTACTACGTAAATCTAAGGTTAAAAATGTTTGATTGTTTGGGGAAAAACTAAAGGCTAAACTAAGATCTGGATTAAATATTAATAAAACGGATATCGGTATGTAGTTCGTCAAAACTAGGGAATCAAGTCTTTGTCGGTTTCTTGGTTTTAAAATAAATCGTTTCAGTTAACTTTATTGGTTAAAGGTTTTATCTCAAACTCTCGCTCTGTTGAATAAACCATGATTTTATATTAATGTAGCTGTCACTTATAATTAAGTCAAAAACCATATTTTGAAAACAATAAAGTTGCAGAAACTTTTTTTAAGAAAACACTGACCGTTTTAAACACCCTTATCTCAAACTCTCGCTCTGTTGACTTAGGTTATATAATCAAATCCAAATGCTTAACTCTCGTCCTCACATTCAATCTTTAAAAATACTTTTTGGAAAAGGTCAGAATTTAATTAACTCTAAAACTTGCTCTCGCCCTGATCTAGAATTAATGCCTAACTTACACTGTCCAGTTAAAACCTCAAACTCTCGCTCTGTTGATTTTAACTTCTTTATGTCCTTTACTTTTGTAAAAAATCTTGTTATTAAACCTGTAAGTTGAGACCGTAAAAAGATTGATTTTAATTTTAAGTTTAGATAGACCGACTCAGTCTTGATCCCTTATTCTGCTTACTTTACATACCGATACCTAGGCGAATCAGCCAGACATGCTAAATAAACAAGAATACATATCATGCATAAACAGACTCATTCCAGGCAGATAATATAGATAAATAATAAAACAAAATATTAAATAATGATTAAAGAACCTGAATGCGTAATACAATAGTCTTGAACACTCCACCACAAGCCGGTAGGATTTGTTCTTCGATTCTTCAATTAAACAATAGATTAAACCAAGGAAATAAAACTAGAATCTAACGTAAGGTTAGATCCGATAAAAAGTTGCACAATAGTTTCCGGTGTAGAAACTATTATGCGAAAAATATCTAAATGCTAAAAAGGGAAAGGTAAATTGCCAGGGAAAAAGAATGTAGAACTTGCAAAAGAAATAAATAAAATAAACAATGTTAAGTTGCTGGAAAAGAAAATTAAGCAAAAGCGTGAAAAGAAAATTGGCAGCGCTTCGGCAATATGAGCGTGGAAAAACCCCGAGACTTTTAGGTTTTTGAGATGGCTATTTATATTGGTGCTGGTAACTGCCTTCCGTTTCTCCGGTTCTTCAACGTGGCTAAATGCACGGCGTGGATATAGGAGACCAACTCCTCAACGTCTCTTCTTCAAGTCTTCTGAGGGCGTTACTTGCGCCAAAAAGGTAGTGGAACGGTGTGACGCTCGTCACACCATGTGTGACGTCCGTCACAAGGTTGTTTTGCGTGACGCTCGTCACGCACCCTGTGACGTCCGTCACAGGCACAGCATTGGTGACTTGTGCGCTTTGGGCTGGGCTTTGGCAATTGGTTCCTTTTCTCTCCTTTTTGCACCTTCTTTTCTTCCGTTTTCACTTGTTCTTCAAAATGGACTACCTGAGACAAATAGGAAGAAAATACCACGTAATATCTCATAAAATGCAGTAAACCGAAATAAATAGTCATAGAATTTAATGGAATTAAGTCCTAAAATATGATATAATTTCGTGTTATCATTGTGCTTGGTGATCTCTGTGTGGTGAGATAAGTTCTAACCCTAACTTGAGTGCAATTAAGATAGGAGGATGGTATAGTCATGTTCGACTTGTGTGGAGTAGTCCTTAACAAGTTGGCTTGAGATCCATCTGCTCAGTGGTGTAGCGGGGTATTCGTTACCATTAGAGATATTAACTAAATCCAAGGTAAACCACACAAGTCGAGTCGCCACCGCACTTCTATTTATCCAAAGGAATGGTTAGAAAGCGAACAAATACCTAAAAGTTTTATCGAATCAAAAACTAGTAAAAATGTCAGAGATCTGGGTAAGGGGGTTGGTTATGCAATGGGAAGGTTTTAAGCACCCAAAACATCCTAGGTACTCCTAGGGAGCCCTTTTCATAAGTGTTGTTCTAGTCTAAAGGTTGTAGGTATATCTAAAGTATTATTTACTAAAGGGAAGGTTAAAAAAATGACTCGCAAGGATGTCACATCCACTGCCTACGTATCTCATCTGAGTATGAGAATCAGAGTCTTCGTAGCTTGGCTACCTATGGGTTAAAGAGAAGTGTGCTCGGTAAGACGTCGCGTCTTATGCCTATGTATCTCATCTGGAATGAGAATCAGAGCAAAATGTAGTTCGGCTAACTAGGGGTTAAGGATTGCCATCTGAACATGGACTTACAAAAGAGGACACCAGCTGTGTCAAAGGAGGGTGGGCAGTGTGTTCAACGTCCTAGCAGTAGGTGTCGCAGCTCGCTGAACCGAGTCTTAGGTAGTTACCTCTTTGCAATAGAATGAACTGACATGCCACAAGATCGGAGACGCACAGAAGGTCTAAAAATGGGGAAGCTCTGCTCTAGAGTTGTCATGCAATATAGACATATGTGTTAGGATTTACAAAGGGGAACATTTACCTAATGTTAGCATGCAAATAATAAGGGAATTCTACCTATGTTATCATACAAAGGGTTCTACCTAATAGGTGCTACCTAAACGGAACAAGAGTCGACGGATGGAGCGCGGAGAGGAGTTACGGATAAGGGTAGATGGCGATGCCGGAGGCAATCGAATTATAGGTAGATGGCGATGCCTGAGGCAATCTACTTACAAAAGGATGGATGAATGCGTGTTGGTTCTGTTAAGTTTTGAAAATGATTACTCGACGTTGGATCGAGCTTTTGGTCTTGTTTTGAAATGGTTATCAGATGTTTGTTTTAATTCTTGTATTAACATATGAATAAAGAATGAAAGAATAAACATTATACACTTCATGGGAGAGGGATACATTTGTTACGAATGGGGATTGTTCATGGCAATCAAATAATAAGAATATATGCCTCATACATCATACAAGTAGGCAACAATTAATCAAATCAGATGAGTAAACAGGTATATAATCAAACCAAAGAATCAAATAATGGAGCATTAAACAATTCATGGGAAGTATAAATATGTTAAACAATCAAACAATAGAAGCATGGACGAAAGAAACAAGTATAACAAATGACAGATGAATCAGACAGATGAAAATATGCACACGAAGGGTCCACTGAATAATTTAATCAGGAAATGAGGTAAGGACCAAATAAAATCAAGGTAAAAGGCCTCTAATATATGGAATATGAGATGAACGAGGGAGGATCGAAAGATTTCTTCAATTACCATAAGCAATCCCTAAGTCAAACATCGACCATAAAGAAGTCAACTGAAAATTCAAGTCAACTTAAAAAATAACAAATAAATAGCAAATTAATTAAGAAAATTATGAAAAATTAAAATAAATAAGGTGGGGTCAGGAAAACATCATCCCCCAAAAAGATTTTAAAAATAATGAAAATTGGCACGTGAATTAATAAAACAAGAATTAAAATTGGCACGTGAATTAAAAAGACTAGGTTAGAAATAAATCAAGAATAAATAGTAAATTAATCAATAAAATTATGAAAAATTAAACTAAATAAGGTGGGGTCAGGACATCATCATCCCCCAAATATATTTTTAAAATAATGAAAATTGGTACGTGAATTAATTAAAATAAAACAGAAGTCAAATTAAAAGTCCACCAACCAAACTAGGTCAAAAATAAATCCAAAATAAATTGAAAATGTGAAATAAAATTCCAAGAAAAGGTCAGGTTGACCATGAGACAGTGGTCAACCTTCATCCCAAAAATCAAATGCTAATAGTAATTTTAAGTCATAAAAATAAAATCAATAAAAAAAAGTGTGTTAAAATGGACCATTTAGAATAAGTAATTAAAATAAAATATTAATATTTAAAAAAATACGAAAATAAAAATTATATAAAATTAAATAAAACATTAAGAAAAGTGAAAAATATTTTTGGGTAATTTTATGGACGAAGAAAATATTTTAAATAAGAAAAATAAATATGAAAATGGAAGGATTAATGGTGATGAACATGGTAAGCAAGCGTAGATATGTCAAAACATGGCCATGGAAGAGATGATTACCTAATGGAAAATAGAAATGGAATGGAATCTGATATGTGATGAAGTTTTTCCTCCTTGCCACGAAATTCCAATGCTCCTTTAGGGTTATGGTTTCAGCTTCTTAAATAGGGTGGATTAGGTGTTCTCATGGGCTTTTTAATAAGTGATTTATCCATAAGAATAAAAGTGTGAAGTGAAGTGTAAAATGTTGTTATTTTGGGCCAAACTTAAGTGAATGGATGTCCAATGCATGGCCAAAAGAGGTAAAAAAACATGACTGGTTTGTGCAACATGCTTAGAAAATCTGATTGGGCCAGCCAGGCCCAAAATATGCCTAGAAAATCAAGTCATGGTGCCCACTGTAAATGAATGTATCTCTCAAACAATGGATCCAAATGATATGATTCCAAACGTATGTGAAAGAGGACATGGCAAGGTACAATTGTTGTGAAGAAATTATTTTCAAATAATGCCTTGAAGTGTAAGAAAACTGGCCAAGAAGTCTTGACAAATTTTGAAGATTTTGGACTTAGAAATTTTTCTAAGTGTCCTAAAAAAATGTCTCACTTTGACTATGCATAACTTTCTCAATTCTAACCCAAATGGAGCAAACTTTATATCTCTAGAAATCTTGGAACAAGAGAAACAACTCTCATGTTGTAGAAATATTCAAATGGAGCTTTTATCTTGATGCAAAATGAGCTTAAAGTGAGTGCAACGATCATGAAAACTTGCCCTAAATGGAAAGTCAACCATTTCCAAATTAAGTAACTTTTCCAATTCCTGATTAAATGATGAATCCATGATCCAACCTTGATCAAAATTCACATTTAGGATCCAATAGACATGAATTTTGAGATTCAACTCTCAAAAAGTCAGGAGTTGACTTTTCTTGCCCAATAGTTGACTTTTCCCAAACTGTATGATTCCTGATTCCATTGATCAATTGAAGCACTTCTAGCTCAAATAAAGAGCTAATTTTTTTATGTAGACCCTTGTGGACATATGGAGGGCCATGGAAAATAGTTTCACCCAAAGAATCAGAAATAAACTGATTTTATACCAAACCCTAGTTTTAGGGCAAAATGACCAGGAACTGATTGCACTGATTGCCAATGGATCTTTCTGAGATAATTGTGAATCTTCCTAGGCCAAGATGCCTCTCTAATCATGACATGGATGAGCTCCTCTACTTCCAACCAAACATTTTCTGTTGTAGGTAGCCATGAAACCCTAATTTTTGATTAAATCCAGATGAACACTCTGATAGCTTTGAATCCTTCACGGATGAACTGAGGACCATAATAAGATACTTGGACCCCCCTGAGACCTTTGAGACTTGTATACTTAGAAATTGAAGTCCAATTCTCAATCTTGCTTTGTGTGGGCTCCTTCTGTTAAGGAGTGATCGATCAAAACCTGATCTCCATGTCACTAATGCAGTATGCAATGAGTATGACCTAATATGATGCTAATGAAGTGTAAAACATAATCCCATGCTTCCAGGAAAAATGAAGGGTAAATGTTGGGGTATTACAAGTGAAGACTCCTTTGGATTTGGAAATGTCACACAAATATTTGTGGTTAGGCATTACTATTTCTAATTCGGCCTGAGAAGCTGGGGACCTTAGAACATTTAACCCATCTTGGCCTATTTAGGACGTAGTGCGAAAACTGTTCAAGTGTAGACTTGATAACAGTTGTTACGCGATACTACACTTAGACGAGTTTCTCTTGAGAATATTATGGGTCGATGAGTCAGTCATCTTAACCTGTAATATTCGATAGATGGAATTAAGACTCTGGGAACTTTTTAGAACATGATCTACAGGTTTTATCCTTAGTTCACTCCTTTGGGATGGTTCTTACCCAGACTCCATGCTCGTGACTTGCAACAAACCCTTGATTCTTGGTTGATCCAATCAAGTCTTGTCAATATCAATGGAACTTGGGTGTTGATAAGGTGTAAACCATAATCCACCAAAATGGATGATTAATCTTGACAAAGACTTGATTCATCCCTTGACCTTTGTTTGCCTTGTGTGTGAACCCTTATTTGTGATTGTTGCATTCATGCATTCATGCACATCATAAACATTCATCACACAAAAATTTCAAGGAACTAAGGTATCATTTGCAAATATATTCAGACCATGGATTGTGGACGAAGGAACACTAAGAAGTACAATTTCAGATGTCCCAACTTGGAAGAGTTAAGGAAGCTAGCATCTTTTGTATTAGATCCCTTGGACTTCAAACAACGTCATGGGAAGCTTCTGTCCATCTTGTTTGCTGATGTAGTTGAAGGACTCTTGAGTGTGTTGGTGTAGTTCTATGATCCTCTCTACCATTTATTCACTTTCCCAAATTTTCAGCTTGTTCCTACCTTGGAGGAGTATTCTCATCTTTTACAGATTCCTGTTTCTAGTAGTGTGCCTTTTAGTGGATTGGAGGAGATTCCCCACTCTAGTATTATTGCTGAAGCTCTTCACTTGAAGAAGTCTGAGATAAAGGCCTATTGGGTGAAGAAAGGAGGGTTATTTGGATTTCCATCTGTTTTCCTCATCAAGGAAGCTACTACTTTTGCTCAAGCTGGTAGTGTGGATGCTTTTGAAGCTATATTTGTGTTGCTCATCTATGGATTAGCTTTGTTCCCTAACATTGAAGATTGGGTTGATGTTAACGCCATTAGACTTTTCTCTCTACATCTAATTTGTTGGGTGATATGTATTTCTCTCTGCATATAAGGAATTCTAAGGGTGGTGGAACGATTGTCTGTTGCATTCCTCTTCTGTACAAGTGGTTTATTTCGCACTTGCCTCAGACACCTGCTTTTGTGGAGAACAAACAATGTCTAAGGTGGTCTTAGAGGCTTATGTCTCTCACTAATGATGATATAGTTTGGTATGATCCGTCCTTAAGCAGTTTGGCTATTATTGATAGTTGTGGTGAATTCCCTAATGTGCCCCTCATTGGTACACAAGGAGGAATTAACTACAACCCTGCTTTGGCTCATCGTCAACTTGAGTTCCCCTTGAGAGACAAACCTAATAACATGTTGTTAGAAGGTCTTTTCTATCAAGAGGGTAAAGATGCCCAAAATTTGAGGCAGAAGATTGTGCATGCTTGGCATAATGTGCATAGGAAAGGAAGATCTGAGCTTGGTCCGTGCAATTGTGTAGCTTTGCAAGCTTACACTCTTTGGGTGAAGAAGAGAGCTATGGAGTTGAAGATGCCTTATCCTTGTGAAAGACCTATGTTTATGGTTGTGGTTGAGCCATTAACTCTCCCTAACCAAGATGTAGAGGAGTTGGAAGACGCGCTCATCAAAATGAAGCAAGAGAAGGATGTGTGGGAAAAGCGTTTCTGTGCTTTGAGCAAGAAGCATGAAGAGTTGCAGTTGGAGTCTAAGGTCAAAGATGCACTGATTGAGCTACTTGAAGACTGAGTGACGAAGAGACAGAGAGAGCCAAAGGTTTCATCTTCTAGCATGCCTCAGCCTTCCGTTGCTTGGAAGAAGATTGAAGACCAACTTGTCCTTGAGAAGACTCGGATGAAGGCTTCTTTTGAGACCGAGATCCGTCGCATTCGAAGGAAGTACGCGCCTTTAGCCACATCTTCTAACATTGTTGTTAGGGATCCTTAGGATGACTAGTCTCCTTTTCTCTTGTATCTTTTTCTGGTTTCTGAAATTGTACTCAGTGTAATCCTTCCAATTTATATAAATAAAAAGAGATTTTTCAGTCATATCAAATTGTTGCAATTGCAATTTAAATATATATTTGAAAATGATATAGTAAGTTCCTTGGAAATAAAAATAAATAATAATCAAGCATTTCATTTCATGCATCATTTGCATAAGCAGGTTTTTGCTAGGTGTCTGATTGGTGTTTCTTTTATGCTTTAGCCAAGTTGACTCACCGGTACAATACCAGAGCCAATCATTTGAGAATTATGGAGCATCTAGAGCAAGAGAATCTAGAGCTGAAGGACGAGATCGCCCGACTGACTGCCATGATGGAGTCAGTTCTTGCTGCTCAAAGCCAATCTTTTCCAACACCTGCAACTCCTCTCGTGAGGACTGTTACTTCAGAAGTGGTTACCTCTACCGTTTCTGCTGCTACCTCCCACTTCGCACCAAACCTGCCTGCCAGATTCCCGTGGGGAATTCCGCCCAATTTTGTGCCAGAAGGCTTTGTGCCTACCTTTGCTTCCATGCCGGCATCTAGCCCGGTCATGTCCGTGCCACCTCCCGTTGTGCACACTTTGTCTCGATTAGAGGAAACCATTTATCATTCCGAGCCGTCTGAGGGTCCGGATGTTAATGAGAAGATAGATGAAATGAAAGATCAGTTTCTTGAGATGCACAAGGAATTGAAAAAGTTGAGAGGTAAAGACCTGTTTGGGTAGAGTGTTGCCGAGTTATGTTTGGTGCCAAATGTCAAAATCCCGATGAAATTCAAAGTGCCTAACTTTGAAAAATATAAGGGGAACTCTTGTCCACTCAGTCATCTTGTGATGTATGCTCGCAAGATGTCAACTCAGACAGATAATGACCAATTGCTTATTCACTACTTCCAGGATAGTCTGACTGGTGCTGCACTCCGTTGGTATATGGGGGTTGGATAGTGCAAGCATCCGCACTTTCAACGACTTGGGAGAGGCTTTTGTGAAACAATATAAGTACAATGTAGACATGGAGCCGGATAGAGACCAATTGAGGTCTATGTCTCAGAAGGACAAAGAGACATTCAAAGAATATGTGCAAAGATGGAGGGAGTTGGCTGCCCAGATCACTCCTCCTTTGGAGGAGAAAGAGATGACAAAGATCTTCTTGAAAACCCTGAGTTCATTTTACTATGAACGAATGATCGCTAGTGCCCCCAGTCATTTTACCGAAATGGTAAATATGGGGATGAGACTTGAAGAAGGGGTCCGCGAAGGACGTTTGTCAGGAGAGGAGGCGTCAACGAGTAATAGGTATGGCAGTAGTTTCAGCAAGAAGAAGGACAGTAAAAAAAATGCAATTTCCAGTGGGAGGCAAAGGAGGCCCCAGATCAGAAGAAATCCACCACCCCATCAACATCATCATCAAGTATCTTCCGTTATTCCGGTATTTTCTAATCAACAAGCAACACCAATTCAACAACAACAACATTGTAAGACCCTAATTTTGACCCTAAGACCCCTCATGGCATCATGTTATTGCACAAGTGCATTGCCTCAAGGATCATAGCATATTTGGCTCCTTAACCCTATGGTTGGGACTTGTTTGAGTGTTTTGAGATCACCAAGCATGCTTGTATTGTATATTATTGCTTTTCTTATTTGATTACTAACCAAAAGCACAAAAATATGTCACTAACTCTTTTGTTTTGAAGCTCAAGTGATCATGTGCTCCACAATGAGATATAACTTTTGATGTGTTTGTCAAATGAAGATGACCCCAAGAGAAAAATTGATCCTAAGAACCATATGAACAACTTTCATGTTCATAAAAAATCCACTTGAAACTTGGAAGGTCATAATTCATTTCAAAACATTATAGGTCATTTTGACTGAAACCCTAATTTTGGGTCAACTTACCAAGGGCATAACTTCCTTAACTTTTATTATTTTGAGGTGAGACTAAATGCTTTGGAAATCTTGAGATGTATCATTCAAATGTTATGTTGAATAAAATTTCATAATCCTAAAATAAATACATGTGATAATGCAAAACATTATAGGTCACCTTGGACCTAGTTCATTGAATTTGAAAAAGGACCCAACTTCAAATGCCCATAACCTTGTCATAGAAAATCCAAATGATACAAACTTTGAGTCTAAATTGATCACCTTGAAAATATATACAACTTTGATGTTGGTGGTTTTCTAATTTGAAGCTTGTATCATGGAAACAGAGGGGTTTGAATAAGCTTGCTTTTGGCTAACTTTTTCAAAATGATTTGAATATGTTTTGTACCTGGATTTTCACAGCCAGTTTTCATCAATTTGCAAATGCCAAATGATTTTTTTGCACAACATGACTTTTGTTCCTTATTTCAAGAGCTTTCCAACCATTACTTACAATAATCCATGGGGTTTACCATTGCTGAGTTTCGAATTCATTTCCATTTATGTGCATTTTGGTATATTATGATGAAGCTTGAATATGCAAGCTTGTTCAGTCCAATGCACATGACCATTTGCTCTTTACTTGATCTCAGCAAGCTTTTGCATTCATCATTGGGCCTTCCACATGCTTACACAGGCCCATGCAATGCAAATTCAAGTTGCCATGCACACGAACAAAGCGTGTGATCTGATACCTTCAACTATAAATAACCACTTCATAAGCTTCATTTAGGAACCTTTTGGAGATCCCAAGTGCTGCAGAAGTAAAACCATAGCCATACCAAAGGAATCATTCAAAAAAATTTCACACTTTCGAGCTTCAAATTTAGTATCATTAGCTGAGTTTCAAAGCCTGATTCCTTAGCCAATCCCTTCCATTACACTCAAGGATCAAAGAGGAGCAAGGATCTTGAAGGATTCGTGGCCAGAAGTTCATCCATTTGAAGGTATCCATTCAAACTTTTTGGATCTAGAACTCTTAATTCAATGTAGCATTCTTGTGATTCTGTGTTTTTCTGAAGTCCTCACACTTGAGGCAAGCCGTTGGTGCTTTCAATTCTTCATTTCATGAACTTTCAGTTTCAACACCATGATTTTCTCCCTCACATTTCTCTCAATATAGGAAGAGTGAGGGAGATCCTTTGGTACAGTGATGATCTCCATCACACGAGCTTCATTTCCATGGCGTTGTTTTTAATTTTCATTAAGATTTTATTTCCTGCAACTGGTGGCCGGAAGTTGTTATTCCACCGGAGAAGATGGTGGTTTCCACCACCACCACCACGTGTTCTGACCAGGACCATTGGATCTAGTTGCCACGATTTAATCTTGTTCCTTCATTGCGATTACTTCATTTAATGCTGGATGTGGCGCGTTTGACTCATGAGTAGCGTGTTCCCTCAGATCTAAGCCATCCATTGATGCCACGTCAATTAATGAAATGCATCTTGTGGCGCTGCTTTTTTCCATTTATTTCATTTTCTTTTTATTTTTAATTAATTCATTTCATTTTCAAAAATTCATAAAAAATTTATTTGAAGTCATAAAAATATGAGACCAACTCCAAAAATTTTCTTGAAAAATCTAGTTTCATATTATGATTTTTAATTATTTTTGTGACTTCATTTGATATTTTTTATGAATTACTTGTTTTTTATTGGTTTTGATTCATTTTAAAATACTTTTTGACTTTTAAAAAATCCAAAAATATTTTCATGGTATCTATGGATCATGATAAGTCAATGAAAAATAGTCTCAACAATTTCTTGATTGTTTTGAGATTATTTGAGATTTTAATTCATATTATGCTATTTGTAATTGTTTTTAATTGTTTTTACTTACTTTCTGATTTCAAAAATTTATGAAAAAATTACTCAAAGCTTGTTTGACTATGTTGAACCTATGAGAATTTAATTGGACTTTTTGAAGTTAATTTGAATTGAATTTGAGGTTCAACCTTATTTGTTTATTTTTTATATGCATTTTATTTTAATTCAAAAATACCAAAAAAATATTGTTGACTTCTTGACTTGTTATCTTCATTTCTCTTCTGTTTGGTGTTGATTGATGTTGATTTGATTCACATTTGATCAATTGGAGTTGATTGTTGTCTTCCTTTCCCCTCCCTTTCATCTTCATCCCTTTCTTTCCATCAATGGCCAATGAGTTAAAGTCTTGAAGTTGGTCTTGACAAATGAGATGTTTAACCTTCTTTGATCCAAACCAAATTCAACTTGATCTATGATCAAGTGAGTTGTTTTGTGTCCAAGATAGGTTGCTTCTTGGTCAAGCAAATAACTAAAAGTCAATACAAGGTTGTTCCTCTTTTGTTTGGCATGGAAAGTTTATGGAGCTTCGCTTAGTAGTCATGATCTCTAACTTGTGTTCTTTGCCTATATTTTTATTGACCGACCTCAGATAGGTGTGACTACTACATTAGTCCACTTACGATTGCTTAACATAGCGCTACATTGTCTTATGACAAGCTAACATAACCTTACTAACTACTAACTTTAATTTGAACTTTTAAATTTCTTGCCATTTACTTTTAGTGTCATTTATTTCTTGCTCATTATTCATATTGATTTTCTCTTTGCTCATTTGAGCACATATTTTATGCTTATGTCATTTTTCTTTTTCTCATTTGAGCCCATTATTGTATATAAATATATTGCTATCTTGTTTTGTTTGTGTTTGTTTTGATGTGAACCAAAAGCAAAAAGGAGAAAGGACTTAGAATTAGGATTCACCCATGCTTAAAGAAGTTCAAGAGCAACTAGGCCTCATGCCTTTAGAATGCAAAATGTGTTGAAGAGCAACTAGGTCTCATGCCTTTAGAATGCTAAAATTCAAAGTTGACCTCAAATGACGTCTCCTCCAAACTTATTCTTTGTCCATTCCCTTTATTGTGTTATGAACTTTTTGATGTTTGCTTTTGTGTGATAGGGATCCTACCTTGAGATTGTGAAAAGGGGACCATTGTCATGAGTAACCAAGTTAAGAGCCAAGTCAAATGGAGATCCTAGGAGCTTGAATTCAAATTGTTTGATTGCTTGTTTGTGTGCTAATTCCAAAGGAAAAGAGCATCTTGAGTCATCTCTATGACTTCAAGAAAAGGACCTCCAAGGGTTTATCTTTCCCCTCTTATCTTTGTATGCTTTAGGAATAGCCTTTCTCTTCTTCTCCCAACTCTAACCAAGCCAAAAATCAATTTTCAAAATTTTGATTTTATTTCAGATTAGAAAACTAGGCCTTAGGCCTTTGACTTTTCAAAACTCTTTTCATAAATACTCATTGTGAATAAACTTTAATCCAACTTTGACTTCATTTTGTAAATAAGTCTAACTTGTAAATACAACCCATTTCAAGTTATTTTGTGGTTCCAATGCCCATTTTGTTAAAACCTTTTCAAAACATTAGTCATAGGTTTGAGTTATCATAGTGGTTGATGTAAATCTCATCGCATCCTTAGTGTTGGGTTATAAGTCTTCCATGCTTATTATAGGGTTACCCCCTCACTAGCATGTTGAAGCCTTCCTCACATGGTGGATTGTTGGTTTAGGTTGAGTTTTCTCCCTTTGATAACAAAAGACCTTAAGGCTTTTGATTAAAATCAATTCACCAATCTTTTTGAGATTTTTACCCCGAACTACGAGGTTTTGATCCTCCTTTGTGATGGTTGTAGCGGGGTATTCGTTACCATTAGAGATATTTACTAAATCCAAGGTAAATCATACAAGTCGAGTCGCCACCACACTTCTATTTATCCAAAGGAAGGGTTAGAAAGCGAACAAAAACCTAAAAGTTTTATCAAATCAAAAACTAGTAAAAGAGAATCAGAGATCTGGGTAAGGGGGTTGGTTATGCAATGAGAAGGTGTTAGGCACCCAAAACATCCTAGGTACTCCTAGGGAGCCCTTTTCATACTTGTGGTAAGGTTGTTGTTTTGTGAAAATTTGTTTGTGCAAACATGATTGAGGGGATGAGAAGAGAATATACAAGTTATTTACATTTTGTGCTTGGATGGATAAACCCATTGCCTACGTACCATCTTAAAAAAGATTAGGATAAAAACCTCGTAGTTCGGGGTAAAAATCTCAAAACAAGTTGGTGAATTAATTAGTCCAAAAGCCTTAAGGTCTTTTGTTATCAAAGGGAGAAAACTCAACCTAAAACCACAAATCCACCATGTGAGGATAGCTTCAACATGCTAGTGAGGGGTTAACCCTATAATAAGCATGGAAGACTCATTGTCCATCACTAAGGATATAGGTGAGTATTACATCTACCACAAAGATAACTCAAACCTAATAACTAAAGGTTAGGAAAAAGTTTTGATTAGAAGGTGGCCATTGAAATCACAAAAAAACAATTGAGTGAGTTGTATTTACCAATGAAAAGTACTTACAAAATGGTCAAAGTTGACTTAGAAGTTTCAATTCAAAATAAGTGTTATGAAAAGAAAGTTTGAAAATCAAAAGCATAAGGCTTAGGTTTCTAATGTTGAAAACAAGTGTTAGATGTTTGCACAAAAGTTTTGGCTTGGGTTAGAGTGGAGAGAAGAAGAAGAAGGGCTAAAGTCTTAAGCAATGCAAAAAGGTGAGCGAAAAGAAACAAAACCACAATGGAGTTCCTCTCTTGAGATCATAATGATGATCCAAGTAGCTCACATCCTTTGGAATAAGCAATCACACAAAGCATAAACTCAAGCAATCAACAGTCAAATGAACTCTTGGAAAGACTCCGTAATGTATCTTGGATCTCCCTCTCTTAGAAGCTCATGGCAATGGTTCCTCAATTAAGCTCAAGTTGGAACTCCTAGCACAAGAAAACACACATCAAAAGGTTCTATAATACAATCAAAGAATGGACAAGAGGGAGTTTAGAATATGGTCCTTTCAATGTTCATCTTCAAGATTAAGCATTCTAAAGGCCCCAATGCCTAGTTGCTCTTTGACTTTTTATAGCACTCTAAAGGCTCAATGCATAGTTGCTCTTTGACTCCAAATTTGCATAGGGAAGATGCTAAAGTCTAAGTCCATTTGTCCAATTCTTTGCATTTGGTTCACAACAATCAAAACAAAACACAAGCACAATAGTATATACACAATTATGTGCTCAAGTGAGCAAAAGGCAAATGGCATTAACATAAACATGTGCTCAAGTGAGCAAAGGAAAAATGCCAATGAATAATATGTACAAGAATAGTAAATTGCATAAAAGTAAAGTGCAAAAAGTAAATGTTAATTGTTAATGGTTAGTGCTAGTAGTTAGTGTGCCCGAAGGCAAATTTAGCGCTATGTTAAGCAATCGTAATTGGACTTATGTAGAAGTCACAACTATCTGAGGCCGGTCAATAATAATGTAGGCAACAACACAAGTTAGAAGTCTTGATTAGTGAACCAAGTTCCAACAACTTGCCATGCCAAAAAGAAGAAAAGAATTGATCTTGTATTGGTTTAAGTCCTTTGCGTAATTTAGGAAACAACGTATCCTTAATGCAAAGCCATTCATTTGATCAATTGATCAAGATGAATTAGATTTGAATCATGGAAGATTAAGCCTCCCTAATCAATGCTAACTTATCAACCTTCAACTCATTGATAAAAAAAAAAAAAAAAAGAAGAAGAAAGAGATGAATAATGGAAAAGGAAAATGGAAAGAATAAAGTGCATAAGGTGAAATCAAATGTACCAATCCATATGTGTTGACCAAATGACATTGAAAGTCAAAGTCAAACAATGAGAAATCAGAAATGAGATGAAGATTGGAGGTCAAACAATAAGCAAAATATTTTTGGCTTTTTTAATATTAAAATAAACATGAATTAAAAAAAAAAGGTCAAACTTCAAAATCACTTCAAATCAACCTTGAAAGGTCCAAGTGATTTATCCTAATTCAACAAGGTCAAACAAAGTTTGACAAAAAATTTCAGCATTTTTAAAAGTCAGAAACTATTTTTAATCAATTAAAAATGAACAAAAATAACCTAATTGAACTAAAATCTCAAATAAATCTCAAATCAATTAAAAATTTGATGAGAATATTTTTCACAGATTCATCATCATTCAAATAGGTTGGGAAAATATTTTTGTATTTTTTGAATATCAAAAACTATTTAAAATGAATTAAAAATGACCAGGAAAGAGAAAATTCATAAAAAATACCAAATGACAAAATAAAAAATATTAAAAATCAAAATTATAAACTAGAAATTATTTGGAGAAGAATGCAATTGGTCCCATAATTTTTGGATTTTAAATGAAGAAGATATGAATTTTTGAAAATAATGGAAATAAAAGAAATAAAATCAGAAAATAAGAAATTCGAAAAAACAAGGAGCGTTAGATCTGAGCTCATTAATTGAGCTGGCAGATCATACGCTCCAGAAGCGCGCCTCCACCATAGGTCCAAGTCAATGCGCTACACATGGCATTATTAAAAGTCAAAAGATCCAAGGGCTGGGATATAAACTAGAGATCAGATCCAATGGTCCACAACGCATCTGGCAAAGGGACGGCCACCGGAGCCACCTTCTTCTCCGGTGAGCATGAAGATTCCGGTGACATTTGCAGGTTTCAAAAGCTTAACCAAATTACACGATCCATACATCGTTGGAAAGCTGGGATGATGTACATCATCCCTGTACCACTCAATTCCACTCTAGATCTCTATATTGAGAGAAATCAGAGATGGAAATTCTGTGATGTTCAAGTGAACTTCATGGATTTCAATAATTGAGCATACAAAACAATTGCCTCTATGAAGAGGACTTCAGCCAACACAAAATCCAAACAAATAGATCAATAATTGGTGAGATTCGAAGAAAAAACCAGTTGAAGAACAACCTTGAATTCTGGAGATTTGAGCTTGCTTCCTTGCTTCCTTTGGCCAAACAGAAAATCAATGGAGTATGAGAGAGAGGTCTAGGAGCTTTAAATCCAAAGATTCAACCACATGTAGTTGAATTTTAGATCTAATTTTTTTTTGAAGAAAAGTGAAATAGCTCCTTTGGTGAGAGGTTAGGTTTTCAGTTCAGCAGCATTTCAGGTTGATTCATGGATGAGATTTGAATGGAATGAAGCTCTTATTTATAGATGGAAAGGCAAGGCAAGTGTGATTCAATCCGTGTGCATGGAATTGGATATTCATTGCATGGGCTTGCATGATCATGCAAAAGGCCCAAATTCAATGCCAAATGCAATTTGAAATGAATGTGAGATGATTTGGACGCGTAGTTTGGAGTTAAATGGCTTGTGCATGGAGTTTTGATGTGTTATGCATACTTGAACCAAAAGCTTCCCCTCTTTTAAAATGCCATTTTCCAAATCCAAACATGAGCATGTGAGTAATCGTTGGAAAGGTTTTGATGTGAGGAACAATTGTTATGTTGGGCAAAAATCCATTTGAAGTGTGGAAATTGGTGAATTTTGAGTTTAAAGTGCAAGGTGCAAAACATGTAAAGGCAAAGTTTCTAAATTTGGCCAATGTTCAAGCCCTTCTGTTTTGATGATGCAAACCTCAAATGAAAAAACCTCCAACATCAAAGTTGTAGATCTCTAATCAAAATGAACTTAAATTTTTCATCATTTGGATTTTTTATGAAAGAGTTATGGGCACTTGAAGTTGGACTTTTTTGCCTTTTAATGCATTTGGTCCAAAAGGACCTATAATGTCTTGCATTATCACATGTATTTCCTTTGAAATTTTGAACTTTTGTTCAACATAACATTTGAAGTAGACATCGTAAGCTTTACAATGCATTTGATCCCACCTCAAAATCATAAAAAATGAATGAGTTATGTTCTTGGGAATTTGACCCAAAATTAGGGTTTCAGTCAAAATGACCTATAATGTATTGGAATGGGAGATGACCTTCCAAGCTTCAAATCAATTTTTGATGAACATGAAAGTTGTTCATATTGTCCTTAAGATCATTTTTTATTTTGGGATCATCTCCATTTGACCAACACATAAAAGGTTAGGTCTCAGTGCATTTCAAAATAATCAGATGGATTGACTGCTCAACTTCTCAAGTCCATGACTCATATCTGGATGAATTGATGATTGAGGACACTCAAATAAGTTCAAATATGCATGAAAGGATGAATTAAAGAACTTCCCTTAATTGCATTTGATCATGGGCTGAGGTTGCTTCAAGAGCAAGGCATTGTGGTGCACAGATGAATTAGGGTTTCTTTGGGGAACAAACCTCAAACCCTTTGACTTGTTTTGATCAAAATGATGAATTGAGATGCTAGGGAGGCATATTTTATGGAGGAGAGATTTGGGAACCATTACCATGCTTGCTTTCATCTTGTTTTGACCATATCTTTGTACCAATGATCTCCTTGAAGCTTTTGACCTTGTGATTGCTCAAGCTACAAACAAAAGATGTTAGTGACATATTTTTGTGCTTTTGGTTAGTGAACAAAATAAGACAAGCAATGATATACAAATCAAGCATGCTTGGTGATCTCAAACCACACACAAGAGGTCCCACCCAAAGGCAAAGGGAACCAAGATTCTTATGATCCTTGAGGCTTTGCAAATGCAATGTTATGATGCCATGAGGGATCTTAGGGTCAAAATTAGGGTCTTACAGATGCCCCTATTTAAGGTCATTCTAGCCGGAGAAGTGAAGGTTAAAATCTTCGTCTCGACTGGGTAGAATGGGCTTAAATAATAACAAAGAGACGAATTTTGGTCCCTAAGAGACCTCATGATGCAGATGTATGCATGCAAATGGTAAAAATTTGGGGGGATAGGTCCACAAAGGCAAAGATCAGGAGGAAACCGGCGATTCCTATGGATAATTGATTCTATGGGGCAGAGACTCTACCAGGGAGTAAAGAGATGACACGCGTGAGCAGGTCACGACTTAAAACTCGCTGAGAGACACGGAGAGAATCCATGAAATGAATCCATGGAAGGACTCAAGCTGACTCGAAGATGCATGTATTGGGGAATATGCCAATACAGCAAAATTATCTGTAATGGATACTTCGGATAAAAATCCGGACTCAAGTGAGGATGTCCACTAAGGACTCAACTGAGAAAAAAACAAATGAGGTATTACCGGTTACTGGGTAATAAGCTCAAAAAGAGATCATGTGATCCCACCGGCATCAGGTTGAGGGAAAAACATGCTCTGGGAGAATGAATATCTAAGATCGGTATAAGGGTGAGTGATATCAATCAACCAAATCATCTGAGGAAGACCTAAAAGGTATATTTTAACTCAGGAAAAACTGACTCCACAGGGGACAAAAAGTCATAATAGGGAGCAGAAGGAGGGAACACCAAGGATGTCGGTTACTGGGCATATAATAGGTGACCAATCAAAGCATGAATTGGGGAATATTCCTAAAACACTCATCATCCAAAAGAGGGCTAAAAGCAAACTCGATTATGGGATGGACATTCGATTCCACAAAGGGATACGAATCTTACTCAACTTGAGAAGAACAAAAGGCTTCGACCAAAGAGTGCATGAGATATATTATCTATTACCGTCAGAACATAGATAATATACTCGCATGGAAGACTATCCACAACCGGTTACTGGGTTAATAAAGGATAAATCGACCGAGAGAGAAAGGCATCGGGATACCGAAACTAGGTATATAATGATGACCATTCAAGGGGAGCAACGAACATCACCGGGAATCGGCATATGAAAGATGACTTGCTAGGGATAAACTGCTTAATCAGAGCAATTATCCAAGAGAAATGAGGGAATATCGACACCGAATATTGGATAATGATAACCGTCAAGGAGGGGATTACATCTATCGGATACTGGGTAGACAACCACAGAAGAGTAACCGTCATCGATTAGGATGAACAAAAGGTTAACTCCGCAAGGGGATGAAATAAGGTTTACAACTACCGGTATGAAGGTAGAAAATCACAGACTCCGCCGGGGATAAGATGAATGATTACTTATTACTGAGCAATTATTCATTTATACCACAGTGGAGTGCAGGGAACAGTCATAAGAGGCCAGTCTAGGATCAAACTAGATAGGCACATGAAACAAAGTTTGTCCCTATGAGGATATAACTTAATGGGGAAGTCCACCCCAATATATGTGTTGGGAGGCAACAGAAACAACCATTATCCACGAGGATATAACTCGGTGGGGAACATGGAAGGAAAGATAAACACTTTCTACTTAAAGGGCTGACTCTATATTGAGGGATCAGACACCGACATCTGCTTGGGAAGCATATTACCCACTAGCATGGGATTACAAACAAAGATATATGGCAAAGAATGCAATCATGGATATCTGAATGTTTGAAAACTATACGCACGCATGCATGGTTTATGTATGATGAATGTTGACAAACAGACATTTCTAATACAAATAATTCCAACGGATAAGTACACAAACATCCGGTACTACATCTCAAGAGAGAAAGCCAGGTTCATCGGAGAGTATCCAATATGACGAGGGCAAGAGATACCAGGAAGCAAAGATCTCTGCAGGGGGATGAACATCAGTCATTCCAGCTGGGGGGCAGAAGTTATTGCACAGATAAAATCCGCCACATAAGCAACTCTACTCGGGAATCTATCCTAGGAGATGGAGGGATCTGTGGGGAAACAACCACCAAACAGGAGGCTTCCAAGGTCACCGCCAAATACCGTACTACCAAAGATCACACCCTATTGGGGATCATATCATCCTTGGGAGAGCACTGAAGATCTCTTAAGTATCCTTATGTCATTGTGAATGTTCATTTTGTTTAAAAACAAATTTATGAAAAATTCGATTATTTAAAACAATGATACTTTTTCAATGGAAACATGCAAAACATTTGTTGAATAGAAACAAATAAGAGTGCAAATAATTGGGTAAAAAGGCTCAAATTTATTTGATGGAATGAGAGTCTGCAAATGGCAAGACTCCATAGATCTTTACAAATTTTAAATTGGTGATATATATTGGAAAAGGGGCTACATTGAACATAATGACCATTTCTCCGCCAATTCTGATATATATTGGTTGATGACGAATGAGCAAGGATCTCTGACGGATGACAGTTGTAAAACAAAGTCTTATCAGGATGAAGTTACTTGCCAAATCCCTATTTTTTGCCTAGATTGCCCCAGGATGAGGTACTCAATCTAGCGGGATATATATATTCATTTTTTATGTCTCTAACTTTTGCCTGGATCGCCCTTTCGGGTTTTCAATCCACCAAGACGCTCATTCTTGCCTAAGCCGCCCTTTCGGGTTTTCAACTTAGCGAGCTATTATGTTTTTATTTTTAGGCGAAGTATTTCTTGACTGCATCTGAATTCACAGGACGAGTGAAATCCTCCCCATCCATAGTTGTAAGTATCAAAGCACCGTCTGAAAAGGCTCTTTTAACAACATATGGACCTTCATAGTTTGGAGTCCACTTGCCCCTGGAATCGGGCGCGAAAGACAAGACGTTCTTGAGCACAAGGTCACCTTCTCGGAACACACGGGGCTTGACCTTCCTATCAAAAGCTTTTTTCATCCTTTGCTGATATAATTGACCATGGCACATGGCAGTCAATCTCTTTTCTTCTATCAAATTTAGCTGGTCATAACGACTCTGAACCCATTCAACATCAGTCAACTTGGCTTCCATCAAGACTCTCATTGACGGGATCTCCACCTCTAATGGGAGTACAACCTCCATGCCATAAACAAGAGAGAAAGGGGTTGCCCCTGTTGAAGTGCGGACAGATGTGCGATATTCGTGTAAAGCAAATGGCAGCATCTCATGCCAATCTTTGTATGTGACAACCATCTTTTGGATAATTTTCTTGATATTCTTATTAGCAGCTTCAACAGCCCCATTCATCTTGGGTCTATAGGGAGAAGAGTTATGATGCGCAATCTTGAATTCACTATACAGTTCTTTCATCATTTTGTTGTTCAGGTTAGATCCATTATCAGTAATAATCTTATCTGGAACACCATAACGGCATATGAGTTGATTCTTGATAAACTTCATGACCACCTGCCTGGTCACATTTGCATATGATGCCGCTTCAACCCACTTGGTGAAGTAATCAATTGCTACGAGAATAAATCTGTGTCCATTAGACGCTTTTGGCTCTATCATGCCAATCATGTCAATTCCCCACATGGAGAAAGGCCATGGTGATGAAATCACGTTCAGAAGTATCGGGGGAATATGAATCTTATCGGCATAAATCTGACACTTATGGAATTTCTTCACATATTCGCAGCAGTTAGACTCCATTGTCAGCCAATAGTAGCCTGCTCTCAACATCTTTCTAGCCATGGCATGTCCATTGGAATGAGTACCAAATGAACCCTTGTGGACCTCAGTCATCAACAGGTCTGCTTCGTGTCTATCCACGCATTTGAGTAGAACCATGTCAAAATTTCTCTTATAAAGCACATCACCATTAAGGTAGAAACTTCCTGATAATCTCCTCAGAGTCTTCCTGTCTTTCACAAATGCCCCAGGCGGGTAAGGCTGGTTCTGAAGGAAACACTTGATATCATAATACCATGGCTTATCATCTTCTACTTCTTCTACTGCAAATACATGAGCTGGTCTGTCCAAGCGCATCACAGTGATATTGGGAACTTTATTCCAAAGTTTAACCACAATCATCGAAGCAAGTGTAGCAAGAGCATCTGCCATCCGATTCTCATCTCGAGGAATATGATGAAAGTCAACCTCAGTAAAGAATGTTGAAATCCTCCTCGCATAATCCCTATATGGAATGAGGCCAAGCTGATTCGTTTCCCATTCACCCTTAATCTGATTAACAACGAGGGCCGAATCACCATATACATCAAGATGCTTGATCCTTAGATCAATGCACTCCTCCAATCCCATAATACAAGCCTCATACTCAACCATATTATTCGTGCATTTGAAAGTTAGCCTTGATGTAAAAGGAATATGTGTGCCCTGAGGAGTAACAATCACTTCCCCAATACCATTTCCATATTAATTTACAGCGCCATCAAACACCATACTCCATCTGGAACTAGGCTCTGGCCCTTCATCGAGTGTAGGCTCATCGCAATCTTTCATTTTCAAATAGAGAATCTCCTCATCCGGGAAGTCATACTGAACTGACTGATAATCCTCAATCGGCTGATGTGCCAAGTGGTCAGCCAAAATACTACCTTTAATAGCCTTCTAAGCTCGATACTCAATATCACACTCAGATAACAACATCTGCCAACGGGCAATCCTCCCCGTTAAAGAAGGCTTCTCGAAGATATACTTGATTGGATCCATTCTGGATATCAACCACATCGTATGATTTAACATATACTGGCGTAGGCGCTTAGCAGCCCAAGCCAAAGCACAACATGTTTTCTCAAGCATTGAATATCGAGACTCACAATCGGTGAACTTCTTGCTCAAGTAGTAAATAGCGTATTCTTTCTTCCCTGTTTCATCTTGCTGACCAAGGACACAACCCATTGAGTCTTCAAGAACAGTCAGATACATAATCAATGGTCTTCCTTCCACGGGCGGAGACAGAATCGGAGGCTCAGACAGATACTCTTTAATATTGTCAAAAGCTTTCTGGCAATCTTCGGTCCAATCATGGGACTGATCTTTCCGGAGGAGCTTGAATATCGGCGCACATGTGGGATATGAATCTGGAAATATAATTCAAGCGGCCAAGAAAATCTCGGACTTGCTTCTCAGTTTTGGGCGCAGGCATCTCTTGTATTGCTTTGACCTTTGCAAGATCAACCTCAATACCTCTTTCACTAATAATAAAGCCCAATAACTTGCCGGAACGGACTCCAAATATGCACTTGTTGGGATTCAGACGGAGCATGAACTTCCTCAAACGCTAAAAAAGCTTCAACAGGTGCTCTACATGTTCAACCTCTGTTCTTGACTTAGCGATCATATCGTCAACATATACCTCGATTTCCTCGTGCATCATATCATGAAACAAGGTGGTCATAGCTCGTTGACACGTGGCTCCGGCGTTCTTCAAACCGAAGGGCATCACTCGATATTAGAATGTTCCCTAAGGTGTGATGAATGTTTTCTTCTCCATATCCTCGGGTGCCATCTTGATCTGATTATATCCGGAAAATCCGTCCATAAATGAGAAGACATTGAATTTAGTTGTATTATCTATCAACATATCAATGTGTGGTAGAGGGAAATCATCTTTCGGACTAGCTTTATTCAAGTCTCTATAGTCCACACACATCCGAACTTTTCCATCTTTCTTAGGCACGGGCACAATATTGGCCACCCATTGAGGATATGTAGAAGTCACCAGAAACCCCGCATCAATTTGCTTCTGAACTTCCTCTTTGATCTTCACTGCCATATCAGGATGAGTTCTTCTGAGCTTCTGCTTCACAGGCACGCAATCAGGTTTCAAAGGTAGGAAATGTTGCACAATATCTGTATCTAGACCAGGCATGTCTTCATATGACCAGGCAAAGACATCGACGTATTCTCGTAGCAATTCAATCAACCCCTTCTTAACAGATCCTTCCAAGAGTGCCCCAATCTTCATTTCACGCACACAATCTTCAGACCCCAAGTTGATTGTTTCCAGATTCTCGAGATGTGGCTGAATGATCTTCTCTTCATGCTCTAGTAGATGGGTAATCTCGTCTGGGATCTCTTCAACATCATCTTCTTTCGCCTCAAATACAGGGAATTCAAAGTTGGGAGATGGTGTTGGGTCATTATGTTCAATGGGTTTGATCAACCTGCATAATGATTTTGGATATGAAAAGCTTTAGAATTCAAACAAGGCAAATCATTATGCAGAATAAAAGATTGATTTTATTCTATTTTTTTAGGTTTTATGTGATCACCAATTCCATGCAAAAAGAGAAAAGGGAAAATAATTGGAAAAACAAAATTTAACATGAATCTATTGGATGAAAATATCATTGTATTTATGCGCCAACAATGTCATCACTCCTCCTCTTGGCATGGAAGGAGGGTTTTTTAAACACAATGAACATTACTTTGACTTATGGATAACTGTTGGAATATCCACAACGACCCAATTATTGCAGATCCCCCCAGGGATGACGGAGTTGCCAGAATCCTCTTCGTCCTCTTCCAGAACAGCAGCAACCTCTTTGTCTTGACCAGTGTGGATGAAACCTCCACTCTTGAACAGCCCTTGCGTATTGGAAACCCCAGATGAATAACCTATGCCAGCCCGGGATGTGTTGTCTTCTAGCTCAATCATTTTCCCTAATCCAGCAATTGCACCACACTCAATGGCCAACTTTGCATCTTTGTAGGAAGCAAATGAAGGAGTTCTCTTCTCAATAGGTTTAACAATAGATAAAGCTTGGAAAGGAGTTCCAACTTAATCCTCAGCATCTATATATGAGAAGGAAGACAAATGGCTAACCAGGAGAGCCCTTTCTCCCTCTACTACCACCAGCTTCTTATTCTTCACAAATTTCAATTTCTGGTGTAGGGTGGATGTCACGGCGCCTGCCTCGTGAATCCATGGTCTGCCTAGGAGGCAGCTATACGATGGATGAATATCCATAACCTGGAAGGTAATCTGGAAATCACTTGGTCCGATCTTGACTGGGAGATCAACTTCCCCAATCACAGTTTTGCGAGACCCATCGAAAGCCTTCACAACTACTCCACTCTGCCTCATGGGAGGCCCTTGATATGACAGCTTCGAGAGAGTGAATTTTGACAATACATTCAATGATGACCTAGTGTCCACCAGCACATTGGATATGGCATCGTCTTTGCAACCCATAAATATATGTAATGCCAAGTTGTGGTCTCTTCCCTCCTCAGGGAGATCAGAGTCACAAAAACTCAAGTTGTTACAAGCAGTAATGTTTGCAACAATGCTATCGAATTGTTCTATCGTGACATCGTGATCAACATATGCCACATCCAACACCTTCTGCAGAGCTTCTCGGTGTGGTTCTGAATTCAAAAGCAATGATAACACAGATATTTTGGATGGCGTTTGTAGAAGCTGGTCTACAACATTGTATTCGCTCCTTTTGATGAGCTTCAGCATCTCATCGCAGTCTTCTTTCATATTGCCGCTTGGGCCAACAGAAGCAGGAGTTCTCAATGTGGATGAGGGCTTAGCAACAATTGCCGGATTCGGAGTGCTCACAACATTCCCAATCGGGCGCTCAACAAAATCAGTATTAGCTTGAGGCTTTGAAGGTGCTGAAAATACACGACCGCTGCGGGTCAAACCACTAACATCGGCAATGTTAACAACAGATGAGGATGGCAAAGACACCTCTTTCCCATTTTCTACTACGACAACATTGTAGCGATAGGGGACCAACCTTTTCAGAAGAGTATGGTACTGGTCCGACTGGCTTGATGGTTAATGCGGGAGAAACCTTCTACTTGCAGAACAGACTCGGCATCTATCGTGGTCATGCTCATAATGACTATAATCACATAGCAAACGATGCATCTCGACCAGAGATTGTCGAATATGACTGACATATTTGACTTTGTATTTGCTAGGGCAACCCTAGACCATGTTGACAGACTTCCCATGCTCGGGCAATGGGTTCTTCTTCGCGTTAGGACCTACGTCCTCGAAACATAAAATGCCACACCTCACAAGGTCTTGGACTTTGGTCTTCAAAGGGTAGCAATTCTCCACGTCGTGGCCGGGAGCACCAGAATGGTAAACACAGTGTAATTCGGGCTTATACCACCACTGGGGGTTAGTAGGTATAGCCGGTGGGTCTCGCGGAGTAATCAACTTCCTCTTTATCAAAGAGGGATATAACTCTGCATACGTCATCGGAATAGGATCGAAGGTGACCCTTTTCCTCTCGTAACTTGTGCTGGTTTGATTACTGTTTCGAGGCTGGTAGGCCTGCTGTTGCGAACGGTGCTGTTGATGTTGATATTACGGATGTGGTTGCTGATTGTTGTTATGTTGCTGGTACTGTTGATTATCTCTGAAGCCAAGTGCTATATGAGCCACCTGGTGCTGGTTACCGGCGGGACGCACGGTCTTCCTCCTCACAGAGGGTCTTCTTGGTTTCATATGAGAGGTCACATCATGTGCCTCTCCATCTTTCTTCTTTGCAAACGCCTTATAACGTTTGGCAGAAGAGCCTTCTTCTCTCGTCAGACGTCCTTCTCTAACCCCTTCTTCTAGACGCATCCCCATATTCACCATCTCGGTGAAGTTAGAAGGAGCGCTAGCAATCATCCGCTCATAATAAAAAGAACTCAAGGTCTTCAAAAAGATCTTAGTCATCTCTTTCTCTTCTAGCGGGGGCACGATCTGTGCTGCTACCTCTCGCCACCTCTTGGCGTATTCTTTGAATGTTTCTTTGTCCTTCTGGGACATGGCCCTCAATTGATCCCTATCGGGAGCCATATCCACATTGTACTTGTATTACTTGACGAAGGCCTCGCCAAGATCGTTGAAGGATCGGATGTTCGCACTGATAAAACCCATGTACCAACGCAGAGCAGCATCGAACAGACTGTCCTGAAAGTAGTGGATGAGCAATTGGTCATTATCGGTCTGAGTCGACGTTTTCCTGGCATACATGAACAGGTGGCTGAGAGGGAAAGTATTTCCCTTGTATTTTTCAAAGTCGGGGACCTTGAATTTCACAGGGATCTTCACATTAGGAACCAAGCAGAGTTCGGCAGCAGACTTGCCGAAAAGATCCTTTCCTCTAAGAGTTTTCAACTCCTTGCGAAGCTCAAGAAATTGATCGTTCATAGCGTCCATCTTCTCATAGACATCTGGGCCCTCAGACGGCTCAGAATGATAGATGGTGTCGTCTACTCTGGGCAGAGTATGCACGACAGGAGGAGGAACAGCAAGGACCGGGCTAGATGTCGGGATAGAAGCAAAGGTGGGAGCAGGACCCTCGGGCATGAAATTGGGAGGCATCCCCCACGGGAATCCGGCTGGCATGGCCGTTGGAGCAAAATGTGCACTGGCTGCAGGCACAGTCGAGGAGACAATCTCAGAGACGGCTATCCTTTGGGGAGGAGTTGAAGGTGTCGGAGAACACTGGCTCTGGGTAGCCATGAATGACTCCATCAAGGCACTTAATCTGGCCACTTCCTCTTTCAGTTCGCGGTTCTCTTGTTCCAAATGATCCATCAGTCTTGAAATGTTGGCTCTGGTGTAGTACCGGTGAGTTAGCATGTCTTCAAAATAAATGAAGAACACAGAGTTAGACCACAGGACAAGAAGCCGGGAACAAAACCTGCTTATGCACATGATGCATGCAATGCTTGTGCACATGATTTGTTTTTTATTTCAAAGGAATTTTAGGGTTCTATTTGCAAATTTTGGAAATATTAAACACTTTTATATGGAAACATAATATCTGGGAAATATTTTACACCAAAGAAGTACAACGTTGGTAACCATATACAAGAGAAAAGGAAAATAATCATCCTATGGTCCCTAGAAACAATCATCTAAAGCTCGGGACACAGGAAGATAGAATGCACGAAGTTGCTTCACCTCCCTCTCGTAGGGTGCCTCCATATCTGCCTTCTCCTTGGCGAGTCGGTCGTACTTCCTTTTCCAAAACCTGGAAGACTGAGGAAGTAGAGAAGTCCATGCATCATCAGGATCATCAATAACCTGATGTTCGAGGAACTTTATCAAAGTATCCTTCTCCTTGATCTGCTAAAGCAACTCCTCTCTTTCACGGATCCAAGCACGTGATCGGTCTTCGTCTCTCAACTCCTTTACTCCTTGGTCAGGGAGGGTTGAAGGCCCATCCATAACCAAAGGTGTAGGTCTTGGATACTCGTAAGGCATGAGATACTCAGACGCTCTCTTCCTAACCCAAGCAGTGTAAGGCTCCATAGCAACACAATTCTTAGGACCCAACTCTTTCCTTCCTTTCCTATGAATCTTGCGCCAAGCGCGGACTATTCTGCCCTTCAAGTTTTGGGGATCTTTACCCTCCTGAAAGAACACACCCTCTAACAGAATGTTATTAGGTTTATCCTTTAAGGGGAACCCAAGCTGACGACGTGCCAAAACAGGGTTGTAGTTAATCCCACCACATGTACCAAGAAGAGGTACATTGGAGAATTCGCCACAAGAGTCGATAATCTGCACACCATCATACACACGGTTGTACCAAAAGATATCATCATTAGTGAGAGACACGAGTCTCGTGGACCACCGTAGACATCTTTTGTTCTCCTTGAAGGCGACCGTCTGCGGTAAGTGGGAAATAAACAACTTATACAACAGAGGTAAACAGCACACAACGGCACCACCACCCTTTGCATTCCTCATATGCAAAGATAAATAAGTGTCACCCAACAGAGTCGGAACGAGATTAAGAGTAGAGAAAATCCTAATAGCGTTCACATCCACAAACTTGTCGATGTTGGGGAATAACACTAACCCATAGATGAGAAGTACAAATATGGCTTCAAAGGCATCCTCACTCATGGCTTTCCCATACATAGCAGCTTGAGCAATGAGGAACTCAGAAGGGAGACCTTGAATTCCACCTTTTGTAGTCATATGAGCACCAACCAGAGATTCGTCTATGTGCAACATGTCTGCTATCTCTTGAGAAGTAAGAACACTCTCCAAGCCACTGAATGGCAACTGGTCTAGAATAGGTATACCCACAAGGTAGGCATACTCCTCAAGTGTAGGCAAAAGCTGGAAATCCGGAAACGTGAAGCAACGGTACAAGGGATCATAAAACTGCACCAATACACTCATCAATCCTTCATCCACCTGAGTAGTCAGAAGAGGAAGAAGCTTCCCAAAACGAGCCTTGAAACCCAAGGGATCTAGTACATAGGATGTCAAATTCCTTAACTCTTTCAAATCTGGTTGTCTGAAACTGTACTTCTTTGTATTCCTTCTTTGTCTTTCCATGTCTGAAAATTTGCAAATAGACCTCTTAAGTCCCTTGAAAATTTTCTCCATTATTGATGATATGGATGCAAATGGATGCATGAATGCATGAATGCAACAATCACACTCAAGGATCAAGCAAAGCACACCAAACAAAGGTCGTGGGATGGATCATATCATCCTTAATATCAATCATCCATTTTGGTGGATTATGGTTTACACCTTATCAACACCCAAGTTCCATTGATATTAAGGATACATGAACGGATCAACCACGAATCAAGGGTTTGTTGCGAGTCACGAGCATGGAGTCTCGGTTAGGAACCACCCAAAGGGAGTGTACTAGGGTTTAAACCTGCCAAACATGTTCTACAAGAGGTTCCCATAGTCATCATCCCATCTTTCGGATATTATCGGATAAACGACTACTCGTACTCCAGAAATATTCTCAAGAGAGACTCTAATGAGTGTAGTATCGCATAACAATCGTATCAAATCTTACACTTGAACGATTTTCGCACTACATCCTAAGAATAGGCCAAGATGGGCTTGTTAAACTAAGGTCCTTGACTTCTAAGGTCTATATTGGAAAGAGTAATGTCTAACCACAACTACTTGTGTGACATTATTGATCCCAACATGACCTCCACCAAGTGAATGGACATGCAAGTCAACTTGCTAAGGAATAAATCCGCACAAGTCAACAAGACTATGCCATTCTCCTATCCTAAGTGCACTCGAGTCCGGGTATAGAACTCATCTCACAAAGATCACCAGACACACAAGGAATTAATATCAAGCAAATCAATCATTACATACAATACAGTAATCCCAAATTGCATAAAAAATATGTCACAAAACAATACAATACAATACAACAAGTGTGAAAAGTAGGCAAAACCCAATAGGATTGATCCCCAGCATAGTCGCCACTTTCTGTAGCGGGGTATTCGTTACCATTAGAGATATTGACTAAATCCAAGGTAAATCATACAAGTCAAGTCGCCACCGCACTTCTATTTATCCAAAGGAATGGTTAGAAATCGAACAAAAACCTAAAAGTTTTATCAAATCAAAAACTAGTAAAAGAGAATCAGAGATCTGGGTAAGGGGGTTGGTTATGCAATGGGAAGGTGTTAGGCACCCAAAACATCCTAGGGAGCCCTTTTCATACTTGTGGTAAGGTTGTTGTTTTGTGAAAATTTGTTTGTGCAAACATGATTGAGGGGATGAGAAGAGAATATACAAGTTATTTACATTTTGTGTTTGGATGGATAAACCCATTGCCTACGTACCATCTTAAAAAAGATTAGGATCAAAACCTCGTAGTTCAGGGTAAAAATCTCAAAACAAGTTGGTGAATTGATTAGTCTAAAAGCCTTAAGGTCTTTTGTTATCAAAGGGAGAAAACTCAACCTAACACCACAAATCCACCATGTGAGGATAACTTCAACATGCTAGTGAGGGGTTAACCCTATAATAAGCATGGAAGACTCATTGTCCAACACTAAGGATATAGGTGAGTATTACATCTACCACAAAGATAACTCAAACCTAATAACTAAAGGTTAGGAAAAAGTTTTGATTAGAAGGTGGCCATTGAAACCACAAAAAACAATTGAGTGAGTTGTATTTACCAATGAAAAGTACTTACAAATTGGTCAAAGTTGACTTAGAAGTTTCAATTCAAAATAAGTGTTATGAAAAGAAAGTTTGAAAATCAAAAGCATAAGGCTTAGGTTTCTAATGTTGAAAACAAGTGTTAGATGTTTGCACAAAAGTTTTGGCTTGGGTTAGAGTGGAGAGAAGAAGAATAAGGGCTAAAGTCCTAAACAATGCAAAAAGGTGAGGGAAAAGAAACAAAACCACAATGGAGTTCCTCTCTTGAGATCGTAATGATGATCCAAGTAGCTCTCATCCTTTGGAATAAGCAATCACACAAAGCATAAACTCAAGCAATCAACAGTCAAATGAACTCTTGGAAAGACTCCTCAATGCATCTTGGATCTCCCTCTCTTAGAAGCTCATGGCAATGGTTCCTCAATTAAGCTCAAGTTGGAACTCCTAGCACAAGAAAACACACATCAAAATGTTCTATAATACAATCAAAGAATGGACAAGAGGGAGTTTAGAATATGGTCCTTTCAATGTTCATCTTCAAGATTAAGCATTCTAAAGGCCCCAATGCCTAGTTTCTCTTTGACATTTTATAGCACTCTAAAGGCTCAATGCCTAGTTGCTATTTGACTCGAAATTTGCATAGGGAAGATCCTAAAGTCTAAGTCCATTTGTCCAATTCTTTGCATTTGGTTTACAACAATCAAAACAAAACACAAGCACAATAGTATATACACAATTATGTGCTCAAGTGAACAAAAGGCAAATGGAATTAACATAAATATGTGCTCAAGTGAGCAAAGGAAAAAAGCCAATGAATAATATGTACAAGAATAGTAAATTGCATAAAAGTAAAGTGCAAAAAGTAAATGTTAATTGTTAATGGTTAGTGTTAGTAGTTAGTGTGCCATAAGGCAAATTTAGCGCTATGTTAAGCAATCGTAATTGGACTTATGTAGAAGTCACAACTATCTGAGGCCGGTCAATAATAATGTAGGCAATAACACAAGTTAGAAGTCTTGATTAGTGAACCAAGTTCCAACAAGTTGCCATGCGAAAAAGAAGAAAAGAATTGATCTTGTATTGGTTTAAGTCCTTTGCATAATTTAGGAAACAACCTATCCTTAATGCAAAGCCATTCATTTGATCAATTGATCAAGATGAATTAGATTTGAATCAAGGAAGATTAAGCCTCCCTAATCAATGCTAACTTATCAACCTTCAACTCATTGATCAAAAAAAAAAAAGAAGAAGAAAGAGATGAATAATGGAAAAGGAAAATGGAAAGAATAAAGTGCATAAGGTGAAATCAAATGTACCAATCCATATGTGTTGACCAAATGACATTGAAAGTCAAAGTCAAACAATGAGAAATCAGAAATGAGATGAAGATTGGAGGTCAAACAATAAGCAAAATATTTTTGGCATTTTTAATATTAAAATAAACTTGAATTAAAAAATAAAAGAAAGGTCAAACTTCAAAATCACTTCAAATCAACCTTGAAAGGTCCAAGTGATTTATCCTAAGTTCAACAAGGTCAAACAAAGTTTGACAAAAAATTTCAACATTTTTAAAAGTCAGAAACTATTTTTAATCAATTAAAAATGAACAAAAATAACCTAATTGAAATAAAATCTCAAATAAATCTCAAATCAATTAAAAAATTGATGAGAATATTTTTCATAGATTCATCATCATTCAAATAGGTTGGGAAAATATTTTTGTATTTTTTGAATATCAAAAACTATTTAAAATGAATTAAAAATGACCAGGAAAGAGAAATTCATAAAAAATACCAAATGACAAAATAAAAAATATTAAAAATCAAAATTAGAAACTAGAAATTATTTGGAGAAGAATGCAATTGGTCCTATAATATTTGGATTTTAAATGAAGAAAATATGAATTTTTGAAAATAATGGAAATAAAAGAAATAAAATCAGAAAATAAGAAATTCAAAAATACAAGGAGCGTTAGATCTGAGCTCATTAATTGAGTTGGCAGATCATACGCTCCAGAAGCGCGCCTCCACCATAGGTCCAAGTCAATGCGCTACACATGGCATTATTAAAAGTCAAAAGATCCAAGGGCTTGGATATAAACTAGAGATCAGATCCAATGGTCCACAACGCATCTGGCAAAGGGACGGCCACCGGAGCCACCTTCTTCTCCGGTGAGCATGAAGATTCCGGTGACATTTGCAGGTTTCAAAAGCTTAACCAAAATACACGATCCGTACATCGTTGGAAAGCTGGGATGATGTACATCATTCCTGTACCACTCAATTCCACTCTAGATCTCTATATTGAGAGAAATCAGAGATGGAAATTTTGTTATGTTCAAGTGAACTTCATGGATTTCAATAATTGAGCATACAAAACAATTGCCTTTATGAAGAGGACTTCAGCCAACACAAAATCCAAACAAATAGATCAATAATTGGTGAGATTCAAAGAAAAAACCAGTTGAAGAACAACCTTGAATTCTGGAGATTTGAGCTTGCTTCCTTGCTTCCTTTGTCCAAACAGAAGATCAATGGAGTATGAGAGAGAGGTCTAGGAGCTTTAGATCCAAAGATTCAATCAGATGTAGTTGAATTTTAGATCTGATTTTTTTTTGAAGAAAAGTGAAATAGCTCCTTTGGTGAGAGGTTAGGTTTTCAATTCAGCAGCATTTCAGGTTGATTTATGGATGAGATTTGAATGGAATGGAGCTCTTATTTATAGATGGAAAGGCAAAACAAGTGTGATTCAATCCGTGTGCATGGAATTGGATATTCATTGCATGGGCTTGCATTATCATGCAAAAGGCCCAAATTCAATGCCAAATGCAATCTGAAATGAATGTGAGATGATTTGGACGCGTAGTTTGGAGTGAAATGGCTTGTGCATGGAGTTTTGATGTGTTATGCATAATTGAACCAAAAACTTCCCCTCTTTGAAAATGCCATTTGCGAAATCCAAACATTAGCATGTGAGTAATGGTTGGAAAGGTTTTGATGTGAGGAACAATTGTTATGTTGGGCAAAAATCCATTTGAAGTATGGAAATTGGTGAATTTTGAGTTTAAAGTGCAAGGTGCAAAACATGTAAAGGCAAAGTTTCTAAATTTGGCCAATGTTCAAGCCCTTCTGTTTTGATGATGCAAGCCTCAAACATAAAAGTTGTATATCTCTTAAAGACAATAAAAATGGACTTAAATTTTGCATCATTTGGATTTTTGATGAAAGAGTTATGGGCACTTGAAGTTGGACTTTTTTTGCCTTTTAATGCATTTGGTCCAAAATGACCTATAATGTCTTGCATTATCACATGTATTTACTTTGAGATTTTGAAATTTTGTTCAAAATAACATTTTAAGTAGACAAGTTAATATTTCCAATGCATTTGATCCAACCTCAAAATAATAAAAAATGAATGAGTTATGTTCTTGGGAAGTTGACCCAAAATTAGGGTTTCAGTCAAAATGACCTATAATGTATTAGAATAGGAGATGACCTTACAAGCTTCAAATCAATTTTTGATGAATACGAAAGTTGTTCATATTGTCCTTAAGATCATTTTTTCTTTTGGGATCATCTCCATTTTACCAACACATAAAAAGTTAGGTCTCAATGCATTTCAAAATAGTCAGATGAATTGACTGCTCAACTTCTCAAGTCCATGACTCATATCTGGATGTATTGATGATTGAGGACACTCAAATAAGCTCAAATATGCATGAAATGATGAATTAAATAACTTCCCTTGATTGCATTTGATCATGGGCTAAGGATGCCTCAAGAGCAAGGCATTTTGGTGCACAGATGAATTAGGGTTTCTTTGGGGAACAAACCTCAAACCCTTTGACTTGCTTTGATCAAAATGATGAATTGAGATGCTAGGGAGGCATATTTGATGGAGTAGAGCTTTGGGAACCATTACCATGCTTGCTTTCATCTTCTTTTGACCATATCTTTGTACCAATGATCTCCTTGAAGCTTTTGACCTTGTGATTGCTCAAGCTACAAACAAAAGATGTTAGTGACATATTTTTGTGCTTTTGGTTAGTGAAAAAAATAAGACAAGCAATGATATACAAATCAAGCATGCTTGGTGATCTCAAACCACACACAAGAGGTCCCACCCAAAGGCAAAGGGAACCAAGATGCTTATGATCCTTGAGGCTTTGCAAATGCAATGTTATGATGCCATGAGGGATCTTAGGGTCAAAATTAGGGTCTTACAATGGTACGTAGGCAATGGGTTCATCCATTCAAACAACAAATTTGTAAATATAATCTATTCTCTTCTCATCCCTCCAATCTTTTTGCATAAATCTTTTCACAAATACCAACCTATAACACATATTTGCAAAAAGGGTTCCCTTAGAGTACTAAGGATGTTTTGGGTGCGTAAAACCTTCCCATTTCATAACCAATCCCCTTACCCAGATCTCTGAAATTTTTTTTAGTTTTTGATTTGAAAAACTTCTTACTTGGCTTTTGTTCGCTTTTTAGCCTTTCCTTTGGATAAATAAAAGTGCGGTGGCGACTCGATTTATATGTTGACTTTTGTTTTAGTCAATAAATCTAAAGGTAACGAAAACCCCGCTACAGAAAAGTGGCGACTCTGCTGGGGAGTTATCTTTTGAATCTCTAGTGGGTTTAGCCTACTTTTTGCTTGAATGTGTTGGATGTTTATATTTATTTGTGACATATTTTTGTGCAAATTTGGGATGAATGTATTGTTTGTAATGTATGAATTTCTTGATATATTAATTGCTTGTATGCTTGGTGGTTTCTTGTGAGATGAGTTCTATACCCGAACTCGAGTGCACTTATGATAGGAGAATGGCATAGTCTTGTTGACTTGTGTGGAGTTATTCCTTAACAAGTTAACTTGCAAGTCCATTAACTTGGTGGAGGTTTTTATTGGGATCACTAATGCCACACGAGTAGTCGTGGTTAGGCATTACTCTTTCCAATAGGAACCATAGAAGCCAAGGACCTTAGATACCTAGCCCATCTTGGCCTATTTTAGGACGTAGTGCGAAGGTCGTTCAAGTGTAAGACTTGAGGTGATTGTCACGCGATACTACACTCATAAGAATATCTCTTGAGAATATTTTTGGAAGACGAGTAGTCATTTTATCCGATAATATCCGAAAGATGGGATGATGACTATGGGAATCTTTTTAGAACATGATTGTCATATTTAACCATAGTACACTCCCGTTGGGTGGTTCTTAACCGAGACTCCATGCTCGTGACTTACAACAAACCCGTGATTCGCGGTTGATCCGTTCTCGTATATCCTCAATATCAATGGAACTTGGGTGTTGATAAGGTGTAAACCATAATCCACCAAAATGGATGATTGATATTGACGATGACTTGAGCCATCCCGTGACCTTTGTGTGGTGTGACTTTCTTGATCCTTGAGTGTGTTTGTTGCATCCATGCATTCATGCATTCATCCGCATTCATGTCATCAACAATAAAGATTTTTACGAGGAACTTAAAAGGTCTATTTGCAAATTTTCAGACATGGATAAGCAAAGAAGGAATACGAAGAAGTACAGTTTCAGACAACCCGAATTGAAAGAGTTAAGGAGTTTGGAATCTTATGTATTAGAGCCCTTGGAATTCAAAGCTCGCCATGGGAAGCTTCTATATATTCTCTCTACCAAGGTGGATGAGAGTCTGATGAGTGTGTTGGTGCAGTTCTACGATCTTTTGTATCGGTGCTTCACTTTTCCGGATTTCCAGCTTTTGCCTACATTAGAGGAGTATGCTTATCATGTGGGTATACCTATTCTGGACCAGTTGTCGTTCAGTGGTTTGGAGAAGATTCTGTCTTCTCAAGAGATTACTGACATGCTTCACTTGGACGTATCTGACAATTTTGCCAATATGACTACTAAAGGTGGAATTCAAGGTCTCCCATCTGGGTTTCTGATTGCCAAAGCTATCTTGTTTGGGAAGGCCATGAGTAAGGAAGATTTTGAAGCCATATTTGTACTTCTCATCTATGAGCTAGTGTTATTTCCCAACATCGACAACTTCGTGGATGTGAACGCTATTAGGATTTTCTCTTCTCTTAATCCCGTTCCGACTCTGTTGGGTGACACTTATTTCTCTTTGCATATGAGAAATGAGAAGGGTGGTGGTTCCATCGTATGCTGTTTGCCTCTGTTGTACAAGTGGTTTATTTCACACTTGCCTCAGACACTCGCCTTCAAGGAGAACAAGGGATGTCTACGGTGGTCCACGAGACTTATGTCTCTCACTAATGATGATATCTCTTGGTATAATCGTGTTTATGATGGTGTTCAGATTATTGACTCTTGTGGTGAGTTCTCCAATGTACTTCTTCTTGGTACATGTGGTAAAATTAACTACAAACCCGCTTTGGCTCGCCGTCAGCTTGGGTTCCCCTTAAAGGATAAACCTAACAACATTTCGTTGGAAGGCTTATTCTTTCAAGAGGGTAAAGATCCCCAAAACTTGGAGGATAGGATGGTCTGCGCCTGGCGCAAAGTTCATAGGAAAGGGAGGAATGAGCTTGGTCCGAAGAATTGTGTTGCTTTGGAGCCTTACACCTCTTGGGTAAGAAAGAGAGCTCTTGAGTACCGCATGCCGTACGAGTATCCGAGACCTACCCCTATGATTAAGGTTGGGCCTTCAACCCTCCCTAATCAAGGAGTAGAGGAGTTGAGAGACGAAGACTGTTCGCATGCTTGGGTTCGTGAGCGTGAGGAGCTTCTTCAGTAGCTCAAGCATAAGGATGCAACGATCGAGTTTCTAGAGCATCAGGTTATTGATGAGCCTGATGATGTGGTTAATTCTCTCCTTCCTCACTTGTCTATGTTTTAGAAGAAGAGATATGATCAGCTTGCCAAGGAGAAGGCCGATATGGAAGCAGCTTATAAGAGAGGTGAAGAGGCTTCGTGCGACGTATCTTCCGATCTCGAAGGCTTTGGACGATTGCTTCTAGGGCTTCATAGGATGTTCATTCTCCTTTTCTCTTGTATTGTATTTGGTTACCAAAACTGTACTACTTCTTTGGTGTAAAAAGTTTCCAAATATTATATTGCTACGAGTATTCCACATATGTCTTAAAAAGTTCAATATTTTCGAAACATTTGCAAATAGATCTTTACAAAGTTCCTTTGATAAAAAATAAATTATATGCACAAGCATTGCATGCATCATATGCATAAGCAGGTTTTGATTCCGAGCTCCTGATACAGTGGTCTAACTCTTTGCTCTTCATTTATTTTGAAGACAAGCTGATGCACCGGTACAACACCCGAGCAAATCATCAGAAGATCATGGAACACCTCGAACAAGAGAACAGAGATCTGAAAGAGGAGATTGTCAGGCTGACTGCCATAATGGAGTCAATTCTTGCCGCTCAGAGTCAAGCTTCTCCAACTCCTGCAACTCCTCCCGCGAGGAAAGTTATTTCTGAAGTGGTTACCTCAACAGTGCCTGCTGCCACCGCCCACTTCGCTCCCAATATGCCTGCTGGATTCCCTTGGGGAATGCCATCTAACTTCGTGCCAGAGGGTTTTGCTCCCACTTTTGCTTCAATGTCGGCATCTAGCCCGGTCCTGTCTGTGCCACCTCCCATTATGCACACGTTGCCGCGTGTCGAAGACACCATCTATCACTCTGAGCCATCTGAAGGCACGGACGTGTATGAAAAGATGGATGAGATGAAGGATCAATTCCTTGAGTTGTGCAAGGTGTAACACCCTTCTAAATACCCCAAATTATTATAATTAAAATAACAATATATTCATCAGAGTAATTATGCCCCGAAGGGTGTCACACAATCATCACACAACAATCATCAGAATACCCTGTCATGCTCCTTTGTTTAATCAAAATAAGGTTCTTTTGCATAATTCGCAGCGGAGTAAAATTCAACATCAATGTAAAACATGTAACACAATACATGTAAATCATCAACAACCAATATCAAATCAATTAAGACATCCCCTCCCGATGTTACATCTATCAGAGCATGACCCATAAGAACTACTCTAGACTCCAAGCATTAGCTTCTACTCAACTCACTGCTTGTTACCTGAAAAATAGGTGTAAGGGTGAGTTCTTCAATCAATATAACGAGCATTATACAACATTATGTAATGTTAAGTAACTAACGCATCAAATCACCCTAACCAGACCACACACGCAATAACAGCAGTATCAACTCAAACATCATACTTAACAATAACATATAGCATATGTATAATCTCAAACCATACTCAATGACCACACAACAATACCAACACAAACACACGTGTAATATTGGAATACATCCATTCATATTACACGCCATACATATATTATGCAATGAGACTCTTATGCATGCGGTACCGACTATTTGTGAACATATAGTTCAACCTCACCGTCCAAACCCAGGCACGGCTACCAAGCTCACTAGTCCCACTCATTTGAGACATAGTGACTCACTCACTAATTCCTCACCATGGGAATTAGCTACCACCCCAAATGGGCCATGAGATGCACGCTACTCACCTAGCATGCAAACAATCAACAACAGTCCAAAAATGACTAAACTCACTAATTCCTCACCATGGGAATTAGCTACCACCCGAAGGCCACAATATGCATGCTAATCACCTAGCAATGCAACATCAACAATAATCAAGAATAGACACATGCTCACACTCTAAGCCATAATACAGTCTATTCACAAATGTATACATTCACATCATCACGTATACCATCACACATCATCAACATAATTAATCACAAAAGCATATCATGTCATGCCACAAAAGCAAACACAGCATTAGCACACTCTACTAATACCTATGCCACTCAAAACAACGGGAAATGATCCCTATCACATCATATCTCAGCTAAGTCGCATCACTCAGCCTAAACAACCACAAACTGCACAACAGTAGCACAGCAAAACACAATTCTGCCCATACGCGTATTGCCTCTTCCATACGCGTATTGCCCAAAACTGGCCAATCCCATACGCGTAATGCCCACTCTCATACGCGTATTGCGCATTTCCTCGCCCAACTCATACGCGTATCACCTGTCTCATACGCGTATGCTACGCGTAACAATACCCCATTACGCGTACCACCAGAGACCAATTTACGTTCAAAATGTCATCTTTCTCTCCCATACGCGTAAGGCTTCCCCCCATACGCGTACCAACATCTCATACGCGTATTGCCTAGTGCCATACGCGTATGACCAGAAACCAGAGCTCACAGATCTGCAATGGCTTTCTCTGCTACGAGATCTACCCAATTCAACCTTCTACAGTCCAAATTTTACACACAATGCATTCCTATCATCTATCACTAATCATACACTTTCGATTTTCACAATTTGCTAACCTTTCCATCTCAAATTCCTACGAATTTCGTCAATTATAATCAAATTTTCGTTCATCTCAAAAGTTTCACAATTCAGCATATATCATCCAATCAGAGGTAAAACAAATGGTCCATTACTACCCAGTACATATCATCCCATAATACCCGTTAATTGATGATAAACCCCCCTTACCTGAGTTAGTCCGGCAAATTCTGCAGCTTCAAGCTCTTCCTCTTCTCTTGCTCTGCCTTTTGCCCTTTCTGCCTCTTTTCCCTTTTCACGTGAAAACCTTTTTCCAAAAATTGGGACTTTTTATTATTCCAACTTATATACTCCAATAATATTATTCCACTAAATAATTATCCCAATAATTATTATTCCAAAATAATAATAATAATTCAAATATTCTAATTAAATTAATAAACATATTATTAATTTAATTTAAATAAATACATATTATTATCGGGGTGTTACAACTCTCCCCCACTAAAAGAGTTTTCGTCCTCGAAAACATACCTCAATCGAACAACTCCGGATAAGACTCCCTCATCTGGCTCTCCAGTTCCCAAGTCACATTGCCACCTGCTGGTCCTCCCCAAGCTACCTTCACCAAGGCAATCTCTTTACCCCGCAATTGCTTCAACTCTCGATCCTCGATCCTCATAGGTGATGTTTCAACAGTCAGGTTATCTCTCACCTGTACATCATCTACTTGGACCACATGCGACGGATCATGAATGTACCTCCTCAACTGAGACACATGAAAGACATCATGCAAATTCGCAAGCGACGGCGGTAAAGCGATACGATAGGCTACCTCTCCTATCCTCTCCAAAATCTGATAAGGACCAATGAATCGAGGTGTCAACTTCTTCGACTTCAAGGCTCGACCAACACCAGTTATCGGAGTAACACGAAGAAACACATGATCTCCCTCTTGGAATTCAAGTGACTTCCTCCTCCTATCATGATAACTCTTCTGACGACTCTGAGCAATTCTCATCTTATCCTGAATCATCTTAATCTTTTCTGTAGTTTGTTGAACAATCTCCGGTCCAACCACAGCACTCTCACCGGACTCATACCAACACAAAGGTGTCCGACATCTCCTACCATACAAAGCTTCAAACGGTGCCATACCAATACTCGAGTGAAAACTATTGTTGTAGGTAAACTCAATCAAAGGCAAATAACAATCCCAAGCACCTCCCTTTTCCAAAACACACGCTCTCAAAAGATCCTCTAATGACTGAATCGTCCTCTCCGTCTGACCATCAGTCTGCGGATGATATGCAGAACTCAATCTCAGCTTAGTTCCCAAAGCCTTCTGCAAACCTTCCCAAAACTTCGATGTAAATCTAGGATCTCTGTCCGAAACAATACTCGACGGAATACCATGCAAGCTTACAATCTTCTCAATATACAACTCGGCTAATCTCTCTAACGGATAATCCATTCTGATCGGAATGAAATGAGCCGACTTCGTCAATCTGTCCACGATCACCCAAATGGCCTCAAAATTCTTACTTGTCCTCGGCAAACCAGAAACAAAATCCATACTGATACTATCCCACTTCCACTCTGGAATAGCCAACGGTTGCATTAGCCCAGACGGCTTCTGATGCTCAATCTTCGACTTCTGACAAGTCAAACAGGAATACACAAAACTTGCAATTTCTCTTTTCATTCCCGGCCACCAAAATAACCTTTTCAAATCATGATACATCTTCGTAGCTCCAGGATGAATACTCAAGCCACTACGATGTCCTTCTTCAAGAATACTCTTCTTAAGCTCGGCAACATCCGGAATACACACCCGGTCACCAAATCTCAAAACACCATTCTCATCAACTCTGAATTCACCACCTTGGCCTTGATTCACTAAAGTCAACTTATCAACCAAAAGCATATCAGATTTCTGACCCTCTCTGATCTCCTCCAGAATACCACTTGTTAACTTCAACATTCCCAATTTAACACTATTGTGAGTACTCTCACACACCAAACTCAAGTCTCTAAACTGCTCAATCAAATCAAATTCCTTAACCATTAACATAGACATATGTAATGATTTCCGACTCAGCGCATCAGCCACTACATTTGCTTTACCCGGATGGTAATTCAAACCAAAATCATAATCCTTCAGAAATTCTAACCATCTCCTCTGTCTCATATTCAGCTCTTTCTGATCAAACAGATACTTTAAACTCTTATGGTCACTGAAAACTTCAAATCTTGACCCATACAAGTAATGCCTCCATAACTTCAGAACAAATACCACAGCTGCCAACTCTAAATCATGCGTCGGATAGTTCCTTTCATGAACCCTCAACTGTCTCGAAGCATAAGCTATAACCTGCTTGTTCTGCATCAACACACCACCTAAACCCAACAATGAAGCATCACAGTAAACCTCAAACAGTTCCGACGGACTCGGTAATATCAGAATAGGAGCAGTAGTTAACCTTCTCTTTAACTCTTGGAAACCTTCTTCACATTTCGAATCCCAAACAAACGCTTGCCCCTTTCTCGTCAACATCGTCAGCGGTAACGCCAACTTAGAGAATCCCTCGATAAATTTCCTATAGTAACCTGCAAGTCCAAGAAAACTCCTTATCTCAGAAACTGACTTCGGAGCTTCCCACTTAGATACCGCTTCTATCTTAGAAGGATCAACAGCAACACCACCTCTTGAAATCACATGGCCAAGAAAACTAACCTCTTCTAACCAAAATTCACACTTCGACAGTTTAGCAAATAACTTCTTTTCTCGTAAAACTCCTAAAACCACTCTCAAATGCTCAGCATGCTCTTCTTCAGATTTCGAATACACCAAAATGTCATCAATAAACACCACCACAAACTGATCTAGGTACGGATGGAAAATCCTATTCATATACTCCATAAATACTCCAGGTGCATTAGTCACACCGAAAGGCATTACAGAATACTCATAATGTCCATACCTTGTTCTGAAAGCAGTCTTCTGAATATCCTCAGTTTTCACACGTATCTGATGATACCCAGATCTCAAGTCTATCTTGCTGAACACACTTGCACCAACCAACTGATCCATCAAATCATCAATCCTCGGTAAAGGATACCGATTCTTGATCGTCACTTTATTCAATTGCCTGTAGTCCACACACAACCTCATAGTACCTTCTTTCTTCTTAACCAACAACACTGGTGCACCCCACGGTGACACACTCGGACGAATAAACTTCTTATCCAACAGGTCTTCCAGCTGACTCTTCAATTCAGTTAACTCAACAGCAGACATACGGTACGGAGCCATCGATATCGGTCTAGTACCAGGTACCAACTCAATCGAGAACTCAACTTCGCGCTCTGGTGGCAATTCATTCACCTCTTCCGGAAACACATCAGGAAAATCACCCACCACTGCTAGATCACCAATCACCACTTTATCTTTAGCCTCCAAAGTCGCTAACAGCATAAACAACTCTGCCCCATCTGCCACTTCCTCATTCACCTGCCTTGCTGATAGAAACAAATTCTTTCATTCCTCAATCTCAGGAAAAATCACTGTCTTATCAAAGCAATTAATAGAAACTCGGTTAAACACCAACCAGTTCATTCCCAAGATAACATCAATCTGCACTAATGGAAGACACACCAGGTCTATCCCAAAGTCTCTACCAAAAATACTCAAGGTACAACTTAGACAAACTGAAGTAGTGGTTACTGAACCCTTCGCAGGAGTATCAATCACCATACTTCCAAGCATCTTAGATATCTCTAACTTAAGTTTCACAGCACAATCCAAAGATATAAAAGAATGAGTCGCACCTGTGTCAATAATAGCTACAAGAGGAAAGCCATTAATATAACACGTACCTCGGATCAAACGATCATCTGCAAAAGTCTCAGAACCTGATAAAGCAAAAACCTTGCCTCCTGACTGATTCTCTTTCTTCGGCTTAGGGCACTGTGGACTGATATGACCCGCCTCTCCACAGTTGAAGCAAGTCACAGTCTTCAACCGGCAATCTGCAGCCAAATGACCACCTTTTCCACATTTGAAACACTTCTTCTCATTACTGGTACACTCATGGATACGATGTCCAGCCTGACCACATCTGTAACACTTAACAGGAGCACTAGAGTCTCCCCCACTAGGCCTCTTCATCCCACTCTGCCTCTGGAAACCTTTGCCAGCTGCATACGGTTTCCCACGATCAACCTGATTCTTACCCTTCCTATCAACCCTCTGCTGATAGCTCTCTGCTCTGGCTTTGGAATCCTGTTCAAAAATCCTGCAACAGTCAACCAAATCAGAAAACACTCTAATCCTTTGATATCCAATAGCCTGCTTGATCTCGGGACGCAACCCGTTCTCAAACTTCACACACTTTGAAAATTCTCCAGCAGCCTCACTATAGGGAGTATAATACTTAGACAACTCTGTGAACTTAGCAGCATACTCCGTAACAGACCTGTTACCCTGTTTCAATTCCAAAAACTCTATCTCCTTCTTTCCTCTGACATCCTCGGGAAAATACTTCCTCAGGAATCTCTCTCTGAACACCGCCCAAGAAATCTCAACATTTCCAGCAGTTTCCAACTCAGTGCGGGTAGCAACCCACCAATCATCAGCTTCTTCTGACAGCATATGTGTACCGAACCTGACCTTCTGATTCTCAGCACACTCAGTTACTCTAAAGATCCTCTCTATCTCCTTCAACCACTTCTGAGCACCATCTGGATCGTATGCTCCTTTGAACATTGGAGGATTGTTCTTCTGGAACTCACTCAACTGACGAGCAGCTCCCATTCCCATAACATTCTGATTTCCTCCAAGTACTCCAGCTAGCATACCCAGAGCCTCAGCAATTGCAGCATCATCTCTACCTCTTCCAGCCATCTCTATTCTGAAAACCCAACAAACCAAAACAATAAGTACTGATAGGGTTACACAACACCTATCCCGTACAGGGGAAACAGAATAATTACGACTCGACACGACCGACTATGCTCTGATACCACTAATGTAACACCCTTCTAAATACCCCAAATTATTATAATTAAAATAACAATATATTCATCAGAGTAATTATGCCCCGAAGGGTGTCACACAATCATCACACAACAATCATCAGAATACCCTGTCATGCTCCTTTGTTTAATCAAAATAAGGTTCTTTTGCATAATTCGCAGCGGAGTAAAATTCAACATCAATGTAAAACATGTAACACAATACATGTAAATCATCAACAACCAATATCAAATCAATTAAGACATCCCCTCCCGATGTTACATCTATCAGAGCATGACCCATAAGAACTACTCTAGACTCCAAGCATTAGCTTCTACTCAACTCACTGCTTGTTACCTGAAAAATAGGTGTAAGGGTGAGTTCTTCAATCAATATAACGAGCATTATACAACATTATGTAATGTTAAGTAACTAACGCATCAAATCACCCTAACCAGACCACACACGCAATAACAGCAGTATCAACTCAAACATCATACTTAACAATAACATATAGCATATGTATAATCTCAAACCATACTCAATGACCACACAACAATACCAACACAAACACACGTGTAATATTGGAATACATCCATTCATATTACACGCCATACATATATTATGCAATGAGACTCTTATGCATGCGGTACCGACTATTTGTGAACATATAGTTCAACCTCACCGTCCAAACCCAGGCACGGCTACCAAGCTCACTAGTCCCACTCATTTGAGACATAGTGACTCACTCACTAATTCCTCACCATGGGAATTAGCTACCACCCCAAATGGGCCATGAGATGCACGCTACTCACCTAGCATGCAAACAAATAACAACAGTCCAAAAATGACTAAACTCACTAATTCCTCACCATGGGAATTAGCTACCACCCGAAGGCCACAATATGCATGCTAATCACCTAGCAATGCAACATCAACAATAATCAAGAATAGACACATGCTCACACTCTAAGCCATAATACAGTCTATTCACAAATGTATACATTCACATCATCACGTATACCATCACACATCATCAACATAATTAATCACAAAAGCATATCATGTCATGCCACAAAAGCAAACACAGCATTAGCACACTCTACTAATACCTATGCCACTCAAAACAACGGGAAATGATCCCTATCACATCATATCTCAGCTAAGTCGCATCACTCAGCCTAAACAACCACAAACTGCACAACAGTAGCACAGCAAAACACAATTCTGCCCATACGCGTATTGCCTCTTCCATACGCGTATTGCCCAAAACTGGCCAATCCCATACGCGTAATGCCCACTCTCATACGCGTATTGCGCATTTCCTCGCCCAACTCATACGCGTATCACCTGTCTCATACGCGTATGCTACGCGTAACAATACCCCATTACGCGTACCACCAGAGACCAATTTACGTTCAAAATGTCATCTTTCTCTCCCATACGCGTAAGGCTTCCCCCCATACGCGTACCAACATCTCATACGCGTATTGCCTAGTGCCATACGCGTATGACCAGAAACCAGAGCTCACAGATCTGCAATGGCTTTCTCTGCTACGAGATCTACCCAATTCAACCTTCTACAGTCCAAATTTTACACACAATGCATTCCTATCATCTATCACTAATCATACACTTTCGATTTTCACAATTTGCTAACCTTTCCATCTCAAATTCCTACGAATTTCGTCAATTATAATCAAATTTTCGTTCATCTCAAAAGTTTCACAATTCAGCATATATCATCCAATCAGAGGTAAAACAAATGGTCCATTACTACCCAGTACATATCATCCCATAATACCCGTTAATTGATGATAAACCCCCCTTACCTGAGTTAGTCCGGCAAATTCTGCAGCTTCAAGCTCTTCCTCTTCTCTTGCTCTGCCTTTTGCCCTTTCTGCCTCTTTTCCCTTTTCACGTGAAAACCTTTTTCCAAAAATTGGGACTTTTTATTATTCCAACTTATATACTCCAATAATATTATTCCACTAAATAATTATCCCAATAATTATTATTCCAAAATAATAATAATAATTCAAATATTCTAATTAAATTAATAAACATATTATTAATTTAATTTAAATAAATACATATTATTATCGGGGTGTTACACAAGGAACTGAAAACACTAAGAGGCAAAGATCTTTTTGGCAAGAGTGCTGTTGAACTGTGCTTGGTGCCCAACGTGAAAATCCCATTCAAGTTCAAAGTGCCTGACTTTGAGAAGTTCAAGGGAAACACATGCCCACTCAGCCATCTTGTGATGTATGCCCGCAAGATGTCTACCCAGACAGATAATGATCAACTGCTGATTCACTAATTTCAGGATATCCTGACAGGTGCTGCGCTCCGTTGGTATATCGGGCTAGAGAGTGCAAGCATCCACACTTTCAATGATTTGGGAGAGGCCTTTGTGAAATAGTATAAATACAACATGGGCATGGCTCCAGACAGAGATTAGTTGAGGGAGATGTCCCAAAAAGACAAAGAAACCTTCAAGGAATACACACAAAGGTGGTGAGAATTGGCAGCTTAGATAGTGCCACCCTTGGAGGAGAAGGAGATGACAAAGATATTTCTGAAGACTTTGAGCTCTTTCTACTATGAGCGCATGATTGCTGTGCTCCCTCGGACTTTACCGAAATGGTAAATATGGGGATGAGGCTAGAAGAGGGAGTCCGCGAAGGACGTTTGTCCAGAGATGATAGCTCCTCGGTAAAGAAATATGGAGGATTTGCCAGGAAGAAAGAAGGGGAGACTCATGTTGTTTCTTCCCATGTTAAAAGAAGACCCTCAATGAGGAGGAAAGAAGTCTGACCAACTGTTAACCAACACCAGGTGGCTCACATAGCACCTGCTTTCAGAGAAGCTCAACCACAACAACATTGTTAACAACAACAGGCTTACCAGCCTCGCAACAATAACAACGCCATCACCTACAACTATGAGAGGAAGAGGGTGACTTTTGACCCGATTCCTATGACCTATGCAGAATTGTATCCTTTCTTAATCGATAGGAAGTTGATGACTCCACGAGATCCTCCTGCTGTGCCAGGCAATCCTCAATGGTGGTACAAGCCTGAACTTCACTGTGTGTATTATTCCGGTGCTCCTGGATATGACGTGGAGAATTGTTTTCCTTTGAAGACCAAGGTGCAAGACCTTGTAAGGAGTGGGATACTATTCTTTGAGGATGTAGGCCCAAATGTGAAGAAGAACCCATTGCCCGAGCATAAGAAGGCGACTGTCAATATGGTTCAGGGATGCCCTGGCAAATACAAAGTCCTTTATGTGAATGACATAAGGCAATCCTTGGTAGAGATGCATAAGCTGTTGTGTGAACACAATCATTATGAGCATGATCATGATAGGTGCCAGGTGTGCACTGTTAATGAGAAAGGATACCGCAAGGTGAGGAAGGATATCCAAGAGATGATAGACCAAGGGATGATTGAGATACTTCAGAATCAGAATGAGGATGAAGTGGATGTTAATACCTTAATATTCAAAATTACTGATCCTGTTGTCATCAAGTATGATGGCAGCAAGAAGAAGTTGGTGCCAACTCTTGTGATTAAGCCAGCGGGCCCTGTCCCGTATGTGTCAGATAGAGCTGTTCCGTACTGTTATAATGCTGTTATGCTAGAAGATGGGAAGGAGGTGTTGTTGCCCTCAACCTCTGTTGTAAGCATTTCTGACGTTAGTGGAGTGACCCGTAGTGGTCGCGTTTTCTCGGCTCAGCCGAAATCCCATGAAGACGTCATGAAGAAGGATGTTGTCAGTCTTGCCGGTCCCGTGGGGACTTCTTCTTCAAATCATTCTGTCGCAACCTGAAAAATACAGTGCGCGAAAAAAACAACCGGCGAAAGAAAATGACAGAAGAGTCGCCACCGTGCGTTATTCATCCCAAAGGAGGGAAAGGAAACGCTCGAAGTAAACCTGAAAAAGGAAAGGACAAGACAGGGTCTCGCAACCAAATCTTGGGTTCGGGAGTCGGTTATGCGAAGGGAAGGTATTAGCACCCCTACACATCCGTAGTACTCTACGGGATCCACTTTTGTAGTTCTTGTCTAAAGGGTGTGAGTTTATCTTGTGTTGTTTACCAAAAAAAAAAAGGGTTAAATGAAAATGACTCGCGCGGATGCCGCATCCACTGCATACGTATCTCATCTGAATATGAGAATCAGAGTCTTCGTAGCTCGGCTGACCTATGGGTTGGGGGGATGTGTGCTCGCTAAGACATCGCGTCTTATGCCTACGTATCTCATCTGGAATGAGAATCAGAGCAAGCCGTAGTTCGGCTAACTACGGGGTTATGGATTGGGTTTTGGACGAACGACGTCACTACGCAATCTACCGGATGCTCAACCTTTGGAGACTTACTCGCCTGTAGTAGAAGGAGTTAATGTGTTGCTTTGGGTTTTAGGGTTTGGGATGCTCAAGGGAAAAAAGGCAGTCCTTGACGAAGGAACCGCACTAACTGCAGGGATACGAACACATACAAAACAAACATGTATAAAGTAATTGTGCCAACAAGGGGCTCAGAAGTAAATAAACAAAAGAAAACAAATGCCTCCTATCGAGGTCTTCCAGCTAAGAAAGCGATAAGATGCGGAAAAGAGGTAAAAGTACCACACGGATAAAGATCCGAAGTAACAACAATTAAAGGAACGATAAACCCAGGGATCTCCCAAGCTAATGCCATCAAAGAAAGGTGAGTCAGTACAGGTAATCAGAATGAACCTCCAGGGGGTATCCCACAAATAAAGTGGGAAAACCACGCAAACCATCTCTGCAAGAGTCTGTGAGCCCTCACAAAAACTCAACAAAAGGTTTAGTGAAACACGATAAGCATTTTTTTCATGGATAACAGTATGGTTTCAGAAACCTCAAACCCTGTGGCATACATTTCAGAAATCATGTGATTAAACATTCAAGGCATAGGTTTCACCCATTCATGCATAATTAAACCCGTGGGCAAAAACATAATGAAATTCATCCATCATACCTCATACATTCAGATGATCCAAATTAAGAGCATAAAATCATGGGAACGAGGCAAACCTGATGGGAGAGACCGGTTGAAATCAAATGGCACGACTGGGTTCGCAAGACAATGTTAGGGTTTGCGTGAGATGAAAGTGTGTGAGTCATATTGAATTTTTCAGAGCTGCCTGGGGGTTGCTCTGAGTTCTCTGTCAGGTTTCTCTTCAGGTTTTGTCCAGGATTTTGTTTCAAGGAAACCTCAGAGTATTTTGCTTCTCTTCCTTTTTCTGTCTGATCTCCCTCTTTTATAACCTGATTTTCATGGCTTTGTGGGCTCAAATGAGAGAGGTCCAAGTCCAAGTTTTTTCTATTATATATATATTTTTTATTATTTTTATTTATTTATTTATTTATTTTATTTTTTATTTATTTTTTATTTATCGTTTTTTTTCTTCTTCTTTTTTTTTTTTTTTTAAATAAAGTTTCTTGGATCTAATTCTGATTGACATGATGAAATGCAATATGAAATGCTAAATGAATGCATGAATGAGGAGGGCAAATTTTGGGGTGTTACAGCTGCCCATATTCAATCATCAGCTAACCCGAGTAGGATGAAAGCGAACAGCTTATCAGACAAACGGGTTGAGCTGTGATTGAATACCAAAGACAGACCGAAAATTTGCGCTCCGAGAACACCACAAAAACGTGGAAATACACCGCGCTGTTTATCTTTCTTCCGATCCTCTGGCTGGATCTGAATCAGTCTTCTAGCTTAATCTGGAGTTTCGATCCTCTGGCTGAACCTATACTTAATTTAGTCCTCTGGTTGGATATTAATTTTGATCCTCAAGCTGGATACGATTTTGATCTTCTGGCTAGATCTCCTTCGTTTCGATTCTTTGGCTGAATCTATTTCCTTTGATTCTCTGGCCGAATCTACTTCGATCTTATGGCTAGATCTGAATTGTTGCGATTTTCGATCTTCTGGCTAGATCTTCTTTGTTTCGATTCTCTGGCTGAATCTACTTCGATCTTCTGGCTAGATCTGGATTGTTTTGATGATAAATTACCATCATTAGGATCCCGCATCTGAGGCATGCGCTGGCTGATCCTCTTTTGAAATCTACACCCAACTTTCATATTAGATATGCAACTTCGAGAATATTCCACTTTTGGGCTTCATACATATTCTTCGGGCTAGAACATGTTGTAACGACTCCTCAATTGGGCTTGCTGGGGAAATAAAGCTTGTAGGCGACTTCACTGGGGAATCTTCAAATTGAGCCTTAGGTTGGCTTACTGGAACACGATTATCAGGATGAATCTTCGAAATGACCCTCAGGCTGGAACACTGGAACACGATTCTCAGGCTGAATCTTCGAACTGACCCTCAGGATGGATCACTGGAACACGATTCTCAGGCTGAATCTTCAAAATGAACCTCGGGCCGGATCACTGGAAAATGATTCTCAGGCTGAATCTTTGAAATGACCTTCAGGCTGGATCACTGGAAAACGATTCTCAGGCTGAATCTTCGAAATCACCCTCAGGCTGGATCACTGGAAAACGATTCTCAGGCTGAATCTTCAAAACGACCCTCAGGCTGGATCACTCACACTTGATCCTCTAGCTGGATCTCATGACCTTGGTTGTAAAGTAATTCTTTAGTCTGCTTGGAAGAACCTGTTTATCAGCTTATGTGTATGCTTGATATGATATGCATGCAAATGCAAATGTTATGCATGGTGTAAAAAGAAATCTGCTTGGGGAAGCAAACTCCGGTAGGGAACAAATCGCTATATCAATGAGCCACCAAAAATAAATTGGCTGCTTGAAAAGTTGACCTTGTGGGGGGAGTATCAACTATGGAAACTTTGTTCGGCGAGGCTCTGTGAGGAGAGTCTGTGGGGAAAACACTTCCTGGGGAAATATCGTAGGAAACGACCTTTGCTGGGGATATGAACTTGCTAATCGCCCTCAAGCTGGGGATTAACAAATCTGTTAAAAATAATCTGCTGGGGAATGAGATGAACACTGGGAACACCATCCTCTCATCTGTTGGTTATGCAACCACTCCGCTGTTGCTAGGAAGATACAGTCTGACACTGTCAACTCCGCTGGGGATATATAGTCTGGATACTGTCACCTCTGCTGGGGAACATGCTCTGCCGAGGAGAGACTTTGTCAACCGCTTACACGTATGCCTCGGGGGAATTACTCGGTTTGAATTCACCGTCCAGGATTAAGCACATTCAAAGCAATTTTAAATGTTTTCCTGTGCAAATCATCTGCAAAAGCCACCATTATGTTCATATGCAATATGTTTTATCAAAAATTCGGACATTTTTGCAAACAAACTGATAAATGAAAAATAAAGAGGCTCTTTAACTGAATTATTCGACTCTTACTGGGGAGAAAATTTGTGCCAGGAATAGGCGAGGGTATCAGGAAGCTGATCCATGAAATAAGGTGATTGCTATAAAAAGAGAACTATCCTAATGGCAATGGGGATACGGGGTCCCACCGAGTTTTGACTCTGCTATGGCTCGTATGTCCTCAAGACGCTCTGCTCATCTTGCTTTCTGAAGTGTATGATTAGTCGATCTTTAACCTTCGAAGATTGCCGGATTGAATGAAACGGTGATATAACAGTGATGAACTCAGATCACAATCATTCGCTTATTCCCTAACTTTTGCCTGGATCGCCCCCTTTTCGGGTTTTCAATCCACCGGGATACCCTTTTTTTCCTGAGCCGCCCTTTCGGGTTTTTGACTCAACGGGTGTACATTTTTTATTTTTATCTCCCTAATTTTTGCCCGAACCTCTTTATTCCTTTTTTTTGGTTCGTCGGGATGCCCTTTTTTTGCCTGGACTATTCTTTTTATCGTCCAACGGGTCTATTTTATGCGAAGTATTTTTTAACTGCGTCTGAGTTGACAGGGGACGGGAAGTCTTCGTCATTCCTGGTTGTTAGCATCAAAGCTCCGTCAGAGAAAAACTCTTTTAACCACGTATGGACCCTCATAGTTCGTTGTCCATTTTCCCCTGTGATCTGTGTTGGGAGGAAGAAATCTTTTGAGTACCAATTCCCCGACATGATACCCCCGAGGGTGCACTTTCTGACCAAATGCTTTCTTCATTCGTCTCTGACCGAGATACGTCAATTCTGGATACGTAGTTCCAACATAGCACCTTAATCATCGAAGACAAGGTAAACAAAGCATCAGCAAATTGGTTTTCTTCAAAAGAAAGTCAACAATCTTCTCGTGTAGTCTCTGTAAGGAGCCAGATGAGGCTGAGGTGTATACCATTACCCGTTGGTTTGATTGATGACCAAAGCTGAATCCCCGTATACATCCAGGGTTTTAATCTGTATATTGACGGCTTCCTCAAGTCTTAGGATACAAGCTTCGTATTCGGCTTCATTGTTGGTGCAGGGAAAAGTTATTCTGGCACCAAATGGCATATGAACCCCCTTCTGGTGTGATCAACACTACACCAACTCCGCGACTATTGACGTGGACCGCCCCATCAAACATCATAACCCATTTGGAATCAGGGTCAGGCCCCTCCTCCGGGAGTGGTTCCTCTCAATCTTTCGATTTGAGAAACATGATGTCCTCATCAGGAAAGTCAAACCTCATAGGTTGATAATCATCAATCGGTTGCTCTGCAAGATAGTCTGACAAGACACTTCCTTTGATGGCTTTTTGTGAAGGGTATTGGATGTCATACTTTGTCAGCATCATTTTCCACCTAGCAACCCTTCCGGTAAACGCTAGATTTTCAAAAATATACTTGACTTGATCCATCTTTGATATCAATAGAGTCGTGTGAGTCAACATATACTATCTTAGTCGGCGAGCAGCCCATGCCAAAGCGCGACAAATTTTCTCGAGCAATGAGTATCTTTGTTCACAGTCGGTAAACTTTTGCTAAGGTAGTATATTGCATGCTCTTTTCGACCTGACTCGTCATGCTGACCGAGCACACAACCCATTAACCTTTCTAACACAGTCAAGTACATGATCAACGGTCTTTCCTCTCGGCCTGTAGACTTGCCCCGATCTTGATCTCTTTCTTGTCGTCTGCGGTACCGATGTTGACGGTCTCAATCACCTCCTGATAAGGTGTAATAGCTCGGTCCTCCTGTTTCAACAATCTGGCTAACCCTTCAGGCAATTCACAATCTTCCTCAACCCCTTCTTCGGCTTAATAGATAGGATTGTCGAAGTCATACTTGGCCATAACAGTGTCGTTAGTAGTGAGATCCGGGTGGTCCGCTCTGCATGATGGAGGATCATGCTTTACCTTAGAATGAGAGATTTTTTTTTGGAAAGAAAGAAAAAACGAAAAAAGAAACATTGCCATTTTTTTTTGTAAAAGTAAAAAAAAACTGAAAGAAAGAGAACACAAAATTGTTTGCAAAAGTCGTCCTTTATTGATGATAAAAATAATTGCGAAATGTAACTAAATGGATGGCCCTACAAATGAGCTGTTACACCTTGGGCAAAGTGTAAGACTTTATTATGCATGTAATAAAGGAAAACAATAAAAATCACTCTTTCAGTAGGGTAACCCGGACGGTTTTTTCAGACGACCAATTGTCGAGCTTTTCTCCCGGGACAGACGGGCGAATCCAGCTATCTAAGTCACAGTCGCTGTCAGCCTTGTCTTCATCTGCAGCATTGACGATGTGGGGAGAAACCAAACCCCCGCTGGAGAGAGTACCGGTTTCATTCTTCTGAGATCCCGGAGCATACCCCAATCCAAACTTGTCTTCTTTGATGACTGGCTCCACAAATTTGCCCCAGCCTTGGGCATCACCAGCTTTAACTACTTCGACAGCTTGCTTGTATGAAGAGATAGAAGTCCCGACCTTCTCAAACTCAGGTGAAAAGACAGCTTCGGGCGCGACCTCATTGATGTTTATGGCTTCGAAGCCCTGACACAGCATCTCGTGCATCTCGCCGTCCTTCTCTACATACTTAAATGTAGACAGGTGGCTAACAAAAATATCCTCTTCACCACAGACAGTGACGACCTGACCTTCTAGTTCATATTTGAGCTTCTGGTGGAGGGTAGAAGTAACAGCACCAGTAACATGAATCCAAGGCCGACCTAGCAGACAGCTGTAGGCAGGCTGGATATCCATCACATAAAAGGTGCTCTTGAACACCTGCGGTCCAATCTTAACTGGCAACTCAACTTCGCCAAAGACATCTCTCTTAGAGCCATCAAAAGCCCTCACAACTAAGTTACTTGGCCTCAGGATGGTGTCATCGCAATCCAACTTCATTAAGGCTTTCTTTGGAAGAACATTCAGAGAAGAGCCTGTATCAACCAAAACATGGGAAATCATCACCCCTTTGCACTCCATTGTGATATGCAAGGCTTTGTTGTGATTCCTGCCCTCAGATGTCAGGTCATTATCGGTGAAACCTAGCCCCTGGCTAGCGTTTACATTGGAAACTACCGACTCCAGCTGGTTAACAGTTATCTCCGGTGGAACATAGGCCATATTCAGTACTTTCAACAAGGCTACTCTGTGCGCCTCAGAGCACAACAATAGTGAGAGAATGGAGATCTTTGAGGTTGTCTGATTTAGCTGGTCGACTACCTTGTAGTCACTTTTCTTGATAATCCTCATAAACTCATCCACTTCCTTCTCGAATGTGGTCTTAGGAGGATCTTCCTCAGTGGTAACCTCTTCGGCGGCCATCTGTTTCCCTTTAGCCTTGGCAGCTGCCCCGACTTCAGTATTCGCGCGTAATGTTAATGGTGCAAATAGGCGTCCACTACGAGTGAAGCCACCAACCCCTCCAACATTGTCTACAGCGGAGCTACCAATGTCAATGTTTTCTTCGTTAACTTTCTGCCCCTGGCAGTAGATATCAGCCCCATAGTGCCACGGGATAGCACTGTCTTTCTTATACGGAACGGGTCCTGGTATCGTGATGGTGATTGTCGCAACCTGAAAAATACAGTGCGCAAAAAAAACAACCGGCGAAAGAAAAAGACAGAAGAGTTGCCACCGTGCGTTATTCATCCCAAAGGAGGGAAAGGAAACGCTCGAAGTAAACCTGAAAAAGGAAAGGACAAGACGGGGTCTCGCAACCAAATCTTGGGTTCGGGAGTCGGTTATGCGAAGGGAAGGTATTAGCACCCCTACGCATCCATAGTACTCTACGGGATCCACTTTTGTGGTTTTTGTCTAAAGGGTGTGGGTTTACCTAATGTGTTTATTTACTAAAAAGGTTAAGAAGAATGACTCGCGCGGATGTCGCATCCACTGCATACGTATCTCATCTGAATAAGAGAATCAGAGTCTTCGTAGCTCGGCTGACCTATGGGTTGGGGGATGTGTGCTCGCTAAGACATCGCGTCTTATGCCTACGTATCTCATCTGGAATGAGAATCAGATCAAGCCGTAGTTCGGCTAACTACGGGGTTGTGGATTGGGTTTTGGACGAACGACGTCACTACGCAATCTACCGGATGCTCGACCTTTGGAGACTTACTCGCATGTAGTGGAAGGAGTAAACGTGTGTTATGGAGAAGAAAAATCAATGAAGGGTTTGTTTGCATTGTAGGAACGCGCATGCAAAAGGGTAATGAGGATAAGACCTCATAGCTCTTAACCCTGGACAAAGGAACCTGCATAAAGTAAACACAAAAACATTGCCTCCTATCGAGGTTTTCTAGCTAGGAAAGCAGTAAAATGTGGGAAATATGTAAAAGTACCAAGCGGATAAAGATCCGAAGTAACAGCAATTAGAGGAATGGGAAACCCTGAGATCCTTCCAAGCTAACATCATCAAAGAAAGTGGGTCAGTACAGGTAATCGGAATGAACCTCCAGGGGTTATCCCACAAATAAAGTGGGAAACCACGCAAGTTATCCCTGCAAAAGTCATGTGCCTTCACAAAAAAAACTCAACAAACAGGTTAGAGAAACAAAATAGGGTAACCAAGAGTTGCCCCTAAATCAAAATGTAACCACATGAATAATTCCATCAAAATTCACAAAAAGCTCACAAAAAGCAATCAAGGGTAGGAGGCCTAAACCTCTTGTCAAACACATGCATTAAAAGGGTATCAAATTCACCCATAATACCTCATACATTTAGAGCATTCAAATTAAAGGCATAGAGATGATGGATATATGGCAAACCTGATTGGAGAGCTTGATTGAAATTGAGTTGCACCCGTGAGGTTTACAAAACAATCTTTAGGGTTTATGTGAGGCAGAGGTGATTCTGTGCAGTTGAGTTCCCTTCAGGGTTTGGAGGCTGCTCTGAACTCTGTTAGTTCTTCTCTCACTATCTTTTTCCTCAGGGTTTTGTTCCAAGGAAACCTCAAAGTATTTTGCTTCCCCCCTTTTCTCAAGTGAATCTCCCAGTGTAACTCCAAGTGTGTTTTCCTCTACTGAAACTTCAGTATTTATAGACTGATTTTCGTGGGTAGTGGGCTCAAATGAGGGAGACCCAAGTCCAAAAAAATTTGTTATATTTTATTTATTTATTTAATTAATTTTATTTATTTATTTATTTTTAACTTTTTTTTTTCGTTTTTTTTTTCCAGGAAAAGTGAAGGGTAAATTTTGGGGTATTACAGCTGCCCCTATTCAATCAACTGGAGACCCGGAAAGAAGATGGCAGCTACTTTGGTACTTTCGAGGTATCAAGGGATTGAATACAATAAAACCCAAAAATTTGCACTGAAGTGAAGTGAAGTGACAATGCCTATCAGAATCGGCAAAGAGGTGGCCTTGAAAGAAGAATCCGTCTGGTACGGTGAGAGTCAGTCTGAATATCGAAAAAGAATGTTAAACTGGATACCAAAATAAATGGTAACACAGAAATAACCATGGCCTGAATGCCGCTCATCAGTCTGAATACTGGAAAGGACTTTGATCTGAACATCGGAAAATTGGCCTGAATGCCACAAGTCCCATCGACCTGAACGTTGGAAACTTCTTCGATCTGAACATCGGAAATACTTGGCCTGAATGCCACTTTGATCTGAATATCGGGAAAACTGGCCTGAATGCCACTTCGATCTGAATATCGGAACACTGGCCTGAATGCCACTTTGATCTGAATATCGGAACACTGGCCTGAATGCCACTTCGATCTGAATATCGGGAAAACTGGCCTGAACGCCACTTCGGTCTGAATACCAGAAACTGGCCTGAACGCCACTTCGATCTGAATATCGTAAATTTCTTCGATCTGAACATCGGAGAGACTTGGCCTGAATGCCACTTCGATCTGAATATCGGGAAAACTGGCCTGAATGCCACTTCGATCTAAATATCGGAACATTGGCCTGAATGCCACTTCGATCTGAATATTGGAACACTGGCCTGAATGCCACAAGTCGCATCGACCTGACCGTCGGAAACTTCTGCGATCTGAACATCGAAACACTGGCCTGAATGCCACTTCGGTCTGGATACCGGAAAACTGGCCTGAATGCCACTTCGGTCTGGATACCGGAAAACTTCATGCCTGTCAGCATTGGCAGAAATAGGGAATGATAATAGAGGCGGCACATGGGCCAATGACACTTGCTGGGGATAACAAAGGTAAGTCATGAACAATCTTCAGTCTGAGTACTGGAAACAACTTCTAGCTTATCACTTGGGATACCGAGAATGTTTTATGCTTACGTGCGTATGTTTGAATCTTTCAATGGCGTAATGCTCCATGAAAATGGAAATGCTACGCGATTTGGGAGGATGCAATGCAATATGATTCTACATGCAGGGATGCGAAATGCTGGGTAGAATGCCAAGCTAAGGCAAGGGGATCTACTGGGGAAATGATCACCATCTTCTGGACCCTGGCAAGGCTGTTGGAGATGCACAGTGCAAAGAATTCTGTGGGGAAATGACCCGCCACACGGTGTTCTAGCAATGACGAAATACCGAGATTCTGACTGGGGAGAGAACGACACTGAACACCTGCTGTTGAGGAAAGCGATAATGGTTTTGGCAACCACGATCTGCGAGAGATGACTCAACAGGGGAAGCAAACACCGATACGGTACCGAGGTTCTGCTTCAAGGAAAGAAACCATGGATCTGGCATTGGGATTATCGATCTGGCCTCGAACTCTAAGGAGCAGCCACTTCTGCTGGGAAGATACAGTCTGGCACTGTCAACTCCGCTGGAGATATATAGTCTGGCACTGTCAACTCTACTGGGGAGTGTATGTCCTGAAACAAACGCTTGGGGAAGTACAGTGGTGAGAACCTGCTGGGGATTGAAGAATCCAACACTCTGATCAGCTCTGCAGGGATAAGACACCAGATTCGTCTGTTGGCGACTTCACTGGGGAAGATATTCACGATCATCTGCAGGGGATTTTAAGGAAATGCCCCGAGGGTATCTGTTCTGAATAGACGATCCAAAGCACTTAAAATTTACAGCAATTTTAAATGTTTATTAAGCATGTACCTGTAAAGCCCTTATGTGTCATGATGCAATGTTTATCAAAAATTCGGACGTGATTTTTGCAAACAAAACAGTAAAATGAAAACAGAGATATACTGAATAACATGATTTTATTGATTGAATGGCCTCTGAATAGGCATTTACATCAGGAAGCAATCCCTGGAAAGAGGTAATCGCACAAAAGATAAAAACAGAAATTAATCTAATGGCAATGTGAAATGGATTTCTATTGGGTTACAATTCTGCTATGACTTGCCCGTCTTCAAGATCCTCCAGATGATCAGCCTTCTGAAAAGGTGATTGGACTGTTTCCTACCTTTCGAAAATTTCCAGTCATCGACATGAAATGAGATTCAGAACTAACTCAGAACGCAGTTATTCGCTTAATCCCTAACTTTTGCCTGGATCGCCCTTTTCGGGTTTTCAATCCACCGGGATACCCATTTTTGCCTAAGTTTCCTTTTCAGGTTTTCAACTTACCGGGTGTACGATCTTTTCATTTTTAATCCCTAATTTTTGCCCGAACCTTTTCATTTTCTTGGTTCGTCGGGATGCCCATTTTTGCCTGGACTATTCTTTTTACTGTCCAGCGGGTCTATTTTATGCGAAGTATTTTTTAACTGCGTCTGAGTTCACAGGGGAAGTGAAGTTTTCACCATCCATAGTTGCAAGCATTAAAGCCCCACCATCAAAAACCTTGGTGACAATATACGGTCCATCATAGTTAGGAGTCCACTTGCCCTTGTGATCTGTCTGAGGAGGAAGGATCCTTTTCAACACTAAATCTCTGACTTGGAAACAACGAGGACGCACTTTTTGATCAAAGGCTCTCTTCATCCGACTCTGATACAACTGCCCATGACAAATGGCTGCCATTCGCTTCTCTTCGATAAGACTCAACTCATTGAACCTTGTCCGAATCCATTCGGCTTCGTCTAACTTGACATCCAACAGGACTCTTAGAGAAGGAATCTCCACTTCAACAGGTAGGACTGCTTCCATACCATACACCAGGGAGTAAGGGGTTGCCCCGGTCGATGTACGTACTGAAGTGCGGTACCCATGCAAGGCGAAAGGTAGCATCTCATGCCAATCTCTGTACGTGACGACCATCTTCTGCACAATCTTCTTTATGTTCTTATTTGCCGCCTCAACATCGCCGTTCATCTTAGGGCGGTAAGGGGAAGAATTGTGATGCTGAATGTTGAAGTTCTGACACAACTCCTTCATCATTTTGTTGTTGAGATTAGAACCATTATCAGTAATGATTCTTTCGGGAATCCCATAGCGACAAATGATTTCTTTCTTGATGAAACGGGCAACCACGTGTCTGGTGACATTCGCGAACGACGCTGCCTCGACCCACTTGGTGAAATAGTCGATGGCAACAAGGATGAAGCGATGCCCATTGGAAGCAGTCGGCTTAATCTTTCCAATCATGTCAATACCCCACATAGAAAACGGCCACGGCGAAGACATCACATTCAGAGGATTCGGCGGTACATGCACCTTATCAGCATAAATCTGGCCTTTATGACACTTCCGAGCATATTTGAAGCAATCTGATTTCATGGTCATCCAGTAATAACCCGCTCTCAACAATTTCTTAGCCATTGCATGTCCGCCGGCATGAGTACCAAAGGAACCTTCATGAACTTCCTGCATTAACATGTCCGCCTCGTGTCTGTCCACGCATCTGAGCAAAACCATGTCGAAGTTCCTCTTATACAGCATATCGTCTTTGTTCAAGAAGAAACTGCCTGCCAATCTCCTCAAAGTCTTTCTGTCATTGTTGGATGCCCCTGCAGGGTACTCTTGATTCTTCAGAAAGCACTTGATATCGTGATACCAAGGCTTGTCATCGACTACCAGTTCAACAGCAAACACATATGCGGCCCTGTCAAGGCGCATCACATCGATCCTGGGAACATGGTTCCAACGAATTACCTTGATCATGGAGGATAGAGTAGCAAGTGCGTCTGCCATCTGGTTCTCATCACGAGGTATATGATACAATTTTACTGTTGTGAAGAAAGTCAACAGTCTTCTCGTGTAGTCTCTGTAGGGGACCAAAGTGGGTTGGAGAGTATTCCAATCACCATTCACTTGATTGATCACCAGAGCTGAATCTCCGAAGATGTCCAAAGTCTTGATTCTCAAATCAATGGCTTGCTCAATACACAAGATACAGGCCTCGTACTCAGCTTCATTATTTGTGCACTCAAAAGTCAAACGAGCGGTGAAAGGTATGTGGGCACCTTTCGGAGTTGTAATGACAGCACCAATTCCACTTCCTCTAGCATTGACAGCCCCATCAAACAACAAAGTCCACTTTTCGTTTGGATCAGGTCCCTCCTCAACAACTGGCTCTTCACAGTCTTTCATCTTGAGGAACATGATGTCTTCATCTGGAAAATCAAACTTCATCGGCTCATAATCATCAATCGGCTGCTCAGCAAGACAGTCTGACAGAATACTACCTTTGATGGCCTTCTGTGACGTGTACTGAATATCATACTCTGTTAAAATCATTTGCCAACGAGCGACCCTTCCGGTGAGAGCTGGCTTCTCGAATATGTATTTCACTGGATCCATCTTAGAAATCAACAAGGTAGTATGGTTCAACATATACTGCCTCAGTCGGCGAGCAGCCCAGGCCAAAGCACAGCAAGTTTTCTCAAGCTGCGAATATTTGACTTCACAGTCGGTAAACTTTTTGCTAAGGTAGTATATGGCATGCTCTTTTCGACCAGACTCGTCATGTTGTCCCAATACACACCCCATCGAGTTCTCAGTCACTGATAGGTACATTATCAGAGGTCTCCCAGGAACTGGAGGTATAAGGATCGGAGGTTTCTGTAGATACTCTTTTATCTTCTCGAAAGCCCTTTGACAATCTTCATTCCACCTGATAGCCTGATCTTTCTTCAGCAATTTGAAAATTGGCTCACACGTGGTTGTTAGGTGAGAGATGAACCTTGCAATGTAGTTCAACCTCCCTAAGAAACTACGGACTTGCTTCTCTGTTCTTGGCTCTGGCATTTCCTGTATCGCTTTTACTTTGTCGGGATCCACCTCAATCCCTTTTCCGCTAACGATAAAACCCAACAATTTTCCCGATCTCACCCCGAAAGTGCACTTGTTCGGGTTAAGTCTCAATTTGAATTTCCTCAAACGCTCAAACAGTTTCTGCAATGAGAATCAGAGCAAGCCGTAGTTCGGCTAACTACGGGGTTGTGGATTGGGTTTTAGACGAACGACGTCACTACGCAATCTACCGGATGCTCGACCTTTGGAGACTTACTCGCCTGTAGTAGAAGGAGTAAAGGTGTGTTATGGAGAAGAAAAATCAATGAAGGGTTTGTTTGCATTGTAGGAACGCGCATGCAAAAGGGTAATGAGGATAAGACCTCATAGCTCTTAACCCTGGACAAAGGAACCTGCATAAAGTAAACACAAAAACATTGCCTCCTATCGAGGTCTTCCAGCTAGGAAAGCAGTAAAATGCGGGAAAAATGTAAAAGTACCACGCGGATAAAGATCCGAAGTAACAACAATTAGAGGAATGGGAAACCCTGAGATTCTTCCAAGCTAACATCATCAAAGAAAGTGGGTCAGTACATGTAATCGGAATGAACCTCCAGGGGTTATCCCACAAATAAAGTGGGAAACCACGCAAGTTATCCCTGCAAAAGTCATGTGCCTTCACAAAAAAAACTCAACAAACAGGTTAGAGAAACAAAATAGGGTAACCAAGAGTTGCCCCTAAATCAAAATGTAACCACATGAATAATTCCATCAAAATTCACAAAAAGCTCACAAAAAGCAATCAAGGGTAGGAGGCCTAAACCTCTTGTCAAACAAATGCATCAAAAGGGTATCAAATTCACCCATAATACCTCATACATTTAGAGCATTCAAATTAAAGGCATAAAGATGATGGATATATGGCAAACCTGATTGGAGAGCTTGATTGAAATTGAGTTGCACCCGTGAGGTTTACAAAACAATCTTTAGGGTTTATGTGAGGCAAAGGTGATTCTGTGCAGTTGAGTCCCTTCAGGGTTTGAAGGCTGCTCTGAACTCTGTTAGTTCTTCTCTCACTATCTTTTTCCTCAGGGTTTTGTTCCAAGGAAACCTCAGAGTATTTTGCTTCCCCCCTTTTCTCAAGTGAATCTCCCAGTGTAACTCCAAGTGTGTTTTCCTCTACTGAAACTTCAGTATTTATAGACTGATTTTCATGGGTAGTGGGCTCAAATGAGGGAGACCCAAGTCCAAAAAAAAATTTGTTTTATTTTATTTATTTATTTAATTAATTTTATTTATTTATTTATTTTTAACTTTTTTTTTCCAGGAAAAGTGAAGGGTAAATTTTGGGGTATTACAGTGATTGGACCAACCAAAGTCGGTTGAGGGCTGTCAGAGTAAATTGTAACTGGTGCTGAACTTTCGATGTTCACCGCTGCTGGTTCTGTACTTTCTGAGAAATATATTGTTGTCAGAGCGAGTCTCTCGGGAACATATATTTCTTCAGGAGTGAAATAAAACGTCACCGTCAATACATCATTCTTCACTGGACGGGCCTGATCGAACTGAAGACAACCTTCATCTATCAGTTGCTGAATACCCCTTCTCAAACTGTCACATCCGTTTTCGGCAGCTTGACAATTTCTGCATTCTTCCCCACAGCCCGGGAAAATCTGTCCTTTCAGAAGTCGGTCTTTAACCACCGATAGCGAAGTCTTCACCTTAGTCACATCAGAAACCAAATTCAAAGTTTCCCCACTATCAACAACATTAATCCTCTACCCGCCATGAGCCGGCATCGGGTTCTGGATAACATTAGGCACCGGAGCAAAATTGATAGCCTGGGCATCTCTCAAATCTTGTACCTTTAACTGGAGAGCCTTGCAATTATCTGTAGTATGGCCAGGTGCGTTGGAGTGAAAAGCACATCTGGCGTTGACATCATAACCTCTAGGCAAATTATTGGGATCGATTGGTGGGGCCAGAGTTCTCAACGTAATCAGATTCATGTCAATCAGCTTGGGAAGTAATACTGAATAAGGCATTGGGATTGGCTCGATGACCCGGTCCGTCTGTCTTGGACGTTGTTGATAGTGTCTCTGCTGACCCGGATTACCTCCTTGTTGTTGATTGTTGTACCTGGGTTGTTGTTGCGGATGATATTGCGGTTGAGGAACAGGTGTTGGAATAATGACTGCGGCCACTTGATCTTGATAATAATTAGGGCGTCCTCTACCCCTGCCTCTGCTGGCATACACAACGCTTGCCTCGCCTTCTTTTCTTCGCTGACCGTTACCAGCAAACGGTCTCTTGGGACCTGATGAGTTGGAAACACTATTGTCTTGAATTCGGCCCATCTTCAACAGACTCTCGATTCCCTCTACAGCAATTACTATCTCTGCAAAGCTGATTGACGGGCAAGCAGCCAATCTCTCAATATAATTGCCTTGAAGAGTGTTCATGAACATGTCCGCCATCTCCCTTTCAGATATAGGGGGTTGGATGGACGCATCAATCTGTCTCCAACGCTGAGCATACTCTCTAAAGGTTTCCTTGGCAGTCTGAGACATACCTTGCAACAAGGTCCGATTTGGAGCCATGTCCAAGTTGTATTGATATTGCTTGACAAAAGCCTCTGCCAAGTGTTTCCAGCTCTTGATGGTAGTACGAGACAAATGAGAATACCATTCACGAGAAGCTCCAGTTAGACTGTCTTCAAAATAGTACATCCACAGCTTTTCATCTTCCGTGTGAGCTCCCAACCTTCCCAGATAAGATTGGAGATGAGTGCGTGGGCAAGAAGCCCCGTTGTATTTCTCAAAAGTAGGGGGTTTGAACTTGTGAGGAATCTTTACTCCCTGAACCAGACCAAGATTTGTGACATCAAAGCCTAAGGAATTTTGAGACTCCCAAGATTTGAGCTTCTCAGCAAGCTCATCCATACGGCGAGTGGTCTCGAGGGCCTCGTCGTGCAAAGAAAATTGATCATACTGATAATCTTCAGTAACGGGGCGCCCGTTAATCCGAATTCCTTGATTCACATTGTACCTTCCGCCAATACCATTTCCAACATTCCCTGTCTTGCCAACATTACCCGGGTTTCCATCAGCATTTGCGTTACCCGCGTTACCAGTGTTCACAGGGTTATCAGCGTTCCCAGGGTTACCAGGGTTTCCCTCAGCATTTGGTATCTCCACCTCCGGGTCGGGTCTCGGTTGCTCAACCAATTCCCTCAGCTTTTCCTGGCCTTTTGCCATATCAGTCATCAATGTCATGAACTAATCCATCCTTTCACGCATATCAGCCAGCTCTTTCTGTACTTGGTCCATCGCTAGCTGTGGACGATTTTCCTTTGTCGGGTACCTGTGGACTCGCTTGGGACCAATAACTGCCTGATACAGGGAACAAACATTAGACACTGCGGTGACACTTGCAAAACAGACAAGGGTTAATATGCATGGTATGCTATGCACTGCTTGTTCAGTTTTAAGGCACCCCCGTTTTGAAAGGGAATACCCTGCAAATGAATAAGCATGAGATGTTGGATGCAAATATGCAGATGATGTTATGCAATGCAAAGGCATGTCAATCAGAATTGATGGATCCGCTTGAACATCTGTCAGGTTGCACTGCCTGGAGAGAAATTCACTGAGGAATAGAATACAAGACCAAAACTCTGCTCCAGAAAACCGGGTTGGTTGGAGGTTAAGGTTTCCTGAATTTAGCCCGCCCCTCACTGGTAGGTTCTAAGAACAGAAGTTCGTCAGCTTCAGCCGTTCAGTCGCGAATAATACGTTTACCACTGAAGGTTTGGTATTATTACGGGACAAAAGACCTTCATTGACTCCCCTCAACAGGACATCCTAATAGCAAGTTCCCAGTCTCGGGATCCTCGGATTGAGCAGCGAGAATGCGCCCACCAGAGCTAACATAATGACGTCTCGGAGGAGAGGCCTCGACTGAGTTCTCGGGAAATGGTCACCAGAGTCGAAGATTTCTAGAGGAACATCCTTCCGTTACGGAACACCCGTAAGACATAATATATCCAAAAGAAACCTCGTCTGGGTGTGGTTCTTCACGAACGACTTAACGTAGAAACACGCCACGCAAGCCTCATGATTATCCACTCTAAAACCTGTGTGTACACTCAAGCCTGGGTAATGGGCTTATCTCTCATAGAACACCCCATCCCAATAAACAAACAAACAAACAGATCCAACAGATACAACAGATGCATGCAAGCAGGTAAGCAAATAAATGTACAAAAGCATGAACACCCAATAAACAAGAAATCACACAAGCTAGGAGGGACTCGCTTAGGAAAGATGGACCAGCAAGAGGTCAACTTCTTAGTGTCCCCAGTGGAGTCGCCAGCTGTCGCAACCTGAAAAATACAGTGCGCGAAAAAAACAACCAGCGAAAGAAAATGACAGAAGAGTCGCCACCGTGCGTTATTCATCCCAAATGAGGGAAAGGAAACGCTCGAAGTAAACCTGAAAAAGGAAAGGACAAGACGGGGTCTCGCAACCAAATCTTGGGTTCGGGAGTCGGTTATGCGAAAGGAAGGTATTAGCACCCCTACGCATCCGTAGTACTCTACGGGATCCACTTTTGTAGTTCTTGTCTAAAGGGTGTGAGTTTATCTTGTGCTGTTTACCAAAAAAAAGGGTTAAATGAAAATGACTCGCGCGGATGCCGCATCCACTGCATACGTATCTCATCTGAATATGAGAATCAGAGTCTTCGTAGCTCGGCTGACCTATGGGTTGGGGGGATGTGTGCTCGCTAAGACATCGCGTCTTATGCCTACGTATCTCATCTGGAATGAGAATCAGAGCAAGTCGTAGTTCGGCTAACTACGGGGTTATGGATTGGGTTTTGGACGAACGACGTCACTACGCAATCTACCGGATGCTCGACCTTTGGAGACTTACTCGCCTGTAGTAGAAGGAGTTAACGTGTTGCTTTGGGTTTTAGGGTTTGGGATGCTCAAGGGCAAAAAGGCAGTCCTTGACGAAGGAACCGTGCTACCTGCAGGGATACGAACACATACAAAACAAACATGTATAAAGTAAATGTGCCAACAAGGGGCTCAGAAGTAAATAAACAAAAGAAAACAAATGCCTCCTATCGAGGTCTTC